>NC_080021.1:74964385-75277149 GCF_030020395.1 Manis pentadactyla
TTAGAGTTTATAACATACATCCTTAAGTTATCACAGTCTACCTTCAAGTGACATTACACTACCTCACATTTACTATATAGAACCTTATAATAATATCCTTCTATTCCCCCCTCTGAATTTGTGCTATTATTATCATACATTTACTTTTTCTCTGAAGCCTATACTACATTGTTACTATTTTGTTTAAACAATTACTTTATCTGTAATAATTATCTTTTAAAGAGATTTAAATAATAAGAAAGAAAACCTAAATTAACCCATGTAGTTACCATTTCTAGTCCTTTCATATTTCTTTTTGTAGATCTATATGCCCATCTATTAGCATTTTTCTTCTGCCTGAAGGATGTTGTTTAGCGTATCTTGTAGTGCAGGCCACTTGATGGTAATTCTTTCACTTTTTGTATGTCTTTATTTCTCCTTCCTTTTGAGAGATATTTCTGCTGGGTATAGAATTCTCAATTGAAATTTTTTTCTGTCAATACTTTAAAAGTATTGCTGTACTCTTCTCCATTCCATGTCTTCCAATAGGAAATATGCTATTACCCCTGTTTTTGTTCCTTGTGTGTAGCTATAATATGTCTATTCTCCTTGTCTACATGCAGAGTTTTCTTTCTGTCACTATTTTTGAAAAATTTGATTCCACTCTCTCAGGAATCACTGCTCTTTCATCTATGATATATAGTATCTTGCAAATCATTGTTTCATATATGAAATGGAAATATTTAGAAATGTTATTTCATTTTTAAAGTATGCTTTCAACCTTAGTGTTTGAAGATAACATCCCCTTCTTCTTTATTGTTACTTCCACTAGATCGATTTCAGAAAAGAAGTAATTGCTTTATTTTTCAATATATTATTACAGGTTTGTGTGTCTGTTACTCATCTATATTAACATTTGTCTGTAATGAAAAGCTGGTCATTTAAACATATTTATTTTTTGTATTTTGTTAAAATATTTTTCTATTTGTTAAAATAGCAAAGTTTATCTGCCACTTTATCATTCTATTGCCCGTGTAAATGCAACTATTCTCATTCCCTGAAGACATAGACATTTATAGGTGGGTTGATTGTTGAAAGTTTGTGGTCATCTTATCATGTGCATCAGCACTTCTACAAACCAAGATTAATAAATTCTGTAATACCAGGTTTTCATTTTTATCACACCAGGAGAAACTCTAAAGGTACTCTTAGAATTTCTCTCATTGCACAGATCACATTGTACATAAAGATTTCCTCTTGGGTTTGATGAAATCTCAGATAATAGCTAAAATATATATAAATCAGTTGTTACTTCTGTTATAAAAGATATAATAATCAAAACCAGTCAATGCTGACAAACACCAAATATAAGGACTCTTGTTGACATTTGAACATTCAAATAAAAATAAGGTAGCATTAGAAACTAAGCTTACAAATGAATTATTCATTCATATAATACATACTAACCTTTAGATTTAGATAACCTGATATGTTGCAGAGCAGAATTACCTACAACTTTTTTTTTAGTTCAAGTCTTCCCACTCCTGCCACCCACCCACCCAGCTCCCCGTGATTCTTCTTTGATGGTGCCTGGGAATGTCTGTTTTGTTTAAGGTTTCCCTGGTAATGTTGATGTACAGCCAGGCTTGAAATTATTGTTTTATTTGACATTCCTGGATAATCAGTATCTTATTAAAAAAACAAATATTTCAAGATGACTTCAAATATCTTTAAGCACCATTTAAACAATATTAACAAAATTTGGTAAAAACTTTTCTAAAATACTTTTTATGCATCTCTGCATTTTAAATTGTATGTGCACATAACTTGACTTTCCTTGGTGATTGGAGACTGTAATGCCTATTGTAATGAACATGAGTTATTGTGCAGAGATGCCTTTTGGGGCTGTTGAAGTGTACAGCACTGTTTACTTCTACACAATTTGGCCGATATTGCAATGCTATTGAGCTGGGTTCATGTCTCATGGTTTTTCTTACTTCAGTCTATCAGCTTTTACTTTCTGCTGCTGAGTGTGTATCTGATTCCAGAAACCCTCATCCCTGCTAATTTGTTAATCCTGCTAATAAGGGCAAGTGAACCAGAAAATAAAGATTGTTAGAATTGTATGAAAATAAAATTTGGAGAAGGTGACTATTCTCTCATGGAGCCTTGCACAGGGACATGAAGTTCATCATCTCTGAAGCAGCTGTTGGTAAGCCTGTGGATTGCCTTGGCACTGAAGGGGTCTCTGTTATGTATAGAAAACACATCACTTAGCATCTCTGAAATTTCCAATTTAACATATGGGGTCACATCTGTTAAAGGATTATTACTCTAGAAGGGAAGTGATGTATAATTTATTAAAATAACCCTATGGGGAGACAACAGACTACATTTAATAAACTGGAATACTTGCCAGCTCCATTGAATGCTCCCAGTTGAATCCCACATCATTTCAATAAAGGGGGAAGATGAGAACAATTACCCTTTATCTAAAGTTTACTGTGTTAAACTACTGAGTGTCTCTCAGCTGAAAAATATTTATGTTAACTGTTAAGTTTTGAATATTGAACTCCTTGCTGGTTTGTAGTTGGTATTTACTTCTGAGAACCAAAATCCATTGTTCCTTAGTTGTAGAAGAGAGAGGAAGGCACACCAACCTTCTTCAGAACCATGTGGGGTACTAACTGGATGGTCCTCCAGTAAGTACAGCACTACCCAGTGGTGGCAGATAGCAGTAGAAGAAGTAGTCTCAGACGGGTTCTTTTTGGATCAAACACATTAATTTTCCTTTCTTACAGTGGTAATGCAAAGACTCCTGCCAGAAGCCCATCTATGACTGTCTGCTGGTTGGGTTTGTCAACAACAAGCAACATGACTCTCTCTTAATACTGTTGTGGGCTGAGTTTGTTCTCCTCAGTTCTTGTCACTGCTACAAGGAAGAATTGAAAGGCAGAGACACAATAATGAAGCAGAGTTAAAGTTTTATTTGGATACACTCTAAGGGAGGAGCGGACCAGAGTCAAGCTGACGAAGGCCCTGAACTTTTAGGGGAGGGTATATTTATCACAGCCTAGCTGGGAGGCACTTCTTTGATTGACAGGGTGAGGTCATTTGATTGACAGCTCTAGTAATAAACCCATTCCTCTTGGTGAGCATGTCTTTTCCCAAAATGCACACAGAAAAGCCCATGGTGGGGTCAGTGTGGGGGTAGGGGGAGCAAACCGCAATTTTGTTTTAATGAGATTATGATAAGGTATGATTTGGGTGGTTCTTGGTTTTGTTCTACTTCACCCGCATTGGGACATGGTTGGGACCTAGTTGGCCTGGACCCAGTAGGCAAAGAAGTTATCTTCCTACAGTCTTCACATGGGACCCCCCGAACTGGGCAGTTTTTCCTGAACCTGATCTTCCCTTTCCCTAGCTACTCATGTCTATCTTTCTACCTAACATTCCTACCAATATGACAGCATTTATTTCAGACCCCAGTGTAAAGCATGACAATAAATACAGGCAAAAAAGTTTTCTCTTCTCCCTTCTAGGGTCTTTGGCTGATCTAATAATTAAATTAACATTAGGTAGATTAACAGGAGAAAAAGTTTAATAAAATGTATATTTCCTATATCCTCGGAGAGACCCAGGAAAACTGAGTAACTCCTAAATGGCCAAACCACCATCTTAAATACCATCTTCAGCTACAGACAAAGATGTTGGGAGGGGGAATCAATTATGGGAGGTGACCAGGAAAAGCAGGCTGTTAGCAGATCTAAGTCTCTGCCTTGTCCTTTGTAAAAATTAAGAAAGTGTCATCCCCTTTTTGCTGGTACAGCCAGGGAGACACCCCTTATAAATATAGATGTGTCTTACAAAAGAGTAACTTCTACTCTGCTTTCAGTACTTCTCCTTTGTCTACAGTTTCTTAAAAGTAACCAGCTTGTATTAAAATAATTAGTATGCCAAAAGGGCATGTCTTGGGGTGTGGCAGAATTTGCTTGCCCTCGGTACCCTGTACAATTCCCAGTTTTAAATGGAAGAAAAAAGAACTGAGGGCTCCTACCCATGGCACCTGCCTGTGCTGTGGAGGAAGACTGCTAGATGTAGGCCTGCTTTCCTGTACCCAGTAGAAAGAATTTCATTAAAAAATGTAGCATTGGATTCTGGAAGTCTTGAATGTTTTGCTCTATAGTTTCCTTGTTTTTAATCATTTGCCTTAATTTATAGATTTATCTCACTGCCAGACAAATTCATAGGAGAGGTTTTTCCTCATATTGAGCTATCGTCTTTTAGGGTCCAGGACTCCGGGGCTTCTCTAGAGAACAAACTACACGGGCACGGAGATGTAAATCCAAGCAAAGTCTTTATTCAGCCAGCTAGGTGGGGCCGACAGCACCTCCCTTGACACGCAGGTCGAGTCCAAGCTGCCGACCCCCAAGCAACTTTAGGTATAGATTATATAGGATTTTCACAGCCGTTGCACCAGAGCCCACACATTACCATAACCAATGAATTTAAAACACATCCCATACTTTAACCAATAAAATTGAAACGGGGACACGCTGCTTGCCTGACCTTTGCACAAGCATTCCTTAACGTCTTATCACGAGTTTCGTCCCCAGGGGGTTGCCCACTCCTAGTTATCTAACTTAGGGCAGGGGTCAGGGATGTTAGCCTCGAGTATTTTCTATGGAAACTGGGTGACTCTCGCTCTAGGGTGTTTCCTGCATTCCTTTACATCGTCAATTTTAAAAAGAAAAGCAAGATTAACTTCCAATTTTAATATAGGAAGATTAAAATATGTCATGGGCTCTGTCTTAGGTTAACTGTTAATTAACATAAATAATATTGCAATAATGTGATAAGATTATTTTAGCTTCAGGCTGAATCTCGGATATAGATGTAGAACACATTTTTCTTTAATATCTCATTCTGGCCTTACTTTTCCTTCCTTTAAATCAATTTTCTTTTTATGTTATTTCTCATCAAATTACACTTTTGGATACCTATGACAAACATTAATCTTTTTTGAGGAGAACTAATTTTCTTCTACCCTTCATGGTTCTTATAGCTGGTCAAAAAATCAAATTGCCATGAGACAGATTAACAGGAAAAAAAGCCCCAAAGTTTAATTATGTACCTACGGGGACTCCATAGACATGAGATTCCAAAGACAATCAGGGAAAATGAGGGATATGTGTCATCCTGAACCAAGGAGAAGGGGGAAGGGACCTGGCATTTCAAAAGTAAAGGGAAGCAATTCACTGAACTCTGAAAGAGTAAACGTTTGGTAAACAGTTGCTTAATGGGCCACTCAGAAACACTGGGAGACAGACTTTGCCACATTCCTCCCCCTCTGCCACACCTAGTTCACAGTATAATATAATCTATGGTAAGAGCTCTCCTCCTGGAGCGGTTCCCCCAACTAAACTTTTTATGTATTTTGAAGAGGGGATGGGGGCATTGCCGGCCATGATTAAAGTGTCTTTCTAAGTCTTGGGCCCTTGACTGTTTTCAGCTCTGACATAATCTTCAGTCCAAAGTGGCACATCTTGGGCCAGCCTGCCCTTGGCCCCCATACTTTCATATTTTATTTTATGTGACTCTGCCTGAATACAATGTAGGGAATATGGAGGTTCCTACGGCTAGGATCCTCATCTAATCCTAAACTACTTGAAGATGTAACTGGCCTGCTGTAGGCTAATGTTTACACACCCACTGGCAATGAGCCATTGCTGTTAGTATTAACTATATAAAGAGCTCTGCCCAGTGCTCTGCCCAGAGACAAAGGCGGAGATGGATTGCAAATGCCATAGAGGCAGACATCCCAGCACTTGACCTGCCTCTGTGAGAAGGAAACTTGGTATAAGCCCTTGTACTCATAATGTTCTGTTGTTGTTATTCAGTCTCAAAAATTCCAGAGTGAACTTGCCTGGAGCTGGGAACCCCCTCCAGCCCTGAACTACAACATACAGTAGGAGTTGGTGCAAAAACAAAGTATAGTGTGGCCCCATAGCTCCTTAATCCTTTGTTGACCAGGAAGTACAAACTGGATACAGATACAGTGTGGCAAAACTATTAGTTGCCCCAAATCTCTACCAGAGAAATTCACCATAGAGCAAGTCTGGTATCCTTAAAAGAAAAACTTTAATTTCTCAAACATTTGCTAATAAGGTATAACAAAATAGCAAAAATTTAACTAAGTTTGAAAATCTATTTGGCTTTATCCACCGATTTGTGAATCTGACAGCATCCCATCTAGTAAGTAGACAGGTGCTCTGAGTTTGTACAAAACAAAAGGCTTTATAGCCAGGAGGGTGAGGCAAGGAAATTACCGGCAAAAGAAAGGAAAGGATTGGTTCCAGCTGGCCAGGTCATCTTTAAGGGGGAAGGTAGAGGCTTTATTATACAGATTACCTGCTATTGCTGATCTGGGAATTTCAGATTGACTGTTTAAAGGTCACATTTCTGGAAGAGGCCAAAACTGCAATTAAGTTTTGGTTTGCTGTCCTGGCGACATATAGCTCCATTTTGTGTCCATTGTTTCTTTTCTGACAATACACATCTCCCATTTAAATAGCAGAATTTTAAATTAAGTGAAAATAAAGTACAGATAGAAGTATAAAGATGTTTCTTTATGATTGGTAGGAGGGGTCAGATACTATCCCCATTTCATGGAAGCAAAATGAGAAAGTCACAGGCCTAAAAGTGAGTCACTTGTTCTGGGCCAGGTCATCAAACCAGGGCTTAATGCCTAGCCTACTGCAGTTTCAACCTCTTCCAGAAATGCAGTCTTAACAGTCTATCAGAAATTTTCTGGTCAGAATCAATAAGGAAATCTGTCATGTGATCCTTCTTCCCCCAAACCCTCCAAAAAGATGAGGTCACCTGCATGATAAGGCCCCCTGCTCTTCCCCCTACTGGAGTGACTTTGTCTGAAATAATCCCTTCTTTTCTTCTGCTAATAACTTCTTGCCCCATCCTGCTGTCTCTAAAAGCTTTCCATTTCATACTACTCCTGGGAGCATCTCTCTACTTGCTACAGCAGATGCTCCCTGATTCTCAAATCACTTAATAAAGCCAATTAGATCTTAGAATGTACTCATTTGAATTTTGTTTAACATATCTAAGAATGTCGGAACTAAGGGTCACACTCTGGCCTGGAGACTCCACACCATGTGATTTACTACTAAGCCAAGTGTGTCTCTAATGTGTAAATTCTGGGTCTTTGAGACTCAAAATGAAGGGAAATTACTGTGCTTATTAACTCTCTTTATCCTTTGAGACAAGTAGTTCAAAGTTCCACTACTTCCTCTACGCTTTGTAATATGTATACTCAGTTCTAATCTGTCATCACTCTCACAGCCCCTGGGAGCATCCTAGTTTCTGAACTATGGGCCAGATGCCACAGATATAGCAAGAACATGAAAAGCATAGACATTAGAGGCAAGACAACCCTCAGCTCCAGTCTTGACTCCTACTGTTTACAGTTTGTTTACACAGCCTAGGTAAGTCACATGTGCCTAGCAGACTAAGTGCTCAATAAATGTCAACTACTGTTATGCACAAATAGTTGATTAGGCATTAAGCAGTGCCTGGAAACAGAAAAACAAGCTGCTTTGTGAAGTTTTTAAGTTCTAAAATTAGCTGGACTTTGCAATCTATGAACTTAGTTCTGCCTAATATTCTGTCATTTGTGTTCTAAATTACTAAATATACTGAAAAACTAAAATGGAGTAAAACATACGAAATAAATATCAGTGTGCTCTATAAAGTCTTCAGTGAGGATCATTTTGCACAAATCTTGTTCTTATTTTTCCTCTGTCCTCTCCATTGTTCTCTAATGACACTTTTTGGATTAGACCTTTATAGAGCACACAGTACTCTCAGTTCATTCTCTTCTTGGTTGCTTACAATTTTCTGATTTTTTTTTTTTAAATAGCTGATATGCCTAAGTTCCAAATTGACATTGCCCTATTGTCTTCCAGAAGGTCTTGATTCCTTCATGCTTGCATGCATTCATATGTTCAGTAACATCTGTTGCAGTCTTTCTATAGGACAGACCGTGTGCTAAATGCTGGAAATAATTTACTATTTCTAGAAACAACAGGTTACATGAGCCCAGGAGAAGAGTGTTTTGTTTTTTGTTTTTTTGGCATGAAGATTCTTTGATAATTTGATAGAGGAAATAACATTTAAACTAGGCCTTAAAAGTTGAAATGCAGATTCTTCTTTGATGGAAATAGGAGTACACAAAGACAGACAAGAAAACACCATGCGTAAAGTCATAGGAGTTTCAGGTTCATGCCATATGTGAGAGACTATATAAAGGATGTAAACTGCCTTGCATACAAGTAAGTGACAGGAGATGAAAATAGAGACTTGGGGCCAGTTTGTGAAAGGCAGTAAACCTGGTTCAGGGAAACACAACTGGGAAAGAGCTCAAGATGTGCATTATTTTCCTTGAGTAAATATAGCATTTTAGGTTGGTGGGAGAAATTCCCATTCTGTCTCTCAGAGTTAAGGTCCTTAGTTAGCCACACAAAATTGTATCAGAAGCAAAATGGCAGCTCTGGGCAAGAACATAGGCATGCCCCCAACGTGGCTTCCTGTGCATCTGGAATCCCTCATCCTGGTTGAGGTGAGGCGCTACGATTGTCCTCTTTGTGTTTTGCATGTTTTCAAAAGCCCATTCTTGCTATGCCACTGTCCTTTTATAGTTAAGGGTGTACATCCTGGCAACAAAGCCTATATATACTCACTGAACATGGGAGTTAGGCTTCTTCTGGCTTCTGAAGCAGGGTTGGCATCCCTAAAGCCACATCCTCAGATGTAGGGAGTAAATCCAGTCTGTGCCCACGGACGCACCTTCACCTTTCCAAAATTCTGGAAATCATGGACTCCTATAATAAGAGCATTCACATATATGGCACCAAACCTTAGCATTTAAAGAAGAGGAAATTTTTAGCCTTTTGCTTAGAAGAAAAATAACTAATGATGAAAGTGCAAGTTCCCAATTGAGACTGAATTACAAAACAAATGTTCTTTCCTCTGCCAGGAATGCTACCTGGGTACCCTTAAGTTCTAAGTTTCTGCAGGAAGCTCCTCTCCTTCCTCCCAAATACGTGAGAACCACTCCTGGCCCACCCTTATCCTTGGTCCTGTGAAGGTTGATTATCCATTAACATCTGCCTTCCCAGTAACACTGTAGTAGTCTTCCTGAAGAAAGTTCTGTTGAATTCCCAGTACCTAGCGCAATCCTTGGAACACAGTGGCATTTTAACAAACAGCTGAAAGAATGTACAAGTCAGTGAACAAGGTTGCTGTCAGTCCAACATGCTAGGGCTCCCTCCACTGTGTGCAGTCACACACTGAGGATGGCAGTGTTCTGGTGTAGTTCAAGAGTAGTCAGAAATGTTTTTTAATTTAAAAAAAATAGAATGCTTCAGAGTGTTGAAGAGATGACAAGGAAGATGGGCAGTCAGGGGCAGATAAGGTAGCTGGGATATTAAACAAGAAAAATATGTAGGTGTCATTGAGAGCCTAATTAGGTCTAAAAGAGCCTCTTTTGTTTGCTTGTTTTCTTTTTGTGTGTGTGTTCAGGGAGGAGCCTCTTAAGCATGCTTGAATTTCGATTACCACCCCATAGGTTCATGGTGGGAGGAGGGCTGAAAACCAGGTTCAATTTTATTTTTCAAAGTGCAGTGTTTTATGCCCAAATGCTTTTCATAGTGTTATACCTATAATAAGAGTCTTCGTGGAGCAGCATGCAGCATGGCTCTTCCTTGTAACTGTTGAGTCAGTATTGACATGCAGTTTCCATAAGGTAAATCCAGACCACATGTATCCAAGCATGCAGGCATGAGTTGACATAGGCATAGACATCTAGATACAGTGTGTCTACCACAACTCAGATACTAATCCCCAATTGTCTCATACCCTTTCTTGTCCACCCCTTTCACTATCCCCAGCCTCAGGAACCACTTACCTGTTTTCTTTTCCTATAGTTTTTCTTTTTCCAAAATGCCATCTAAAGGAATCATCCAAGCAGTAGCCTTTTGAATTTGGCCTCTTTCTAACATAATGCATTTGAGATGGATCCATTTTATTGCATATATTATGCTACAGCTGAATAGGATTCCCTTGTATCGTTGTACCAGAGATTGTCCATTCACCAGGGGATGGGTGTTTGGGTTTTCTCTACTTTTTGGCTGATAGGAACAGTGCTGCACTGCATGTGCACATGAGTCTTTGTGTGGCTGTATGTTTTCATTCCTCTTAAGTAGGTAACTAGAACAGGATCTCTAGGATGGCATCCTGTGGATGGAATTGGTTTTTATTTTGTATGTTCAGAGGATCCATAAGGGTATTTTTAGCATTAAGAGAATGGACAGAAGAATCCTCAGGACAGTGTGGAGCCTATGGACAGACTGGAAGTACGGGGACTGGTTAGGAAGTTGCTTTTCTGTCTACCATGTGGGAGACATACAATTCTCATCACTTTCTTCAGTGGAACAAGCCTGGGAAGTAGAGTAATATGGAGATTCTGTGTCTTTTCATTGCTGGTTCATTCCCTGTGCACCATAATATAAAAACATCTTCTGTGGACCAAGGGGAAATAAAAGAGGATCAAAATTAATTTCTTTATAATCTATGCATCTTTAGTGCTTTTTTCACACCTTTAATTATTCTTTTATTTTCCTTATTTTCCTTTTTATTTCCACCTAATGTTTCAGCCATGGCATGGCAAGGGAACTAAGGGTCTGAAATGCAACCAAAATGTACTTTTTTTCCTACTTGGTAGTTTTGGAAGAGGATAAAATACCTTGTAATGACAGTGATTTAAAAAAATACAGTGTAATAGAATATAAACAGCTTCCTCCTGAACCACTTTAAAAAATTTATATTCAACATTAACAATCCATTCTAGTACCTTCTAGGTCTACTTCCAAAGATTATTAACATGATATAAATCAACTGGAAAATAGAAGCACAGGATTTCCTAGTTCACATATCTTAAGAGAACCAGCCCAAGTCATTCATCTGTAGATGAGTAAACTGGGGCCCAGAGAACCTGAGAGTTTCCCTGGTCCATCAGGAGTCATGAGAACCCAGTGTTTCTGCAGCTCAGCATGTGCCCCTACCCCCACCCCAGAACAAAAAGGAAGAGATCTATGTTTTCTACAGTTGGGAAAGTTGCCTTAGGCTTTATATACATTTACTATGCATGTCAGGCTTTCGTGATCCCACTGACATTCTGCTGCCAGATACTGCTGCAAAACGAAGTGAACAATTGAGAGACTTCAGTCAATGCTGAGATGACAAGACACTAACTCTCCCCACTGTAAATCCACATCGCAGTCAAATGTCAGTTCATTTTCTATGTCCTCAGCACATATGCTAACATATAATGACATATAGTTGAACATGCCCATTATTCACTATTTTTTCAGTCTCTGCTTTAGATGTTTCTATTTTTCAACAATAGGGAGCTTGAGGGTTTGGAGACAAGAGAAAAGAAGGGTGGAATAAACAAACAAAAGAACATAGCAATTTTAGAAATGCACCAGGAATGAAATAAAGGAAGGGTGTTTGGAGTGTCACTTTACCACTGAAGAGAGCTGACTTGAAGGGTGGGGCCTAGATAAGCCATGATGAGCATGAGATGAATAATAAGTATTCGTATTGAGCCCCAGAATTAGACACCCACCCACCCCAGCAGCAGCAGCTCTCCTCATGGGGGCCTCCCCGTGGGATGTGTGTCAACTTTGGGGAGGAAGACAGGGGGCAGGTGGGGCGGGGGTGGATGCTGAGCTACATAGGCTTGCCTCTTCCCTCAACTCAGGAATCAGACAAGCCACACGAGCCCCCTGTGGGAAGGCGCAAGAGGCTAAGCGTGTTTAGAAAAGTTCCCTCCTTTTGGAAACCATTTAAGTGGGAAATAAGTGTTCCCTCCCTCCCATGTAGATGAGAGAGGGGAGGTGTTAAGCGATTAACCCTTTTGGAACCCCAGTGGCCACTTTTGTAAAGTTAAATGCCCTGGGTCTAGGAGTTGACAGAATAAAAGGAGATAGATGTACAGCCCCCCACGTGGAGACTGGCCCAGAGTGAATGCTAAAAAAATAATAGCAATTCCACTCAGTTTCTGTTGGGATAGTCTTCCTTCTTTGTTCTGTTTTACTTGCCATTTCTAAGCAGTTTTGTGATTTGAACAGAGGAATATGGCGCCATGCTCTGAAATAGTAAAAATTATGAGAAAGAATAGATTCGTGAGCAATAACAATTCCATTTCTGATCTACTGAGCTTGAGGCATTTGTGCCATAAATCATAGACACTTAGTTTGTTATTTTTGTAATGCAAGAGAAAGCTCACAAGTTAATTTGCAGCTCACTTTGGAAATTAAACAACTCAAGCCCTTTAGAGGGAGGGCTAAAGACTGAGCCTGAAGAGCACAGTGTTCCAGGGATCAGCAGAGGGCAGGAGCCCCGGAAGAGACAGGGAGGAAATGGAGAGGCCAGAGAGTAAGGAGAACTGGGGGAGTGGGCAGCACAGAAGCCAAGTAGATGGACCATCTCAGGAAGGAGGGAGGTCAGCTGTGTCAGCTGCTGCAGAGGGGTCTGGTAGGATAGGAAGTAAATGGAACAAATGGCCTTGCAGAGAGGGCCATAGGCATTGTCAGCTCTCAGGTGAAGAGCACTCAGTATACGCCAGGCACTGTGCTGTTTCTCATGTACAGTACCGAGTTAATTCTCAGAAACACTACCCCCCATTTTACAGACTGGGAAAGTGGGGGTCAGGAAAGTTTATTACCAGCTCGGCTAAGGTCACAGAGCTGGGACTCAGAGCCCTGCCATTTGACTCTTCACCCCTGAGCTCCCCTTCCTTCCAGAAGATTTATTTGCTTTTGCCCATGTGTGGGGCAAGGAGGCCAGAGTACTGTGGGCTGAGTGGAAGCCAGGCATGAGGGGAGGGGAAGAGCAGACGGCAGGTGGGGGAGAAGAGGTTGAGGTTTGTCTCGGTTGGATGGTTGGTTTGCTTTAAATGGCAGAGGCTTCAGCACTAGTAAATGGTGACAGGGGCTCAAAGAGCAGGCAAGTGCGGAGGCGAGATGTGAAAGTGTGGAGGGGAGGTGTCTGTGGGGAAGGGGCAGCTTTAGGAGGGAGAGCCCCTCCTCCTTGGTGACAGAGCAGGGACAATTGAATTCATAGGTTTAGTGTCAGAACATTGTGGAGGTTCTCTTCTGACCCCCTTCTCTCTCCCTGCTCTCTCACTGCCCCCTCCACCACCTCTTTCTCTATCTGGGACATCTGACTTACCCTCATCTCTCCCCTGAGCCCTCAGAGGGGTTCTTTGCTCTGGGCTTCCAAGAGCACTGGGCATGGTCTAGTCCTCAGGCACTGCCAGGTGTGCACCAGCAGGACATCCCCTCAACCTGCCAATGTGACTTCATGCTAAGTTAGCATGAATAGATTCACTCTGCATCTAAGACGTGATGCCACTCTGCAGGAGCTTATAGTTTGGAAGAGGACCAAGTGCACAAATGGTCATACATGAGTCATGTGGGGAAGGGGCAGACGAGAGATGTGCAGGGTGCTGTGGATTTCGTTCAAGGGGGTGGGGGAGGGGGAACTGAGCACTTAAGAGATGGATATCTGGAGAAACTTTGAGTGTAATTTGAGCTAGTTGTTGAGGATGGGAATGTTTTGATAAGGAATGGACCATTTTACTTGGGGAAAGTAGCATCAGAAATGGTGTAAAGCTCATTTGGGGAACATGGGGTTGTCCAGTTTGGCTGATGTATGGAATATAGCTGGGAGTGGTAGGTCCATGATGCAATGGAAGGGCCTTGAGAACTAAACTAAGAAATGCTATTTTACTTGACTTGACAGTAGCATCCCATTTTTATTTTTATCTGATCAGAAACTTAGATGGAGTCAAAAATTATTTTAAGTTCTCTTTTGGATTTAGCCAAGTAGTTGATCCCAAGAGTTTAGAAATCATTCTTACCACCTTTATTTGGAAACTAGGCCAATATCCCTGAGAGTTGCAGGATACCAGCCCACCCAGTCTTGCAAGAACGCCTTTGAGAGTCTGAGCCCACATTGTCTCCCAGTGACTTGGCAGTGACCGACTGTCATACGAGGGTGTCGGGTGGGGGAGGGAGAGAGATTAGCCAGGGCAGTGCTTGCTCCTGCAGCTACAGGTTCGGGACCAAGGCTAGGTTTCTCATTACTTGTAAATCACTATTCTTAATAACTGTTTCTGGACAAAAATATAAAAAATAAAAACCTCTTTTTTCTTTCAGTTAAGAAAAAGAAGCCTAAACTCTTAAATAAATTTGATAAGACTATTAAAGCTGAACTTGATGCTGCAGAAAAACTCCGTAAAAGGGTAGGTTGATATTTTTGTTTTGCGCAGAAATATGCAATGGTTTAGTTGTTAAACAAACTTAGGCATTACTCTTAATTTGTTTTTTTTTTTAATGTTAAAGAAACAGCCTTTGAATAGAGTGGATATTTCCCCAGATACATCATCATTCCATGTGAAATGAATCAAATCAAAACAGGTACAGCTGTATGGCCAAACAGGAATAGAACTCACCTTCAGGTCAGCCAACTTGGGAGTCAGCCACTGCTGTCACTTTCTAGTTGTGTGGCTTCGGGCAAACCACTTGACCATCCTGAACCTCGGTTTCCTTATTTTAAAAAATAAGGATAATAAGTATTCTTCTTGGTTTTTATGAAGATCAAATGAGATTTATTTTTCCAAAAAAGCATCAACACTGTCAGGTACCATTCAAGTGAAAGCTTGCAATTTTATAGTACCTCAATGCAAAAGGAAAAATAGATTAGCCCAGTACTCTTACGATAGGTACTTTCAGGTGAAATGCCATCAGGCTCGTGTTATTCTCACATGGAGTTACTCTCTTGCACTTCCAGTTTTCAGGGTGACTATTTTATGCTTACTGTGTTGTCAGTCAGTTCATTTGAAATATATTTGGATTTGTAGATATTGCAGTTTTATTTAAAAAAACATGAATTGACACTAGATTGAAGTTATTTGTTCTCTTAATTTTGTCTTTTTCATCTACTTATCAGGTCAAATATTTATTATAATATATTTGATGACATTTACATTTAATCATCTATTTGTTTTTCATGGATTTTTCTTTTTTCTCTTCTGTACTTGAATTAGACCTGGTGTAATGAGTGTTAGTTTTCCTGTACTACACTTTTTTATCAAACAGACATTGGTTGCAAAAAAAGCACAAGAGACTAAAAGTAAACAAGCAACAAAAAAAGCACCCAGTTAGAAATGAAAGTGGGACAAGATTGGGCTTCCCTTCCACACATATATTGGAAATGTACCAGCGAGCATGGCCATCTCTGCAACTAGCATTAGACTAGGTTATCATGCCACAACTGGCTTTCCCTCCTCAGCAGCCAATCAGAATGTGATAACTGCGGGGAATCTTGAAGCACTGCCCCCAAATTTAACCACATGGAATGATTTTCTGAGTCTGTCTTATTTAACTTGATAAAATTAAGCCATCTACTCTTTGTAGGAAATGTTTATTTCTTAATAGAAATGAAGTGGTAATCTTCCTTTTTCACTACCTTGTTTGGCATCCTCCACTTTGTCTGAACTAAATGCCATGAAAATGGGGGTTGCCTATTTTACAGGTGACTTGGGATGAAGAACAAATGAACAGCTTTAGAGAAGGATTTTTTATGTAATTATAATGAATGGTAAAGAATGGCTCAGTTATCCAGGGACAGATAAGTCAGTGGGACATAAAAGTGCAGGAACAGTCCACGGGGTTTTCTCTGGTTTTTGCTTATTTGGAGAAATTATGATGCTTTCCTCAAGGAACATCCTGAATCTCTAACAGAATAAATAAAGGAGAAAAAATAGCCACATGGGCAATTCTTGCTTCTGAAACAACAGGGAGCCATATTATTGAGTGAGTCGTCAGCATAATGAAGTGCTTTAGGGTTGTTTTTATGGCTGGTATTTTCAAGTGATGCAACCAGCTTCGCAGGAGTCGCTGAGGCTGAGCTCAGGCATGCTCTGGGCAGGGGGTCCAGTCGCAGTTCATGAAGGCTGAGCTTCATGGATTAAGCTACAGGAAAAGTGTGAGGTCATTTTCTCCTCCCTTCAAAAATGTGTAGATCAGATCACATGGCAGTCATCTGTTTTTATAAAATAGTATATATTGTTTCAAACTCCTCCTTGCCCCTAGAAAAAGGCTTTGAAATGATACACTGAAATGTTCATTTAGTTGTTGGAATCATGTATTATGATTGTGTTACAAGTGGAAAAAAAAAAAAAGAAGAGAAAACTTAAAGCCAGAATAAAGTCAACACACAAAAGTTTGCACCACAAGCCCTAAATGGTGCTGGGAATGAAGTAAATCATAGCAGAACAAAGTGGGTATGTTCACACCAGAAGATTAATAGAGTTCATCAGAATAGCTCTGCTATATGGAGTCCAGACAGAAACATCCTGCTCTAGATCTTTATAAGGGGGCACTGAGGGATGGTACAGCTCCCTCCCCAGCATCCACACCAGCAGATCCTACAGTACATCTGAAGGGGTGGGTCTTAATGTCCTTCAGTGCAGCCCGCTGGCCTTGTGCCAGAGCAGTGGGGCCCAAGTACATGACTCTCCAACTGCCTGTCTTGGCCCTATCATAAAATATAAGCTGTGTTTAAGAACAGATGGTTTTCAGACAGTTGTCTACAAGCATTGTATCTTGCAGTTGAGTTTCTTACTAAGAATTGCATAATAGTGTCAGGAGCTATACTCTTTAGTAAGAATGTGGGGAAGGGAAATTCTTTCAGACTAAGTGCAAACACCTATACTTTGTCAGACAGCTGAGGTGGAGCAGGGCTGACAATCCCTGAGGAAGGCCTCTGTCTTCAGGGGAACCTAAGGATGCTTAGGCCAGAGCCAAAATAACCCATTATTGATGGCCAACTAAGGGAGTATCAAGCAGGAATGTAATACTTCAGCATATTTGTTATGAATATTGTTATTTCTTTGCTTAGATCTGGTAATGGTGTATGCATGATTTTCACAAAAATAGCATCAACATTTGCAATTTCTATTGCATAAGCATAAGGCTAAAAATGGTCCCTCAAAAGATATCCATGACCTAACCCTGGAACCTGTAAATGTTACTATATTTGGTGAATGATATAATTAAGTGAAGGATCTGGAGATGGGCAGATTATCCTGGGTTATCCCTCTGGGCCCTGAATACAGTCAAATGCATATTTCCAAAGTCGTGAGAGCAGTCTTCTTTATTTGGTCTACTGAGTCAAATGTTAGTCTCTCCTGGAGATACCTTTGTGGACACACCTAGAAATAATGTGCTAACAGCTCTCTGGGCATCCCTTAGCCCAGTCAAGTTTGACACATAAAATTGACGATCAAAGGCCCCAAATGTGTCCTTACAAGAGACGCAAATGGAGAATTGACACAGACAGAAGAGGAAAGGTCTGCAGAGGAAATACAGCCCTGCTGACACTTTGATTTCAGCCCAGCAAAACTGATTTTAGGCTTCTGTTCTCCAGCACTGTGAGAGAATTAATTTCTGTTGCTTTCAGCCAACTAGCTTGTGGTGATGTGTTACAGCAGCCATGGGAAACTAACACAGGATACTTAGAACAAAGTCACCCAGAGAAAGATATTTAGCATGAATTCTTCATCCCTTAATATCATTCACAGAAGAAACCAAAAGTGGTATTAAACACTGTCATCCAAAATATACAAAGAGCTCTTAAAACTCAACAGTAAGAAAACAAACATTCCAATTTTTAAAAAAACCAAAGACTTTGACAAGGCACATCACCCAGGAAGATATACAGATGGCAAATAAGCCTGTGAAAAGATGGTCCACATCATATGTCCTCAGGGAGATGCAAATTACAACAGGAAGATACCGCTGCACACCTACTAGAATGACTAAATTCCGGATCACTGACAAAACCAATGGCAGGGCTGCAGAGCAAGAGGAGCTCTCACTTGCTGCTGGGGGATGCAAAGTGGTGCAGCCACTGTGGAAGACAGTTTGGTGGTTTCTTACAAAATTAAACATACTCTTACCATGTGATCCAGAAACCCCACTCCTTGGTGTTTACCACAGGAGTTGAAAACTTATGTCCACACAAAAACCTGCACATGGATGTTTATAGCAGCTAAAAAGAAATGAGCTATCAAGACACAGAAAGACATGGAGGAACCTTAAATGTATATTATTAAGCCAATTGGAAAAGGCTGCATGCTGTTTGGTTCCAACTGTATGACATTTTGGAAAAGGCACAACTATGGAGACAGTAAAAAGATCAGTGGTTCGCAGGGGTGAGTGGGGGCCGGGGGAGGGATGAATAGCACAGAGGATTTTTAGGGAGTGAAACTGCTCCTCATGACACTGTAATGGTGGATGCATGTCATTATACATCTGTCCAAACCCACAGAATGTACAACACCCAGCGTGGCCCTTAGGCAAACCCTGGGGCTTTGAGTGATTATGATGCGTTATTGTTGGAGTGGCAGTTATAACACATGTACCCTTGGGTGCAAGATATTGATGGTGGGGAAAGCTCTGTGTATGGGGGGTAGGGGTATATGGGAAATCCCTGTACTTTCAATCTCACTGTAAATCTAAAACTGCCTTTTAAAATCCTTAAGAAAATATTGTGAGAGGGACAGCATATTTTAAAAAGTGAAACAATGTTTTCTGGCAATAAGTATGACTTAGAGAATGTGTTCCCAGCTTGATTTCTCTCTACATCCAAGTCCTCATTCTCTTTGCATTAACCTGCCCATCTGTCAGGGAAGAGACTTACCTGGGATAGGCCACATTAGCATGTGCTGGCACACACATCCCACCTATCTGGTAATAATAACCAGAGCTAGCACCGTTCAGTGCTTTCTGTGTTCTCAGCAGTGTCTACAAGCACTTTATGTTTGTTCTCAGATGTAACCTTCACAGCAGCCCCCAGGTAGCTGAATGCCCTCAAAGTGCCCATTTCACAGATGAGACACCCAAGACAAAGTCATAAGTAACTTGCCATAAGTGAATACATCCTAAGTGGTGGGGCCCAGACTGACCAGTTGGTGTGGCTCCAGAGCCACTGCACTGTGAGTGTGTTTCCCACCAGCCCCTTGGCCCTTATGGGCGTGGGAGAGGGAGAAGCAGCCCTCCTTCAGTGGAATTTACCTAAAGGAATGGCTTTAAGGAATTTCAAGATGGTTCTTGCCTGATTCCTCACTATTTCGTCAAGTCAGAAGGAGGTGTAACAGTGAATGGTATATCCAGGCAGCTTCGCACAGCACCTTCGTGAGGTGACCTTTGTTGTGTGAAAACTCCCAGTCAAGGTCAAAGCCTACCAACCACAGGGGCTTGCATTTACAGGTGGGGTGAATGGATTTGTCAACTTACAGGGAGCCCCAGTACCTGCGAAAGTTCAGCTCAGGAAAACCTGTCCTATCCCGTTGTTCCCAAGATGCTTGACCTGCCAGTATCCATTAGAAACCAAGAGATGCTTGTCTCACCCTGTGGAATGATGCTGGATGGATGAGGCGGGAGAGGGTTCCTCACCCCCAAGATCCTCACCAGGCCTGCCTGTCGCACATCCTCTGCTTCTTTTCGTGCAGTGGTGGTCAGAGATCTGTCAAAGGTGCTCAGACCATCTTCTCAGGACCCACCTGAGTTTTGGGGAGGGTCACATGACACGGAGGCCGTGAGGCGCTCCAGTAACCAGTTGAGCCAAATGAGCGGGTGATGCTCAGGGACCATGGCCACCTGGCCCTCTCATCCTGTGTGTTTATTCTCCACCATCATAACGGGTTCTTCAGTCTTTTTGGGGCAGACTTCAAGACATTCTGGCTGCCAGCAATATTTTTCCACCAACTTCAAACTTAAATACTTTAAGAATGCATATAGGAACTGTACATATAGAGGACAGTGCAATTTCTCTCACAAAGACTTATTGCATCATCTGTCAAGTTTCTGGCTTTTAAAAACAAGTGTATTTGTGTTCATTTCTAGTTTTATGTTTGCCATAACACAGCTAATTTTTTAAAACCTTAGATAGAACTGCCTTTAAACTCAGAATGGAGTCCAGAAAATCTTAACAAAATTACTTGGTGAACATTAAATAACCATATTGAAACAACATTATGCATTTGAATTTATTGTATTTATACAATTGCCTCTTCCTCACAGGGAAAAGTCGAGGAAGCAGTAAATGCATTTGAAGAACTAGTTCGCAAATACCCACAGAGTCCACGGGCAAGATACGGGAAGGCACAGGTACTCTGAAACCCTTCTGCCTGGAAAGCTCTCTCTGATGTTCCTGTGTTCTCTGTAATTGGATTTCCCACCACCCACTATTTGCATTTTCCTTTTCCTTTCTAACTTATATACAGAGTCAGTTCCTCATGCATATGCCTCAACTCAAGCAAGAAATACTGTTTAAAGTAAGACAATTGCTTTTGTGTATAGTAACATTTTTCTGGTCCCTATGACTTCTCTCTGGTTTTGAGAAGAAAATAAAGACTAGCACTCTGGTCACTGATCTCGTCTGACCCTCAGAGCCCCCGTCTAGATGGACCCACCACATGGCTCTCACTGTAGGCTCTTCAGAGTTTTAAGAGCCTCACTTTTATAACGAAGGTTTTAAGTATGCTTAGGAAAGACTTTTTTGAAATATAAAGTGGAGTGTGCTTTGTTTTCTCTGTAGTCTCCTTCACTGGATTCATTTCTTGTCGGCCACCTTCTCCCACTCCCTCCATCTCTTTCTTGTCTGACTTTCTGCATCTTCATGAAGCTTTCCTATGTTCATCTGTAGTTGCATAAACCCACTGTATGCCACATACCCTTTTAGGTCCTGGGGTGATCATAATGAATACCCTAGAGGGCTCTGTCCTTATATTCCAGTGGACGATATTTTAAAAGTGAGTTACTCAAAAATTATTAGTGAAAACCCACTGTATGGTAGGCCCTGGTCTAGGAATTGCAGATGCAGCCAACAGCAAAACATGCGGAGTTTTCCTTATGATGGCAAAGACAGTACACGAGATAAATAAGTAAGATATATATGCTTGCTAGTGCTGACTGCTACAGAGAACCAGAGTAAAGCAGAGCACAGTCTCAGGATGTGTGAGGGAGTTGACATGTCTGGTAGGGTGGCAGAGAAAGTCCACTGAGATGACCATCGTGCAAAGATGCTAAACCAATAAAAAGCCTCACACATTGTAATCCTGGGCCTTGGGAGGCCACTGGAGTGTTTTTGCATGGCTGTGCCCACCTTGGGATTTATTCTGTAAAGATTGCTGGGTGGAGAATGGATTAATGGGGGCAAAAGTAGAAGCCAGAGGAATAGGAGGTTATTACAAGTGTACTCAAGGTGCAGTGACTCGGAATGTGGTCGTGGCCATGGAGATGGTGCAGGAGCAGAGCTGAAAGGACTTGACAATAGGTTAGATGTAAGGGTCAGAGGAAAAGAGGACTTGAGGGTGACCCCTGAGGTTTGGTTTAACCACATGAGGAGAGGATAGTGGAACAGGTTTGGGGAGGTGCAGAATCAAGCATTCACTTTTAGTCCTGTGAAGTTTTTGGTGCCTCTTAGACATTCAGGTGGGTGTCAAGCAGACCATTGGATGGATGAGCCTCAGGGTAAAAGCCAGGCCAGGGAGACAGATGTGTCAGACAGTAAAGGGGGCTCCCACAGCCCTGACTGGTAGAATGAGATTCTCACTCAGCTGGGGAACAACAGATGCAAAGCTACAGAAAATTTCCAGCCCCAAGAGAAGCTGACAGTGCCCTTTGAAGGGGGTTGGAACAATGGCAATGTGTGACACTCACACAGGAACCAACACATTCACAGATAAAACAACTATGTTTTGCTCTGAACTAAAGATGGTGACCCCTTGAGATCCAGATGCTCAAATTCTGCCTATCTCCCCATGAAAAACTTACTAATTAAATTTTTATTAATTAAATTTTAATAAATTAAGTTTGTGGAAAATTAATGCAAGTAAGTTCCTTTTACCCGTGGTACAAACCAGGGTTAGCAGACAGCAGCTATATCATCTTTAAGTTAATTTGGTCAGTAATCCTCCAAAATTGCTAAATTGCATTGTTACTAAGCAAGAGAGAATGTGTTTGTTACCAAAAGATCACACCTATTCAAATAAGGAATATACATTGTCATATTAACTAGAGAATAATAATTGATGCAAATGCTAATTTAATTTTGGCAAACATTTTTTGGCTTTAGAATTTTTCTTTACATGTGGTATTAATTGTGGGCACCAAAGTCTAAGTAAATGCACATGGCGATTGCTGCATTTATGCGTTATTTTACAATAGGAATTTGAGATTTAGGCCTCAGGCAGTATTTTTTTTATCTCTAAATTATATGCTGCAAGGTGTTACTGATATTAACATTAGTCTGACATAAAGCAAAATTTAGGCATGGTAAATTAAATTTTAATGGAGTAATTTAAAAGAAAATGTAAATGAATAGGAGTTTCAAAAATAAAAATCCAACAGAAGATGGATTTTATAGGCAGGAATAAATGATGACCTTTTCATTCTTTGTTAGAAGATTCAACAATTGCTCTGGAATATCCCAACAAATTTTAAAAATTCAGCAATGTCTTGTAAGAAATGTTTCCACTCAAATCATTTTATCTACAGATGCTTAAACAATAAAAATGAGTCTGTATAATTTTGATTTTCAAAGCCAAGCCTACTGGTTTCATTCAAGAGATTTCTTCCCAATTCTAGAAGTTGTAAAATGTTCATAAGGGCCTTAGGGTGGGAGTGGGGGAGGGGGCAACAAGGCATATGGATTGTACTATCTTTCTTTTTCAGATTGAGTTTACTGTGATATTTATTCCTATCTCTGTGAAGAAAGTTTACTTGGTAGGCATTTGTTCTTGTACTAACCTTGAGGAGACTCTCCAGTTCTAGAATCTGTTTGGTAGCTGAAAGAAGCTGAACTTGATGGTCTCAAAAGCACTCTCAGTGCTGGGACTCTCATTCTGTGAAGTCATCTGTGAACAGTCCTATTCTGGGGAGTTAATTCGCCGTAACCAAACTCACAAGAAATTGATGTCTAAACAGAAAAGCCAGCACATGAATGTACAGAAGGCTACATGGGCAGGGTGACCAGTATGGGTCGTTGACATTGGACTCTTTCTCCTGGTAGATAAGTCTATTCCAGAGACCATTTACAGATATGAACAGAGAGTTGTATATTCTGAAGCTCTTTTCTATCAAGCAAAGTTGAATTGCCCTTTTCAACCTAGAGAATTTTGTCCTAGTAATTTTCCCTTATCATAAATTGGTCCACTTCTCTATCATCACTGCTTCAATTCCAGCCCTCATCATCTTGGGAAATTTACTTTATCAGTATATATTAACAAGTTGTTTTTTGATGTGGTATTTTCTGGAAACCTCCCCACAAATATTTTATCCATTTGTACTGATTGTACTAGTTTTTACTGGTGGGAAAGGGATGGATCACATTGTACAATGTTCTCAAATTGTGGAGTTATGCTTTATTTGGTTTCTATAGCATCTATATATTGAGTACACAAATTTGATTTTAAAAAGTTAAAAATGTTAAAGATATTCTGAGAAAAACTTTATATGCTAATTTCAGCATTTCCTTAAATGGTAATCTTCAAATTGTAGTCTACTAAATCTGATGAGATATTGATGACCATTTTATACCTTCTCCTCTCTTCTCCTGCGTCCACTATTTCATTCCCATTCGCAATCCCCAGCTACAAATCTTGCTTATTTCACTAAAGAAAAAGAAGTATCCAAAGAGAATGTCCTCATGGTCCCACTACTGCACTAACAATCCGCCTACACCTGCTCCCGTCTCTCTGTCCTCCCTCCATTAGGTTGGCAGACATGAACTATTCCTGTTCCTTTGCCATACTCTCTCCCCTGCAGAGGGACAGACAGCATTCTCATGTTTGTGTGCCCTTCTGCATCACCAGATTTTCCTCCTGTACTGCGCCTTTTGCATCAGCTTTGAAACATACAGTAATATTTCCTGTAATCATAACAGTCTCTCCCTTGTCTCCATGTTCCCTTCCATTGAACTGGCCCATTTGTCTACTTCCCTTTATGGTGAAACTCCTTCAAAGAGTTGTCTGCACTTCTTTCCCTCCTGTACTTTTTTGAATCTGTTCCAATTTGTTACAGGTCCCCAGTGGTCCCATGGAATTGCTCTTGCCGGGGCCACCTGAGGATCCCTGTTGCCTAATCCAGCATGGTTTGCCCTCAGTTCTCTTCTTGCCCAATCTGATGGCACTTCTAACATGATTGATCACTCCTTCTTGATCCCTTTTGTCACTGGCTTCCAGAAAACCAATTTTTGTTGTTGTTTTCTTCTTCCTTCCCTCTTTCTCTGTCCTTTTGCTGGTCCTCCCTATCTTTCTGACCTCTCTCCTGGATCCAACTCATATCCACCTTGGTCCAGTATCTTCACTTGAATACCTAAGAGGCATTGAGATTTAATAAGTCCAAAACTAAACTCCTGATTCCATATGCCTACAAACCTGCTTCTGCCTAATTTTCCCATTCTCAGGGTATGGCAATTGCATGTGATAATTGTTCAAACCAAAAACCTTGAATTTGTCCTTGATTTCTCTCTCCTCCTTTCTGACATACCCTACATTCAGACCATCAGCAAATCTGTTGGCTCTGACCTTCCAAACATGTCTATAATCCAACCACCTCATTACCACTACCTAGCCCAAGCCATCATCACCCCTTGTGTGGATTCCTGCCAGGGCATCCAAACCAGGCTCTCTGCTTCTCCTCCCACCCCTCAGTCTGTTCTCCATTCTGCTGCCAGCTTGATCCTTTAGGCACACACATCAGATCATGTCAAAAGACCCTAGTGTCTCTCCATCTCAGAGTTGGTGTAGTAGAATTGGCAGTAGTTTACCAGGTTCTTCATTGCCCAACATCCCATCCGTCTCTTTGCTCCCCTCCTGCACCAGCCATTCCTCCCTTCCTCACTTCTGCCTCAGGACACCTGGCTGTTGCTGTTCCCTCTCCCAGAACATTCCTCCCCAGGTACCTCCTGCCTTGCTCCCTCCCTTCTTTCAGACTCTTCCTGATCATCCTGCCTAAACTGGCATCTTCCCTACCGCTGGACTTCCAGCCACTCCTAAGCCTGCTTTGCTTTTATCCACAGCATGTATGGGAAGAAGACAGGATACTTCCATTTATGTATTGTCTTTCTTTCCTTTCCATAATGAAGCAAAACAAAAAAAGGACTTTGTATGGTTTATTTGTCTGCCTCATGCATAGAACAGTGCCTGGCTCCCAGAAAATAGTTGTTAAATGAGTGAATGAACACACAAACTAATGAAAGAACTGTGTGCTGGAATCCTGTCTGTATAATGTTGATGGATAGTGCGGTATAAATCTCCATCAGCCCTAGCATATGTTTTAATGATATTCTTTCTCATCTATAGCTTGGTAGCTAATTTTTCTTCATGTTATTAAGATAACACATCATATTGCTTTCCTTTGTTTTTTTTTCATCTCTTGATAAAGAGAAAATTTTAATCTGTCTTGAATTACTTTTTAAACATGTCCAAAAGTTAACTTTTCATGAGTATTTTGGTGACTGCAAATATAGACTGTCATGAGACATTTATCCAGTGTGGGAACTCCCTCTAGTGTGAAGATGATTTGGCTGAGAAGCAGAGGAGCAACGAGGTATTGCGCAAGGCCATCGAAACCTACCAAGAGGTGGCCAGCCTGCCCAATGTGCCCGCAGACTTGGTGAAGCTGACTTTGAAGCGGCGGTCAGACAGACAACAATTTTTAGGTAAGATGGCATAAGAGTTAATTCAACAGCAGATGCCATGCTTTTATCTTGAAGAACCTGAGGCTATACACACTCTTAGAAGAGTTTACTTACATGGAAGGAAACCTGAGTCATAAAACTAATTTCAGGTGATTTACATGACTACGTCTTCGACTGAAATAGCAACCCTAACCTTAATAATTACAAAGATACTAATGGTGTTTTTACCACCCCTTTCCCTTTATCCGCCCCCATTTTAGAACTGAGGCAGATGGGTTGCTGAGAAGTTAGATAACTTGCTTAAGGAATCATAGCTAATAAATTAATGAGTCCGGGATCAAAAGCTCTTCCATCATACCAATTCTGTTCTCTTTTAACTATAACATACTGATTCATGGAGATTGACATTATCAGTGGGACAATTTTTATAGAGGAATATTAGGAGTTTCAGACACTAAAATTTTTACCTGTAAGGTTTGAATCTATACTAAAGGAAATAATACAAAAAAAAAACTTTAATCATCAAGTATATTTGCTAATGCTTTGCAAAGAACAGCATAATGCATCCTGTCTGACTGACCCAGGTTCCCAGTGGCAAAGGCTACTAAGACTGGCTGTAACCTAACTTTGCTGTGACCAAGTGATTCTCTCCCACCTAACATGTCATCAGTAAGCTAGGAGGGACTAATCCAAGCCATGTGTAACTGCTGAGGTGGGTGCTCATCTGGCTGGATGAGTTACATGAATGAATTATCAGTGTCACTAGGAGAGGCTCATGTAAGTCAAATTTAAGGTCAAGTGACCCTTTCATCAATTTTTCTGAGGGATAGAATTAAAGGTTAGTTATGTTGTTTTGGTAGATGACCAAAATCTGTGATCGGAGTAGAACCCAAAAGATTATTAGAAACTAGAAGAAATGGTGCATTAGACTTAGATTCATAAGGGCCAGTCCCGGAGAAGAAGAACATACAGCATGCATGCAAGGCTGGAGGGTCTCAGAGGAGGCACTGGCCTTGGGCACAAAATCAGTATTACTCAGTTTTCCTCATGCATGCAAGGCTGGAGGGTCTCAGAGGAGGCACTGGCCTTGGGCACAAAATCAGTATTACTCAGTTTTCCTCTTGCCTCCAGCACCATTTGTTAAGCATTGTTTACTGACTCTGGCTTAAAATTTTGATGTCTTGTTCATCGTGGGTTTTTTACCTTCATTTGATTTTTGAAAGAAAGCAGGAGGTATCATCTTGCTTACTGCATTTTTGGCAGCCTCATAAGCTCTGCACCAAGAGGGCTCCCCTTACCTCACTTCATTCGGGGCCAGGGATGGGCTGGGGGGAGACAGCCTGCAGATGAATAAACCTAAAGCTCTTCTGCAACACTCTTTCAATATTTGAATGTACCATTGACCCTTGAACAGCTCAGGTTTGAACAGCAGGGACCCACTTATATGCTGATACTTAATAAAATATATAATAAATATATTGGAAAAAATTTTGGAGATTCGCGACAGTTTGAAAAATAATTGTCTTTTCTCTAGCTTACTTTAGTGTAAGAATACAATGTATAATATATGTAACATACAAAATATGTGTTAATCAGCCTTATGTTATCAGTACGGCTTCTGGGCAACAGTAGGCTCTTAGTAATTAAGTTTTTGGGACACCAACATTATATGTGGATTTTCAACTGTGCAGTGGGTCAGGGCTTCTAAGCCCCACACTGTTCAAGGGTCAACTGTAGTCTTTTCCTCCAAATGAGAATAAAGCAAGTTCGATAGAGGAGGCTCTGTGAGGAGGGACTAGTATGGAGAAGACTTCAGGGAAAGTGACAAGCTGGTGAAGTTCACCCACAGTAGAACAGGGTTCCATGAAGCAGCAGGAAGGATCGGGCTGGCAGCAGGAGAGAGTTCCACCTGGGCCTTTGGAATGGTTAACGGGAAGTTTAGAAGCAGAAGAAAAGTGTGAGACTAAGTGGGACAGATAGGAAGGAAGGCAGGCACAGAAAAGTGAAGTCACATTTGGTGAGGGAGTGAATAGCTGAGCAAACCTGTCCCAGATTGACCGATAATAAAGAGCAATCCACAAGAGGGACCAGTCTATCTGTTAGTGAGACATGCCACTGCATTAGCTTATTAATAGGCCTACCCTACTCTTGGCTGATACTCAGTCTGTGGTCAACTGAGTCCTGTAGGTAATTACTTTTGTCATGTGTAGTAGTCTTAATTTGCACATTTTCCCTTGTTCAATTTGTATATCCAGCTAAAGCGAGGAGTAATGACAGTCGGCCCCAGAAATGTTGAGTTCCCATCAGACAGCCTTAAAAATGAATTGAAGCTCGGGTTTTCATTATTCATGTTCTGCATAGTATCCTATCATCCACCAGAGGGTCCCCTAATACTGGCTGATGCCTCCTTTGCTCTATGGCTAGGTTATTACCTAGAGATGACGACACTTGTAAGCATCAGCAGTGTACCTCCGTGCTTCTTCACTAGACCTGGAATCTCTTAGACTTTGTATTTGTCCATTCTCTACTCATAATTTTGACATTAATCATAATAAACAAAAATATCCCAGTAAAACATTTTTTTCAAGAAATTAACCAAAACTTTCTTAAGAGGGAATTTGACATAGTTGAATTTGGAAAATTAGAATGTCTTTAAAGTGGTTCTAATCTACTCATGGGAATTATTGATGCCATTGCAGCTGCACGTTGAAGTCCTAAGAGGTCCTTAGCCGTCAGTATATAGATTCAGATTTAAGCTGGTCTTAGGCTTTGTTGACAGTGTCTCATGATCTATAGTCTCAACACAAAGATGTACATGATCTGTTTCTATTTCTACTGTGTGTTTTCATTTTCCCCACCAAATCAGGTCACATGAGAGGCTCCCTGCTTACCCTACATAAATTAGTTCAACTATTTCCTGAGGATACTTCTCTGAAGAATGACCTTGGGGTGGGGTACCTGCTGATAGGAGATAATGACAATGCCAAGAAGGTTTATGAAGAGGTAAGCAAGCAGCAGACTTCTGGTAACTCCACTAAACTGTTTTGAACATGAACTTCAATGTTATTTGTAAATTGTTATTATGCCCACGTTCTCAATTACTTTATTTTAAATTAAGTTAAATAGAATGTAAGTATTATGATTATTGACATACTCTTAATTTTGTTTTTATCCCTTTTTTTCCTTTGATCTGAAGATTATAAATTATAGTTAACACTTGTACATTGAAACCTTCAACTTATAATTGTGATATTTTAAAACTTCATATTTGTCAGTCCACAAACACCCTTTCTAAAAGTGTTCTTTATGACCAGAAGAGGGACTCAAATTTTCCACGAATGTGAAACACATAATTTTTTCCTTTTTTTATCAAAAGTCCAGTCTAGAAAGAGACTACAGAACATGAGCCTTTCGGGCATGTGAAGTAAATTACTCACCTTTCTGAGGGCATTGACTCTTTGATCCTTGAAAGAGATTTCTGCCTTAAAGTGAATATCTTTTTTATTAAGGTATCATTGATATACAATGTTATAAAGGTTTCACAGGAGCAACATTGTGGTTATTACATTCACCCATATTATCAAGTTCCCCACACACCCCATTGCAGTCCCTGTCCATTAGCATAGTAAGATGCTATAGAGTCACTACTTGTCTTCTCTGTGCTAAACTGCCTTCCCCATGGTCCCCTACATTATGTGTGTAGTCATAATGCCCGTTAATCCCCTTCTCCCTCTCTCCCCACTGACCCTCCCCACCCCCTCTCTTTTGGTAACCGCTAGTCCCTTCTTGGAGCCTGTGAGTCTGCTGCTGTTTTGTTCCTTTAGTTTTACTTCATTGTTATACTCCACAAATGAGGGAAATCATTTGGTACTTGTCTTTCTCCTCCTGGCTTATTTTACTGAGCATAATACCCTCTAGCTCCATCCATGTTGTTGCCAATAGTAGGATTTATTTTCTTCTTATGGCTGAATAGTATTCCATTGTGTATATGTACCACATCTTCTTTTTCCATTCATCTACTGATGGACACTTAGGTTGCTTCCATTTCTTGGCTATTGTAAACAGTGCTGCAGTAAACATAGGGATGCATATGTCTTTTTGAATCTGGGGTCTTGTTTTCTTTGGGTAGATTCCTAGGAGTGGGATTCCGGGGTCAAATGGTATTTCTATTTTTAGTTTTTTGAGGAACCTCCATATTGCTTTCCACAATGGTTGAACTAATTTACATTACCACCAGCAGTGTAGGAGGGTTCCCCTTTCTGTGCATCCTCGCCAGCATTTATTGTTCCTTGTCTTCTCGATGTTGGCTATCCTAACTGGTGTGAGGTGGTATTTCATTGTGGTTTTAATTTGCATTTCTCTGATAATTAGCAATGTGGAGCATCTTTTCATGTGCCTATTGGCCATATGAAGTTTCTCTTTGGAGAAGTGTCTGTTCATATCTTCCACCCATTTTTTTAATTGGGTTATTTGCTTTTTGGGTGCTGAGGTGTGTGAGTTCTTTATATATTTTGGATGTTAATCCCTTATCAGATATGTCATTTACATATGTTCTCCCATCCTGTAGGATGCCTTTTTGCTCTACTGATGGTGTCCTTTGCTGTTCAGAAGCTTTTTAGTTTGATGTAGCCCCATTTGTTCATTTTTGCTTTTGTTTCCCTTGCCCAAGGAGATGTGTTCAGGAAAAAGTTGCTCATGTTTATATTCAGGAGATTTTTGCCTATGTTTTCTTCTAAGAGTTTTATGGTTCCATGACTTACATTCAGGTCTTTGATCCATTTCTAGTTTACTTTTGTGTATGGAGTTAGACAATAATCCAGTTTCATTGTCTTACACGTAGCTGTCCAGTTTTGCCAACACCCGTTGTTGAGGAGGCCGTCATTTCCCCATTGTATATCCAGGGCTCCTTTATCATGTATTAATTGGCCATGTATGTTTGGGAAGACTTTTCTGCTTCACTTCTTATGCCGCCATCTTGTTTAATCCCCCTACAGTGGATATTTTAATAGATAACCTCTAAGTTACAAGTAACTGCGAAGTCCACAAAACTGTGACTCCTTCAAACAGTGGGGGAATTCATTTGGTACAGAATAAACAGGATAGCAGGTGAACTTGGAAGCTGGAGAAAGCTAACACCTCTACAAAAGAAAGGCGGATGAATATGCTTGTTATTCCTCAATGTAGGTGTTTTGGTCAGTGGTTTTGAAGCTGGTGCATCTTATGTCAAAATTCTGCTACTCAGTGATAGCTAAGATGAGTCCTTCTGGGCTTAAAATGCTGTCAAGGACAATCATTTCATACTTGGTCTGGCGACTGGTTCTACTCACAAAGTGGTGCTTTTCCTCTTTGATTGCTCTTGATGCTTAATTGAAAATGACTGAATTTCAAAGTAGTTGTCTTTTCTTCCTCGCCATAATTTTTACATTTTCTGAGACTGCAGAATAAGACATTTTCTTTTTATAACATCTCTGATAGCTACACCCAGTGGATTGATCCTACAGTGTTGAAAATGAATGCCATCCATCAAAAGTACCTGTTCCAGGTCATTTCATAATTATTTTGTAAGTCCATGTGGGATATTGTATTTGCCTGTAGCCAAAACCTAACACTTAGTGCCCTGTCTTGTAATGTTTGTTTGAGGGAAATATCCTATATCTCAGTGATTCAGGATTATATGAATATAAGAGTCAAACTATATCAGATATGCATTATTCTGCCACTGTCAAAAGCCACAAAGATGGAATTATAGACTTCCTCCCTTCCTCCTTCCTTCCCCTCCTTTCTTGCTTCCTTCTTCCTTCCAGAAAATATAATCAAGGTTGACTGGATGCCAAGCACATTTGAGATTAGGGCAGGATCTGAAAGCATATTACTGGGTCAAATGGTAAGTCTGTTTTGAGCATTTTGATGTACCTCCATACTGCTTTCCACAATGGTTGAACAAGTTTACATTCCCACCAGCAGTGTAGGAGGGTTCCCCTTTCTCCACAGCCTCGCCAACATTTGTTGTTGTTTGTCTTTTGGATGGCAGCCATCCTTACTGGTGTGAGGTGATACCTCATTGTAGTTTTAATTTGCATTTCTCTGATAATTAGCGATGTGGAGCATCTTTTCATGTGTCTGTTGGCCATCTGTATTTCTTTTTTGGAGAACCGTCTGTTCAGTTCCTTTGCCCATTTTTTAATTGGGTTATTTGTTTTTTGTTTGTTGAGGCGTGTGAGCTCTTTATATATTCTGGACGTCAAGCCTTTATCGGATGTGTCATTTTCAAAGATATTCTCCCATACTGTAGGGTTCCTTTTTGTTCTATTGATGGTGTCTTTTGCTGTACAGAAGCTTTTCAGCTTAATATAGTCCCACTTGTTCATTTTTGCTTTTGTTTTCCTTGCCCGGGGAGATATGTTCAAGAAGAGGTCACTCATGTTTATGTCTAAGAGGTTTGTGCCTATGTTTTCTTCCAAGAGTTTAATGGTTTCATGACTTACATTCAGGTCTTTGATCCATTTTGAGTTTACTTTTGTATATGGGGTTAGACGATGGTCCAGTTTCATTCTCCTACATGTAGCTGTCCAGTTTTGCCAGCACCATCTGTTGAAGAGACTGTCATTTCGCCATTGTATGTCCATGGCTCCTTTATCAAATATTAATTGACCATATATGTCTGAGTTAATGTCTGGATTGTCTAGTCTGTTCCATTGGTCTGTGGCTCTGCTCTTGTGCCAGTACCAAATTGTCTTGATTACTATGGCTTTATAATAGAGCTTGAAGTTGGGGAGTGAGATCCCCCCTACTTTATTCTTCTTTCTCAGGATTGCTTTGGCTATTCGGGGTCTTTGGTGGTTCCATATGAATTTTTGAATTATTTGTTCCAGTTCATTGAAGAATGTTGCTGGTAGTTTCATAGGGATTGCATCAAATCTGTATATTGCTTTGGGCAGGATGGCCATTTTGACGATATTAATTCTTCTAGCCATGAGCATGGGATGCGTTTCCATCTGTTAGTGTCCCCTTTAATTTCTTTTAAGAGTGACTTGTAGTTTTCAGAATATAAGTCTTTCACTTCTTTGGTTAGGTTTATTCCTAGGTATTTTATTTTTTTTGATGCAATTGTGAATGGAGTTGTTTTCCTGATTTCTCTTTCTGTTGGTTCATTGTTGGTGTATAGGAAAGCCACAGATTTCTGTGTGTTGATTTTGTATCCTGCAACTTTGCTGTATTCCGATATCAGTTATAGTAGTTCTGGGGTGGAGTCTTTAGGGTTTTTTATGTACAGTATCATGTCATCTGCAAATAGTGACAGTTTGACTTCTTCTTTGCCAATCTGGATTCCTTGTATTTTTTTGTTTTGTCTGATTGCCGTGGCTAGGACCTCTAGTACAATGTTAAATAACAGTGGGGAGAGTGGGCATCCCTGTCTAGTTCCCAATCTCAGCGGAAATGCTTTCAGCTTCTCGCTATTCAATATAATGTTGGCTGTGGGTTTTTCATAGATGGCCTTTATTATGTTGAGGTACTTGCCCTCTATTCCCATTTTGCTGAGAGTTTTTATCATGAATGGATGTTGAACTTTGTCAAATGCTTTTTCAGCATCTATGGAGATGATCATGTGGTTTTTGTCTTTCTTTTTGTTGATGTGGTGGATGATATTGATGGACTTTCGAATGTTGTGCCATCCTTGCATCCCTGGGATGAATCCCACTTGGTCATGGTGTACGATGGTTTTGATGTATTTTTGAATTCGGTTTGCTAAAATTTTGTTGAGTATTTTTGCGTCTACGTTCATCAGGGATATTGGTCTATAGTTTTCTTTTTTGGTGGTGTCTTTGCCTGGTTTTGGTATTAGGGTGATGTTAGCTTCATAGAATGAGTTTGGGAGTATCCCCTCCTCTTCTATTTCTTGGAAAACTTTAAGGAGAATGGGTATTATGTCTTCCCTGTATGTCTGATAAAATTCCGAGGTAAATCCATCTGGCCCGGGGGTTTTGTTCTTTGGTAGTTTTTTGATTACCGCTTCAATTTCGTTGCTGGTAATTGGTCTGTTTAGATTTTCTGTTTCTTTTTGGGTCAGTCTTGGAAGGTTGTATTTTTCTAGGAAGTTGTCCATTTCTCCTAGGTTTCCCAGCTTGTTAGCATATAGGTTTTCATAGTAGTCTCTAATAATTCTTTGTATTTCTGCGGGATCTGTTGTGATTTTTCCTTTCTCATTTCTGATACTGTTGATTTTTGTTGACTCTCTTTTCCTCTTAATAAGTCTGGCTAGAGGCTTATCTATTTTGTTTATTTTCTCGAAGAACCAGCTCTTGGTTTCATTGATTTTTGCTATTGTTTTATTCTTCTCAATTTTATTTATTTCTTCTCTGATCTTTATTATGTCCCTCCTTCTGCTGACCTTAGGCCTCATTTGTTCTTCTTTTTCCAATTTTGATAGTTGTGACATTAGACCGTTCATTTGGGATTGCTCTTCCTTTTTTAAATATGCTTGGAGTGCTATATACTTTCCTCTTAAGACTGCTTTTGCTGCGTCCCACAGAAGTTGGGGCTTAGTGTTGTTGTTGTCATTTGTTTCCATATATTGCTGGATCTCCATTTTGATTTGGTCATTGATCCATTGATTATTTAGGAGCGTGTTGTTTAGCCTCCATGTGTTTGTGAGCCTTTTTGCTTTCTTTGAACAGTTTATTTCAAGTTTAATGCCTTTGTGGTCTGAAAAGTTGGTTGGTAGGATTTCAATCTTTTGGAATTTACTGAGGCTCTTTTTGTGTCCTAGTATGTGGTCTATTCTGGAGAATGTTCCATGTGCACTTGAGAAGAACGTGTATCCTGTTGCTTTTGGATGTAGAGTTCTGTAGATGTCTATTAGGTCCATCTGTTCTAGTGTGTTGTTCAGTGCCTCTGTGTCCTTACTTATTTTCTGTCTGGTGGATCTGTCCTTTGGAGTGAGTGGTGTGTTGAAGTCTCCTAGAATGAATGCATTGCATTCTATTTCCTCCTTTAGTTCTGTTAATATTTGTTTCAGGTATGTTGGTGCTCCTGTATTGGGTGCATATATATTTATAATGGTTATATCCTCTTGATGGACTGAGCCCTTTATCATTATGTAATGTCCTTCTTTGTCTTTTGTTACTTTCTTTATTTTGAAGTCTGTTTTGTCTGATACCAGAATTGCAACACCTGCTTTCTTCTCTCTGTTGTTTGCTTGAAATATCTTTTTCCATCCCTTGACTTTAAGTCTGTGCGCGTCTTTGGGTTTGAGGTGAGTCTCTTGTAAGCAGCATATGGATGGATCTTGCTTTTTTATCCATTCTATTACTCTGTGTCTTTTGATTGGTGCATTCAGTCCATTTACATTTAGGGTGATTATTGAAAGGTATGAATTTATTGCCATTGCAGGCTTTAAGTTTGTGGTTACCAAAGGTTTAGGGTTAGCTTCTTTACTGTCTTACTGTCTAACTTAACTCGCTTGTTGAGCTATTATAAACACAATCTGATGATTCTTTATTTCTCTCCCTTCTTATTTCTCCTCCTCCTCCCTTCTTCATATGTTGGGTGTTTTGTTGTGTGCTCTTTTTAGGAGTGCTCCCATCTAGAGCAGTCCCTGTAGGATGCCCTGTAGAGGTGGTTTGTGGGAGGCAAATTCCCTCAACTTTTGCTTGTCTGGGAATTGTTTAATCCCTCCTTCATATTTAAATGATATTCGTGCTGGATACAGTAGTCTTGGTTCGAGGCCCTTCTGTTTCATTGCATTAAGTATATCATGCCATTCTCTTCTGGCCTGTAGGGTTTCTGTTGAGAAGTCTGATGATAGCCTGATGGGTTTTCCTTTGTAGGTAACCTTTTTTTTCTCTCTGGCTGCTTGTAATACTTTGTCCTTGTCTTTGATCTTTGCCATTTTAATTATTGTGTGTCTTGGTGTTGCCCTCCTTGGATCCCTTGTCATGGGAGTTCTGTGTACCTCTGTGGTCTGAGAGGCCATTTCTTCCCCTAGTTTGGGGAAATTTTCAGCAATTATTTCTTCAAAGACATTTTCTATCCCCTTTTCTCTCTCTACTTCTTCTGGAATGCCTATGATTCTTATATTATTCCTTTTATATTGATCACTCAGCTCTCTTAAAATTCTTTCATTCCTGGAGATCCTTTTATCTCTCTCTGCATCAGCTTCTCTGCGTTCCTGTTCTCTGTTTTCTAGTCCATTAATGGTCTCTTGCATCTCGTCCATTCTGTTTTGAAGTCCTTCCAGAGCTTGTTTTATTTCTGAATTCTCCTTCCTTAGTTCTTGCATATTTCTCTGCAAGTCCATCAGCATGGTTATGACTTTTGTTTTGAATTCTTTTTCAGGTAGACTGGCTAAATCTATCTCCCCAGATTCCTTCTCAGGGGAAGATGTAGCAGATGCTGAAGCTGTCTGGGTTAGTCTTGTCTGAATCATATTTTTTTGCCTTTTCTTGTTGACAGGTGCTATTGACTGTCAGCTGGGAGGGCCAAAATTTTCACTTACTACTGGCCTTTCTTTACTGGGGCAACTGCGACCCCTAGTGGCTTGTGTTGGGTAATTGCGTGTAGAGTGGGTCTTTGTGTCTTGCCTGGCCGTGAGGGAGAAATTTCCCTTTCTGTGGGCGGAATTTGTCTCAGGCTGCTTCTCTGCTTTTGCAGCGCCCGGAGGGGTAATGGATGGGGGGGCTGCTTGACTGTTTACCTCCGTGAGGGGTCTCAGAGCTGTTGCCCAGGGGGTTAGTGCACCCGGTTTTCCCTGTAATTTCCAGCTGCTGTACTGTGACCTGGGTTGTTTGCGTCAAGCTGTTAAGTCCCTGTCCCTTTAAGACTTTCAAAAAGCCCCCGCTTTTCTTTGTCACAGGGGCATCAGCTTCGGCACCCGCTCAGAGGTCTTACTCCCTGTTCTCCCAGTATCCAGGGCCCCCTGGGCATATACTGTGTCTGCGCTCTGGCCCGGATGGCTGGGGCTGGGTGTTCAGCAGTCCTGGGCTCCGTCTCCCTCCTGCTCTGCCTGCTCTTCTCCCGCCGGGAGCTGGGGGGAGGGGCGCTCGGGTCCCGCCGGGCCGGGGCTTGTATCTTACCCCTTTCACCAGTCGCTGGGTTCTCGCTGGTGTAGCTGCAGTCTGGCCACTGTCCTGCGTCTTCTGGTCTCTCTTTTAGGGCTAGTTGTGTTTGTTGTATTTTCAAAAGTATATATGTTTTTGGGAGGAGATTCCCACTGTCCTACTCACGCCGCCATGTTGGCTCCGCCTCCTCTGAAAGCATATTAGTTTCTTTTACCTTTTAGGGATTTGTCCTTCCTCACCTTTGCAAAACATCCCTAAAATATATTTATTCTTTTTACCTGATATTAAATCTCATATTTGTGAAACATTTTATTTTGTCTTTAAAAATCAAATTTACCAGCTGTTTTTAAAACATTTGAAATCATAATCTCATCTGAACAAGCACAGCAGGATGCAGAGTGTCTAAAATGCAGCCCTACTACACAGTTGAGTGGCTTTCTTTTCAAAGAAGTATTAATAGACTGAAAATTTATGTGGGGTTAACCTTTTATTTCCTCGTCTGACTACTAAGTTAATAAGCTGTATCTGATATATTCTTTTTTCCTTAACAAAAGTTTATCCTGATGTGTTAATGTCTCAGTCAAAGATCACTTTCAGAAAACTAATATTGTAATTTTACATTTATCTTCATTTTGATTTTTATCTTTGAGTAAATTTATAAAAATCATTGATTGTTCCCTTTCTGGATTGTTTGCTGCTTTTCAGTTTCAGCAGAGACTGACTTTAAAAGGGTTGGATGTGATTGCTTACATCTGTATGGTTTGGGGTGCTCCTGTGTTTCTGTTCACACTAGCAACACTAGCAGTTACCCGGCTGTTAGGGTCCAGGACTCCAGGGTTTCCCCAGAGAGCAAACCACACGAACACGGAGATGTAAATCCAAGCAAAGTCTTTATTCAGCCAGCTAGCTGGGGCCGACAGCACCTCCCCTGACACGCAGGCCGAGTCCGAGCTGCCGACCCTTAGGCAACTTTAGGTAGGGATTATATAGGGTTTTCACAGCCATTGCACCAAAGCCCGTGCATTTCTACAACCAATAATTTTAAAACATATTCTATATATTCTATATTTTAACCAATGGAGTTGAAACGAGAACGCCCCGGTTACCTAACCGCTTCCCGGAATCTCTAGCTCACACGAGCATGTCTACATGACTTATCATGGGTTATGTCCCGAGGCTACTGCCCACCTCTGGTTATCTAACTTAGGGCAGGCGTGTTAGCTTCAGGCAGTTTCTACGAAAACTGGGTGGCTCTTGCTCTAGGGTTTAGCTAGGTTTTATTAGTTCTTTTTCCGGACTTTTGCTGCTCTTTGCACTTCTTTACATTCCCCCCTTTTCTTGATCAGACTGAGGAATCTTCCACAGCGGCACTTAGGGCCTGATACTTTTGACAAAGGACCAGAAGTTGGACGGTGTTAACCCTCTCCCGTACAAACCTAAGCAGCCTGTTTATTATGCACAGACCGATTGTAAACAACAACAACAGGATGACTAATGGCCCCGCATGGCCGAGAGGAGGGTAGCGAACCAAGGCTTGTATTTGAACCAAGACTCAAACCAGCTTTCGTTACTTTCATATTCTTTACGCCTCTTCTTTAGATCCGTTTTTAGTTTGGCTAAGGAATCTCTGACTGCACCTGTCTTATCTACATAGAAACAGCACTCTTCCTTTAGGGCTGCACATAGTCCACCTTCCTTTAAAAACAAGAGGTCCAGGCCCTTTCGGTTTTGTAGGACCACCTCTGACAAGGAGGTGAGGGATTGCTCCAGGTCTGATATTGACTGTCGGAGTTGTTCTAGGTCCCTGTCGACTGCCAGCCTCAGGGCTGCGACCCCAGTGCCTGCCCCTGCTATCCCTAGGAAGAAGAGGGTCCCAATGGTCAGGGCGGTAACAACCTCCCTCTTGCTCCGGTGGGGGCTCGGCCTTTCTTCCCAATAAGAAAGGAGAGATTCATGAGAATGAGACATTAGGCGAGGTAGAATGGCCACCAGCACACAAAACTCACTGTTAGCATTGAACACAGAGGTGGATAGGGCTGGAGTGAGGCCTGTCTTTGAGCAGAGCCACCAGCCCGAGGAGGGTATAATCCACTTTTCCTGCTCCCACGTGGTGTAAGCATAGGAAGAGCGTACCTGGCCCTGGGCCGTTGAGACTGTGCCTACACACGTACCAGCAACTGAAACCTGAGCGATCGTAAGTCCCCACGGTTTCCCGTCCCAGTAAGTGGGATGGGAATTGCTGATAGTGTAGAAGCCATTTATCCCGATTGCCTCCTAGAAGGGGGGTGAACCTGGGTAGCATAGCCAACAGGGATCGGTGAGGGAGGGAGTGGTGTGGTTAAGAGTCTCTGCTACTGCCTGCACCATTTCCCACATGGGGTTATCTGACCCGGAGGGACCCAGACCCGGTCCTCTTGTGGGCTCTGGAATCAGGGCTACAGCACCTACTGGAACCAGGGCTACGGCTACCAGCAGGGCTACAGGCCAGGCTATGGCGGCTCCGACGACTCGCCCCATGGCTATTACGGCTACGGCCCCAGCTACTACTACAGGTGGGTCCGAGGCATGTGTTCCGGCGGTTGGCCGGTGGATGTGGTCGTCGGTGCCCGCCAGGGCGCCCCTCGGGGAGCTGAGCCAGGTGTGAGGCGCAGGCGTACGTCCGGTCGACATTTTCTCGTCCCTTTGGCCTAGGCCCTTGTCCTGGATCAAAGGTGTCTGGGGAAGTATAACCGGGTTGGGACCTACGGCGGTGCTGGGAGTTGACACGGCTAATTTGATGGTGAGGATTGAGCCTTCATGTTCCCCATGTCCCCCATATTTATAGTACTTTATCCCCCATTTTATTCCTTTTATCCAACGCGATACCTCAGTCTTTTTGCCCGTCTCGGTGAATTGAATTCGTACCCAATCCTGGTCCCTTCGGTCACAAGCCTTGTCCATAGGCACGTGACGAGGGATGCCCTGGTTGACATAAGAAAATTTGACAGCATCCTTTTTTGTAACTGGCCATCTCCGATCCCCATCGTTCGAGGTCACACAGTCCCCTATGTTGGCACACCAGAAGGGCCCCCACCCACATGACTCTCCTTTACCTGCTTCTGGGCAAGCATAAAATCCATGGGAGCGAGCCAAGTTTTGAGGGATGTTGGGCTGCCCCCAAAGGGTTCGGTAACCTTGGTTGATCCGTCGAAGGCAGAAAAACAGGTCAGGCCACCAGGTTCCGAGTGGCGCAGTGTGTTCTGTGGTACTGATGACCTCCCCAGTTGCGCTGTTAACCAGCAACCAGGTCAGGTCCCATGGCTGAGGGGGGTTGGTGACTTCGAGCGTGGTTCCCTTGAAGGTCCATATTAAGGTGCTTATCAGCAGGATCCCCTTCATCTTCGGCTTAGGTGTAGTTTTAGAGGATTCGCAGGATGCTGCTGCACCTTCCACTCTTCCTTGCGGGCCCCTGGATCTTTATGAGGCAGGACCTTCCGAACGTGGGAGTGATGCACCCAGGGAGCGATACCACCAACCTTGAGAGCAGTGGGGGTGGTAAACAATACAACATGAAGTCCCTTCCACCTGGGCTCGAGAGTCCTCACTTGGTGTCTCTTGACCCATACCATATCCCCTGGGACTATGCCATGTTCCGGGCTCAGAATTTTCCCGCCCTCGTAATATGCTCTGATCAGGGGCCAGATTTCCTGCTGCACTTTAGCAAGAGCTTGCAACACATTCAGATAGTCAGGGGCTGGGTCCTCTGCACCGGGAAGCTGCACTCGCCGAGTTATAGGTGGAGGGGCCCCATACATTATCTCAAATGGAGTTAAACCATGTACATAGGGGGAGTTCCGAGCTCGGAAGATGGCTAAGGGAAAGAGGGTCACCCAGTCCCCGCCAGTCTCCAATACCAATTTAGAAAGGGTCTCCTTCAAGGTCCGATTCATTCTCTCTACCTGCCCAGAGCTTTGTGGGTTGTAAGCACAATGTAACTTCCAATCCACCCCCAAAGTGAGGGCTAGTCCCTGCAGGACTTTGCTAACAAAAGCCGGGCCGTTATCGGAACCTATGGCTTCAGGGACCCCATATCTGGGGACGATCTCTTCAATTATTTTTTTTTGCTACCACCTGGCTGGTCTCATGCTTAGTTGGGAAAGCCTCCACCCACCCCGAGAAGGTATCCACCATAACCAGCAAATACTTATATCCATACTTCCCTGGTTTTACTTCAGTGAAGTCTATTTCCCAATTCCTCCCTGGAGCCCTCCCCCTTTCCCGAGTACCTGCCAGGTGCAGCTCTCTTGGGGCTGGTCTTAGCATTGCACAGCTACTACATTCTTTCGTGATCTGATGAGCTGCCTCATTCTGGTGGGGAAACACCAACTGTGCAGACTGGAAAAGGCTGAGCAGCTTTTTCCAGCCTAGATGGGTGGACTTATGCAGATTAGCAAGCATGTACTGTCCTAATGCTTCTGGCAGAATCAATCTACCTTCTTGGTCCCTACCCCAATTTCCTTCCCCAAACACTTTCCCTGAGACTTGTTTCCTAATCCACTCGAGGTCCTGAGGGGAATACTCAGGTTTGGGTGGCAGGGCCGGCAGTTCAGGTATGGGTATCTCGAGGGCTGCAAGTAGAAGGGAGTCCGAGAGGGCCGCCCTCCTAGCTTCCGCATCAGCATGGTTGTTGCCGATGGCCTCAGGTGTCTTCTTTGGTTGGTGGCCTGGTACATGTATAACTGCTACCGCCTTTGGTTTTTCGATAGCGGCTAGTAGTCTTTGGACTTCTTGTAGATTCCTCAGTTCCTTTCCTTCCGCAGAACGGAATCCTCTTTCTCGGTAGATGGCACCATGGACGTGGACAGTGCCAAAAGCATACCTGCTATCTGTGTAGATGTTGGCCCGCTTGCCTTCGGCTCTTTCCAGGGCCTCAGCGAGAGCAATAAGTTCCGCCTTCTGTGCTGAGGTGCCAGGGGGCAGAGCTGCACTCCAGACAACTTCCCCTTCGTGAGTCACTACCGCTGCCCCTGCTCTCCTGACTCCTTCCTGCACAAAGCTGCTCCCATCTATGTACCAATTTAGCTCACAGTTCGGTAACGGTGTGTCTTTCAGGTCTGCTCGCACCTGTATAATTTCGGAAAGGATGTCTCTACAGTCATGGATGGGGGTCGACAGATCTGGGTCCGGCAGAAGGGTGGCAGGATTTAGGGTCACTGAGTCAGAGAAGACAATTCGTGAAGAATCTAGTAGGAGCCCTTGGTAGTGGGTGAGTCTTGTATTTGTCATCCATTTTCCTGGAGGATGCCTGAGGATCCCCTCTACAGTATGTGGGGCTGTTACCCTCAGGTTCTGGCCAAAAGTCAGCTTGTCTGCCTCTTTTACTAGTAGAACGATGGCTGCTAGGATACGCAGACAAGGTGGCCACCCAGAGGCCACTGGGTCCAGCCGCTTGGACAAATAGGCCACAGGTCTCTTCCATGGGCCCAGCTGCTGAGCCAGGACTCCTTTAGCCACTCCCTTCTTTTCATCTACAAACAGGATGAAGGGTTTTTCTGGGTCTGGCAGAGATAGGGCGGGGGCCCAGAGGAGAGTTTCTTTCAGTCTATCAAAAGCCTCTTGTTGTTCCTGATTCCATTGCCAGCCCGGCCCTTCTTTGGTCGCCTCATATAGCGGTCGGGCTATTTCTGCGTATCCTGGAATCCAAAGCCTGTAGAACCCGGCTGAGCCAAGAAATTCCCTCACTCCCCGGGGTGAGGAAGGGACGGGGATAGTCAGGATAGTTTGTTTCATGGCCTGCGTTAGCCACCTGGCTCCGTTAGATATTTTATACCCCAGGTAGACCACTGACCTCTGACAGATGTGGGCTTTCTTGGCGCTGGCTCGATATCCCAGTGCGCCTAGTTCAGCCAGCAAGTTCCCCGTGGCTTCTTTGCACTCCTCACAGGTTTCTTTGGCCAGCAACAGGTCATCCACATACTGCAGCAGTGTCACGCGGGGGTGGCTCCTGCGAAAGGGCTCCAGGTCCTGGCTTAGGGCTTCATTGAATAAGGTGGGAGAGTTCTTGAAGCCCTGTGGCAGTCTAGTCCAGGTAAGTTGCCCATTTCTTCCTCCCCCTGGCTCCTGCCACTCAAAGGCAAACAAAGGCTGACTAACTTCAGAGAGTGGGATACTGAAGAAGGCATCTTTCAGGTCCAGAGTAGTATACCACACATGTGAGGATGGCAGGTGGCTGAGTAGGGTGTAAGGGTTGGGCACTGTAGGGTGGATGTCTTCTATTCTCTCATTGACCTTTCGCAAGTCCTGCACCGGTCTGTAATCCCCACTGCCAGGCTTCCTTACTGGAAGCAGGGGCGTATTCCATGCGGATCGGCAGGGTTTAAGGATTCCTGTCTCCAACAGTCTGTGGATATGGGGTGCTATCCCTTTCCTAGCCTCTTCCGGTATTGGACACTGCCGGACCCGGATGGGTAGGGCCGCGGCTTTGAGTTGAACAAGAACCGGGGGCAGATGTTTGGCGAGACCGATTCCTCTGGTTTCAGCCCATGTGGAAGGGAACCTCTGCAACCAAAAGTCAATTTCTCCCTGTTCTCCCTGGCCCCCCTCTTCTTGATCCGCCTGAAACAGGCGATGTTCATCGGCCAGGGATAGAGTCAACACATGTACCGGTTGTAAGGGCTGCCCTTCTTTGTCCATGATCTTTATCCCCTCGGGTTCAAAATGGATGCGTGCCCCAACCTTGGTTAGTAAGTCTCTGCCCAGCAACGGTGCGGGGCTCTAGGTACAACCAGAAATGAGTGAGCGACCTGATGCCTTCCTAGGTCCACTTTTCTGTTAGTAGTCCAGGCACATCTCTTGGACCCTGTCGCTCCTTGGACTATACTTGTGCATCCTGGGTTTAGGGGACCATGGGCTTGGTTGAGAACTGAATACTGTGCCCCAATATCTACCATGAACCCAATGGGAATCCCCTCCACGCACAGGGTTACCCAGGACTCGGGGAGGGGTGCCGAGCCCCATCCCCGTCAATTCTCCTCTCCTAGGTGTAGGATCTTAACGGGGTTCCCTCCGCCTTGTTCCCTCCTTTTGGGGCACTCCCTCTTCCAATGCCCGTATCTCTTACACAGGGCGCATTGATGTCGTCCTAGTCGGGATTGGCGGGGCCCCGTTCTTCGAGATGATCTAGGACTCTCCTTCACCCTGGCCAGGAATATCCTGGCCATCTCCTCCCTCTGCTTCTTATTCTCCCTCCTCTGAAATTCTCAGTCTTCTTTCCTATTTTTCTCCTGCACTACCCATTTCTCTTTCCTCAGCCTTTCTTCTCTGTCTTCTGGAGTTTCCCTAGCATTGAAGACCTTCTCCACTTGCTGCAGCATTTCTCTAATAGATATTTCCCCCAGGTCATCCCGCTTGTGGAGATTCCTCCGGATATCAGGGGCTGCCTGGTTGATGAATGAAAGGACTACAGCTGATCTATGTTCCTCTGCTTCTGGGTTTATGGGGGTATATTGCCTGTAAGCATCAAACAGCCTTTCCAGATACGCGGCTGGGCTTTCCATTTACCCCTGAACAATAGTTTTTACCTTAGTCAGGTTAGTGGGCCGCCTGGAGACCGGTCATCAGAGTCTGGCGGTAGACCCGGAGACGCTCCCTACCTTCTGCAGTCCTGAAGTCCCAATTCGGGCACGCAAGTGGAAACGCCTCGTCGATGATGGGCTGGAGGGTAGTGGGTCTTCCATTTTCTCCAAGGACATTTTTCCTGGCCTCATTGAGGATATGCTCTCGCTCTTCCGTTGTGAAGAGGGTGCGGAGCAATTGCTGGCAGTCGTCCCATGTGGGACAATGGGTAAATATAATGGACTCTACCAGACCTATAAGACACTTGGGGTCCTCCAAGAAGGGAGAGTTCTGAGTCCTCCAATTATAGAGGTCACTAGATGAAAAAGGCCAGTACTGATATTGTTGAGCTCCGTCCGGCCTGCCTGCACCAATGGCACGCACAGGCAGGACCGGCACTGCTCCTTCTGAGGTGGAGGAGGGAGCCTCCCCTTCTTGTTCCCTGCCCCCTGAGGCCTTAACTGCATTCCTCCCGCTATCCCTGGCCTCCTGCCCTCTCTTGCTGGAGAGCCTGGAAAAGCTGCGGCCATTCCTCCCACTCTCCCTGGCCTCCTGTCTTCTCTTGCTGAAGAATCTGGAGATGCTGCGGCCGCCTGGTCCCTGCTGGGCTCCCCAACCTCGTTTTCTACCCCCCCGGCGGCTTTACCCCATTCCTCCCTCGGAGCCGCATACGGGGGTGGCCGCTCAATTGGCAGAGGGGGGTAGAGGGGAGAACTGTCTGGGAGAACGGGCGGCGCACTCAGGGTTCTGGCCCTGCGATCAGAGGGCTTTAAATCTTCCCGGGCAACTAGGACGGAGGTCTTTAGTGGGTCGGTGTGAGGTTTCCCCACCAAAAAGGGCCTCAGCCAGGAAGGGGGATTCTCGGCCAAATTTTCCCAGACAAGAATATAGGGAAGTTGGTTGGGGTGGCCCTCAGGGTCTGGCCGGGAGATAATGGCTTTGACTTTGCCGATAAGGTCCAGGGAAAGAGACCCCTGCATCGGCCAGCCTACTCCAGAGGAAGGCTACTCGGCCGAGCAATGGGTGTCGAGCTTACCTTTCCTGATGCTAAGACCCATATGTAAGGCCTGTTCCTTGACCTTCAGAAAATGGGAAAGGGTCAGACTTTTAGGAGTAGCCTGAGTTTGGCCCATAGTGAGGAAGACAAAGGCGAAGGATAGAGATGCCACTTAAAACAAGATGACTGGTGTATGTGCTTGTGAACGGGTGCCTGTCATTGCACAGTTTTTTCTTCTGCAGGGGACGTGAATTTATCTGGGATTCACGCTGTGACCCCCCTTATCCTGTCACGGGAGTCTTCTAGCGGCGGGTGCCCTAATGGCTCTTAATTGCCCGACCCGTGCCCGTGGGGAATGATTTAGTGGCAGAAAGGAACAGAAAGAACAGGAGAACCTCAGAATAGGGGAAACTTAAAATGAAAAGCGCAGAAAGAAATATAAACCAAAACACAATAAAACAAGCAACAATAACACTAAACACACACACCACATCTGATCGCACTCGCTCGGACCGGTCCTTCTCTCACTCTGGTGCGCACCACACTCACCACTTTCAGGATCCTCAAAAACTCTCGTGATTCTCCCGAAAGGCATCCACTCGGACTGCCGCAGGGTGACGAGCTCGATCTTTTCCTCCTCGGGCGCCAGGTTCCTGCCGATCGGACTTGCCTTCCCAAGGCCGAGTCACTCGGACCCCAGGGCCAGGATTGGTTACCTGGACTTCACCCAGGGTCGCTAATCTGGGGGCCGGGACTGCCAACCCGGACTTCCTCACTCGGGGTCACTAACCCGAGACCAGACACGGGATGGCGACTCCCGCTTTATAATGGGTTTATGCAGACACGAGGGGGCGACCCTCGAATTACACTGCCCCGTCCAGACAATTAGACCTTGCCTCCAGCCGTCCTTTGTTCTCAGGGAAGCTGCTCGGATCCCAGACGAGCCCCCAAAATGTTAGGGTCCAGGACTCCGGGGTTTCCCCAGAGAGCAAACCACATGGACATGGAGATGTAAATCCAAGCAAAGTCTTTATTCAGCCAGCTAGCTGGGGCTGACAGCACCCCCCCTGACATGCAGGCCGAGTCTGAGCTGCCGACCCCTAGGCAACTTCAGGTATGGATTATATAGGGTTTTCACAGCCGTTGCACCGAAGCCCGCTCATTTCTACAACCAATAATTTTAAAACACATTCTATATATTCTATATTTTAACCAATGGAGTTGAAACGAGAACGCCCGGTTACCTAACCGCTTCCCGTAATCTCTAGCTCACACAAGCATGTCTATGTGACTTATCATGGGTTATGTCCCGAGGCTACTGCCCACCTCTGGTTATCTAATTTAGGGCAGGCGTGTTAGCTTCGGGCAGTTTCTACGAAAACTGGGTGGCTCTTGCTCTAGGGTTTAGCTAGGTTTTATTAGTTCTTTTTCCTGACTTTTGCTGCTCTTTGCACTTCTTTACACGGCTACCCTGGGTCAAAAGCTGAGAATCATTTCTGATTCTTTCTTCCCTTCACTCCTCACATATATCCATTTACTTAACACATATTTATTGAAACCCACACACACTAGCTTGGGAAATGATAGTTAAGGAAATAAATACAGGGCATGTGCTCATGGGGTTTAGTATGGTACCAAATCACAAATTTCTGTTAATTTTACCTTCTGAATATCTTTGAAATCCTTTCCCCTTTTAACCCAGGCATATCATCTCTTGCCTAAAGGAAGATCGCTTTATTCTGCCTAGGCTCACTCTTCTCTGACCTTCATCAACACAAAACACCAATCTGACTATCCCACCAGTGGGTTCTCATTGTCCTTCCAGTAAAAATATTTAAGCAATTACTTCCAAAATGCATGTTAAATATTTATATACGATGTATATACATCTATGTACTAATATGAAATATATATTATAAAAGTTATTCACCCCCAAATTAGTTTTAAGAGGAAATGGAATATTTTTGATGCTTCTTAATTTCATTTAACTATCAAAGAAATCTTATTTACTCTCACTGAAAAATTAATATTTTAGTAGTATCACTGTGTAGTGCTATTTGTGATGATAAGTTTTTTGTTTATTATCCTGGTAATGTATCTTACAAAGAGTTTGTATTGGGAGCAGAAATGTCAGGTGAATCAACTTTTTGTTGCCTGTGCTGTGTACATGTGTGTGTGTGTGTGTGTAAAGAAAGAAAAAGAATCTTTATAATATTATATTAATATTAATCTTGATCTGGTTTTCTAAGAAATCTTTGAAAGCCACTTATCATTTTATGAGACTGTTGATTACAAATAGATGATACAACCTGCATATCCATTATGTATCCACATGTAAATTGCAGTAATCCCAGTATGTCATTGTAAAGAATCAAGTAGGGAAGGCAGCCCTGTCAGTCCTTCTGGGTGCCTGATTGCCCATCGTCCCATCGCGATAGGGTGTTTATGAATGGGATGTGTGACTGTCCACCAGGCAGATGAGAAAAAAGGTCTGGAGCCTGTTGTATATCAAGTATTATATTTCAAAGACAGATATGAGTAGCAGCATTTGTAATTTCTTTCCACTCCCCAGAGGAAATCACTTGCCAATAAATAGGACCTTTTGTGATTTGCCTCCTGCCCTCTTATCCAATATAATTCTCTTTTGCTGTTTCTGGCCCATTATTCCTTTTTACTCACTTTTTCCTATGCCTTGAATGCCTCCTCCCCACCATCCTCTGTCTTCCCTTTCCCTGGAGAACTCTATTAATTCCTAGACACCCTTCAGAACTTGCCCCTGCCACACCCACTTTATAAAGCAAGGTGCTCTGTAGATCCTCTGTACCTCCTGTGTGCCATATGCCTGTCACTGTTGTTGTACTCGCCATGTTATATTACCATTGTCTGCTTGTGAGTCTGTCTTCCTCCCTTGACTGAGAGCGTCCTAGGAAAAGAGAGTATCTCATTTATGTTTATATGTCCAGAGCCTAGAGGAGTTCTGGGTATCTAAAATATATAGCAAGTAATACACTTGCTAATTACTTGAGGTAATGATTGTGTGTCTGCACGAGGCAGAGATGTCATCTGTGTAGCTGCAGTAATTGTAATGATCCCTTGATACCTTCATAGTTAATGCTGGCAGGAGCATGGCTGGCCTCAATTCAGTTTAGTTCGAGAGGTGTTCATTGAGCTCTTGCTCAGCCTCTAGTTCAGTAACCAGTGCTGTGGAAGGTGCAGAGGCAGATCTGTTTTCAGAGGTCTAGGTAGGGAGGAAAGCCGGGCCCCCACCCATCCATTCAGCTAGTGCAGGTTTCTTGATGACCTGCCACGTGCTGGGCACTGTTCTAAGTAATGTGAATCAGCAGTGAGTATCAGGAAAATTCCCTCTAGAGCTTGTATCTTAGTGGAAGAAATAAAAAAAAAAATTAAGTCAAATGGTGATGAGTGCTGTGAAGAAAGGAAGTCAGGGTAAGGAGTTACTAGTGATGGAGTTGGAAGGGTTCTGTTTTGTGCAGAGTGGTTGAGGGTTGGCTTCACTGACATGGTAACCTTTGAGGAAGGACTTTATCAAGGTGAGGGAGTGAGCCATTTGGATATCTGGGGGAAGAGTTTAAGCAAAGGAGTACTGTGAGTGCAAATGTCCTGAGGCAGAGGTCCTTGTGGCTTGCTGTGCAGAAGCAAGGCAAGGAGTCAGGGTGTCTCGGAGTGGCTGGAGAAGGTTAGAAGAGAAGGCCAGAGAGGTAGAGAGGCCTGGCTCAAGGGAGGCCTTGGGGGCTATTCCTAGAACTTAGTCTTTGACTCTGAGTGACATGGAACCCATTTGGGATTTGAACAGAGGAAGGATGAGATCTGACATAGAATTTAGTTAGTTTATTCAGAGCCACATATGGAAAATGGGCTACAAGAGAGATAGGCTGAGGCACAGTTAGGAGTCTTGTGTAAAAAGACAGAGACAGTAAGACTTGGACCAGGGTAGCAGTGGTGAAGAAGTGACAAAAGGTATAATTATACATATGGTATTGTAGTGTTGGCTGGATTTACTAATGGATGAGGTGCAGGACTGATACAAACTGAAAAATGCTTTACTGAGGGCAGTGTGACTGTGGGCTCACCAAGGGCATGGGGTCCCCCTGCTCCATGTGTGTAAGGAGTCCATGGTGGCTGTGACTCCCCTTTCCTACTCAGGATCAAGGTGAGAAACTACAGGATATTCAGGATATTCATCTTTTCTCTACATGCACTCAACTCAAACCTTCTTCATCTTTCATTTTTTTTCTTTGAATATTTATCTAAGCAACTTCAAAAGGTGAATGTTGTTGTTTTGATTTCTCTCTGCTAATATTTAATTTAGAAGCATTTGCATAATTTATCTTTAATCATAAATGCATATGAAAATAAATAATGGTATGATTTATATTAAATATTTACTTGGGTTTTATCACAGAATATTGGATTTTCTCACCACTTTATCCTCTGTCTTAAAATGAAATTAAAGAAATTTATGTTGAATGAATGGATCATGATATGTTATGAATGCAAATCTAAAGTAGCTCTTCACTAATGCAATATATAGAGCATGTATATAAAGAAATATGTAATAACCATTCAGAGTTGATGAGGTATATAGCAAATTTAAAGCAGTTTTTCTCTGATCACAAAAAAAATATTAAAGTCCAATCAGTTGATAGATATCTATCTGCTGATTTGCATTGCTCAACCAATCCTTTAACCGTCATTGACCTTTCATTCAATTCTTCATTCTTGAAGAACTAATCTGTAGATGGGGAAACTTTTTGAATTGAGGAGAAATGGGCCATTGAATACTAATATATTGCAGTGAGATAAAACACTATGGAGTTTTAGGCTGTAACATCATAAATCCAATTACAGCAAATCTAATTAAAAGTTGTTTTGACATTCATTTGTAGAACTGTAGGCAATCACAATAGCTTTTTGTTTTCTTTGTGTTTAGGTTCTGAATGTGACACCTAATGATGGCTTTGCTAAAGTGCATTATGGCTTTATCCTGAAGGCACAGAATAAGATTGCTGAAAGCATTCCCTACTTAAAGGTGAAAATCCCTGCCCTTCCTCCTTTTTTACCCTCTGTTACCTTTGTGTCATTTAGACACTCTTGATTATGCATTGTGATTGATTAGCATGCACTGCTGAGTCTTTCCTCTTCAAAATGTACACCCTGTGACCATGACATTCATAGGCAGTGGTTGAGAGTTGAATGTAGAAATAGCAACCATAGGAGCAGCCTAATTTGGAAAAGACGTCATGAAGAAATTACTAAAACTGCAGTTGTTATTCATTTTATTTAAATGGGAAAGATAGACAAAAAATACTGATATTATATTTTAAAATATGGGCAACACATTAAATATGCCTTCGACAGCTTGCTTATTCATTCAGTCTAGTTTGAGTAAGTCTCATGGCAACCTACACAAAATGAGGTAACAAATGCAGACTGAAGAGGTCAAACCTCTGAAAATGTGATAGCTCAAACTATTCAGATTAAAATATGCTATCATGTTTTTCTTGACTTTCTAGTAGAATCTTTGTCAATGCACCAGAATCAGCACAGTTCACTAGCTCAGAATTGTTCAACAGATCTGCCATAGTGCATATGTTCTTTATTTGTGCTCTCCAGTATTGTAGCCACTAGGCACATGTGGCTGTTGAGCACTGGAAATGTGACTAGTATGACTGAGGAACTGAATTTTTAATTTTAATTAATCTTAATTTTAATAGTAGTAACATGTAGCTCATTGATGCTGGGGTTCTTGTTCATGGAGTTGAAGAATGAACTTAGCAAACATTCAAGGTAGGAGAGCCAGGGAGAAGCTTTTATTTAGAGATAAAGTGAGAGGACAGAGTTCCTGGCTCATGCCAGGAGGGGACAAGAGAGCACCTGGTGGTGTGTTGTCTAGGGGATTTATAGGCGGTTGAGAGACAAAGGGCTAGGGATGCAGACCCACTAAATGGTCCCCAAATGTTTATCTTTGAAGAGATACTAAGTTTCTTATCAGTCTTCCAGACTATTTTGCAGAGTTAACACAAGAAATTTACTGCTTTGATTCTTTCCCAGAATAGCAGCTTCTTGGTTTGGGAGCATATCAATCAAGACTGCCTGTCCTGCTCCCAAGGTGGGCTGGGTTATTGTCTGTTATGTTAGGAAACCTATTTTTTTCTTTTTGGGTTTTAAAATGCAATCTTATCTTTAAGATGGAATCTTTCTTGTTTTTACTATGTTGTTTGTGACTGGACTTGCTTGCTTATTAATTGCCCAGGTTGTATATTACTTGATTAGGGGCTGGAGGAGGAAAAGCAGCATCTGGGTAAAGTTAAAGAAGATAAGCCGGGCCTTTTAGCAGGCTAAAGTAAATTTTACAATAGCCTCATTTCATTGACACAATGAAGACATGGGCTATGCTGAGTTATTTATTGTCTGGGGATATTCAAACATTCCAGGCCAAGTTACTCCTGGCCTTTTACTTTTAACTAATCTCACTGAAGAATACTTATATTCCTAGTTTGATATTTTACTTTAGAGAACTAATGTGACTTTGACTTTGCTTAATTGTTTAATACAGAGTTTGGTAGGGGTCTTTTTCCAGAGGCCCTCACCCTACTCTGACTACACCCACGGTCCCTGTCCCAGACAGATAACTGATGGAATACCTGAGAACTTTTGTTTAAGTAGCAGTATATTACACTTTAATGCTCTTTATTTCACATGACTTATATCAGAGATCCCAAATAGTAACCACTGATTGCAGATAGCTTTGTGTTTGATTTGGCCAGTACAATTCTATTAAGCAATTTTAACTGGTTGCCTTATTTAGAAAACTGAATGTTCTATATAATTATACAGAGTTACTGGTTTCTCATACAGAAAGGTCCTATCTGGCCCATATGCCAGCACAAGAGCTAAGTAAGCAATGCTGTCCCCTTAGATGGGCGTGTACCTACCCCAGTCTGTCTTGGCTGTCACTGGGCATCTGCAAACCTTTATATTACCTGACAGGACCCTGTGGGCATACGGGTTTCTCTGATTTAAAGTTTTTCCCTTCACATTTCCTTTGACATAACAAGGGCCTACTAGTACTCTCCCCACTTCAAAGATGGGGAAATGGAGAGCTGGGCGGGTGAGTTAAGAAGTGAGGACATTAAGTGTTTGTCAAGAGCCCTGACCATAATTGTCCTCTCCTGAGTGAGACTTCTCCTGTTCCTTTACCACTATTTTCTAACATTTTGCAAATAAAATTTCTTCCCAGTGCAAGATAATGAATTCCATATGAAACTGTAGATTTTTAGAAAGAATTCCTTGACATTTAAGTACTTTTTACCTTTTTCCTTCTTATGCTTTTATAAATTGATTCTCCTGCTTTAATTGTCTCTTTTTTCATAAATCTCAGTTTTAGTCCTTACATGGGAGATGGGAGTAGAAATAAGAAAATGTTTTAGAATAGAATTTGTTTAATAACAACTACATTTTCAAAGATTCCATTTGGTTTTAATCCTATTGTAAGTCTTATAAAAGATTTCATTAAAAGGTGGAGACCCATTTGCTTTGAATGGAAAGAAATATTACTCACAGTTGGGTCTCTATCACTTCAAATATCTTATGAGCAGTGAACAATTTTGGTTCAGGAATAAAAAGCCTCTGGATGACATATGGTCAGATTTGGAAAACAACATAAATGTGATAGATGCTCAGCCAAAAAATTTTTTGGAATATTAAAATATGATTGTTCCCACAGAGAGGATTCACATACTCATTTTATGGGCTATTTATTATGTTGTTAATTAATGATAAATGTATTACTAAATTTAGCTTTCTTACCTCCTTTTGATTTGACATTGTAAATGTTGACTGGTAACCTAATTGCCAAACCTGGTTCTTACATTTTTGTATATTTTTCTGGTTCTTAAATTTTTGTATGATATTTAAAGATCAAGTAAATCAATGAACTAAATCTGGTGTTTCATTCATTCATAAATACTAACACTGTCCTTTCTACAGGAAGGAATAGAATCTGGGGATCCTGGCACTGATGATGGGCGATTTTATTTCCACCTGGGGGATGCCATGCAGAGGGTTGGGAACAAAGAGGTAATGAGTTGTGAATTCTTTGTTCTTTTTAATGGAAGATAAAGTAGGAGAGGCAGTTAATTCTAGGAGGGATTTACAATGGGAAAAACATTTTGAGCATGAATTATTGAAGGTGGTGATTGAAACTATTTCCCTATTTAAACTGTTTTTTTTTAATAAACAATCCAACAACTACTTAATCCTTAAGGAATTTTTGGGATTTGACTTTTATAGGTTCTTTCAAGAAAGAAGCTGAGTAACATAAGAGCAGGCTCTAAATTAGCGTGTGTATATATATATATGTATATCTATGTGTGGGTGTGTGTATCTATCTGTGTTGTACATCTGTGTGTGTCTGTGTATATACAGAGAGAGATATAGCCTTGAAAAATATTCTTTAAATTGTGAAATGATGTCTCTGAAATTGTTTAACTATTTTAAAAATATTTTGACAGCTTACCTAGATTTATTTTTTATTTTATTTTACTTTGGATTTTAAAAAGTGGTTATTTTTAGAATGCAGTCTTTATTCAGCTGACTCTTGAGCACACTGAACCCAGTGGTTAATTGTGTAAATTACCTTCTAAAACATTTAATACAAGTTTAAGATAAACAACTGTAGTTGTAGTAATGACAGGTACTGACACAGAAAATGTAGTAGGTAAAACAAGTTACATGCTTTCTTTGTGATTATTACTTTTTTCCTGAGTACAATATGTAATACATGACACAACGATAACATAGCTTCAAGTTTTTAAATTGGTAAGAATGTGGGACCATTTGGACAATGAGGGTTTCTAGGAGCAGGGGGTTTTATATGATGGACGGGATAATTGCCAGCTAGAGCCATGAACCAATTTGGGGTAATAGAGATTTAGATAATTGACGCTGTTTCCTTTATAAATTTCTAGGTATCTGTACCTTTCTCCTCTCACCTACCAGTCAGTCAAATGAAATAGAATGAGACATTAGAAGTAAAGAAGGGAGAAGAAATAGTTCATTGATTATTTTTGTGTCCTTTCACACTTTTAGATGTAAATGTCTGGTACCACCTTTGAGAGAGAGAGAAGAAAGATTGCTACAATACCTAATGCAGGACAAATGTTTATGTCTGATTTCAATAAATGTAATTGTCACTAATTAATTTATCTTTGAACATCTCAGGATTCAGGGCAAAGACAGATGAAAGAAGTCTATGATTATTCTTACATCTTAGATGAAAACAGCCCTTATGTCAAGGGCAAAGAATTCACTACTAAACATTTGTTAAAGGCTTGGGATTTGAACCTATGGGAATGTTCTCTCAGATTAATTATCATTAATATGCAAAGAACAGCACAGATCTTAAATTTAAAAAGTTCATGATTCATCCTTACAGGGAAACAAAAATAAGCCTGTAGAAACCCCGTGTTGGTATATTCTCGATGTCAGGTATTGAATCTGTGAATTGACTGCCATACTGAGTTTGTGTATCAGGAAGCAACCATCCTCCTGTTTAGTGTTCTTAATTAGAAATATAAAAGGGAAATAGTAAAGAGGAAATTTTCAAACAATTCTAACTTGATCATTGATTTTCTAGCAATCTGTATTGTAACGTAGTTTAGATGTTAAAAACAAAAAGCAATCTTCCTGAATTCATTGGGTCCTCTATAATTGAAGATGATGTTACCTTCATTATAGATACTATTGAAGATGATTTTTTAAATTCCTGATGTATCATTGTCACAGTGTCATTGCTCAGAAAGTGAAATGACAGAGGGGTACAAAATTGAGGACCCACTAGGACTAACTTTGAGTGTCAGAAAAGACCTTAAAATGGTTTAAACATGTCATTGAGAGAGAAGGGGCTTGCCTAGCCATTCAGCATAGTGAATATTAAGGCCAGCTCTAAAACCTTAGACTTAAAACCCTTGAACTATAGCTATGAGGTTTGCTGTTTTGGTCTTCCTATAATAATTTTTTCTCACTCTTCTAACAATGTGCCTACTCCATAAAATGAATCAGTGATGATTCAAAAATTTTCGAACACTAAGAGTTAAAAAAAATCATCCATTGTAATTAATATTGTTCACTTTACACTGAAATGTATATGAAATAAAATCCTAAGTTTAAATTGGACAAAAGTAACTAAAATAGTAAAATTAATTTCAAAAGTAAAATGTTGTTTTTTTAATTAGGCAACAATTAGCCATTTAAAATTTCTGACTTAAAGAAATATCTTTATGGCTATAACTTATATCTACTTTAAGGAAATCATATAATAGTAATTAGCATATGCAGTCTTAATTTGAGATGTTTTTGAGAAAGGTAATTAGATCATTTTTGGTAGTTTTATTTTGTTTTGTTTTTTAATGACACAAAGATGGAAGCAGAGTGGAGCAAGTTGCCAGGAGCCCTGGCTTATATAGTTGAAAATATTTAGCCTTTTTAAATCTCAGTTTCAACTTTTGTAAGTAGGAGATATTTGGGAGTTGGGAAAAAAATCAAGTAAAAAAAGCAAGAAGTAAATGAGACAGTGGTCCTAAACATATAAAGTGGTACTGCTTGCATACTTGATTTTTCTCATGATGAAAATTTTGACATAGGAATTCTAAAAAATGTTTAAAAGTTAATTTTTTTACATTTTATTCTCTCAGGTGTTTTGTGAATATCTTGAATATCTTCTTAATCTGCTTGATATTAAATGCCTTTGTCTAATTGATCTAAATGTGTATTTGAAATCACTCTTCAAAAGTAATCATTAGATCAGACTTGCAATAATAGAAGGGATACTATTAAGTTTACTGCTAGAATTGCCTCCCATCCTGAAGACAGTAGAGCATGCTTGGTGCAGGACACATGTGGGAGGGCTACTGGGAGAGCATATGGTTAGGGCGTCATTTGAAGGAAGCATATGGAGTGGCATTGTCTGCAGCCAGCTGTCCCTGAAACAGCTACTCTTCTTGAGGCAAGTTACATCGTGTTACAGCTAGCCCAGAGCCACACGTGGTATTCCCTCATGGCAGAAAAACAAAAAGGAGCAAAAATTCCCTTCAAAAGAAATGTAATCTATTGTTATATTTATTGCCAACTCAGAATAATATTTCCTTTCTGTCTGCTTAATTTAATGGAGAATTTATACTCTGTTACCTTGGGGTAACCTTCTTAAATCCAGACATGGAAGAACATACATTTGAAAAGAGGTTACTCTCCATTTTAGCACTCCAGTTGGGGAAATGCAGATATCTATGAAGAAATTATTGAAATTGTAGTCCTTTCCTTTTAAAGGAAACATAAAAATAGAACTTAAGAAATGAAATCTAAAATATATAATCCACATTAGTGGCCTAAGTTATTTGTCCACTCAACAAATGAAGTACTAGACTCTGTGCCAGATTCTCCGAGGGGGACCAAAATGAGTGTAGCATGAATCCTGTGCTAGCAAGCTTAAAAAGTGTGAAAGTGCACACACTCATTCATAATAACAGGTCATAATCATACACCCACTCAAATAGCACTATTTTCACCAGTGTAACAGATTTGGACACCTGACTAGCAAGCTCTTTATTGAGATGCCTCAAAGTAATACTTTAGTGACTTTAATTTTAAAATAAGTAAAAAAGCTTTTTTTTGGCATTCGGTCTTTCTACTTTTTCAGGCACATGAGTGGTATGAACTTGGGCACAAGAGGGGACATTTTGCATCTGTCTGGCAGCGCTCACTCTACAATGTACATGGCCTGAAAGCCCAGCCTTGGTGGACCCCAAAGGAAACAGGCTACACGGAATTGGTGAAGGTGAGTGCTGGCTTAGACTTCATCCCTACCTGATCATTGCCTGTTCCCTACAGAGAATCAGTGAATGCTCACCATGGAAAGGAATGTTGGGGTGGAGATGGATTTTACACCTGGTGACATTTGCAAACAGATTGTGAAAGAGAATCTTTTCATCCCATTAGCCAAGACTTAAGTTCAGATGGTGAAGAAAGACATTTTTCTTGAAGATCATTTCTCAAATATTTTGGCTTTAGAACCCCTTCACACTCTTAAAAATTATTGAGCATCTCAAGGAATTTGGCAGAGTGGAGAGCAGTGTTATATCCATCCATATAATTAATAGAAAGTAAAACTGAAAGAAAATGCAATACTTATGATTCTTTAAAAATAAAACCATTGCATGTTAATATAAATAACTTATTTAAAAAACCTATATTCCAAAACAAAAAAAATGCAGTGAAAAGTTGAAATTGTTTTCTATTTTTACAAATAGCTTTGATTTCTCGCTTAATAGAAAACAAGAGAATTCTCATATCTACTTCATACATGCATCCTTTATAGCAGTGATATTATCATATGTCAGACCTTGGAAAACTCCATTGCATACATGTGTAAGAATGAGCATGGAAAATAATAGAGCAAATAATGTCCTTGTATTATGAAGAAAATACAGTAATTTTGATCTTGCAGACCCCCTAAGTCTAGAAAACTCTATGGTAACACTGGACCACATTTTGAGAACCGCTGGTCCTGAGTCTATTAAAACAAATATTTTTAGAAAATGTAGTGGCAGAAATGTAGGATAGAAAAACTAAGTGATTCCAATAACTTAATGGCTTAAGAAAAGGAACAAAAAATCAGAAGTGCTTATATTGACGGATTAAATTCAGACTATAAGAATGTCTATTTTGCGATTTTGGTAGAGGCCTGTCAGAAGACTACTATTGCTTTAGCAAGCTTAGACATATTAATAATGAGAAGCAAAGTAATTCATGGTGTCACGAGCATTGTTTTCTACTCAAAAGGTAAAAGACGCCATTTGCTTTGTGGGTTGATGGTCTTAAGTGGTCTGGCCTGAGAATCTAACTGCCATATATATTGTTCATATAAGAAAACACATTCTGATTTTCAAACAGCTCATTTTACATCTCTAATGTGTGTTTTCTAGTGCCACCAAGAGATTCCCCAATTCTCAGTGGACACTGACTGCGTGTCTGTAAATTTAATTCAATTCTGACACTCTCCACGTGGAGAGAGCATCAGGTTCCACAGGTGAAGGGCTCAGTCCCATAAGACTGCCACCATCTCAGACACCAATTCTAGGTTGTCACTCTACTTCTGACTGACTGACTATAAATCAGAGGTTCCCACAGTCCCTCCTTGAGTTCAATCTATTTGTTAGAATACCTTACGAGAACTCAGAAATATTTACTTAGGTTTACCTGTTTATTATGAAGTATGTTATAAAGGATACAGATGGACAGCCAGATGAAGAGGTAAATAGGGTGAGGTCCAGAAGCGTCCTAAGCACAAGCACTTCATCCCTGTGGAACTGGAGTCTACCACCCTCTTGGCCTGTGGATACTTTCACCAACCCAGAAGCTCATCAAATCTTCTTATTCAAGAGCTTTTATTGAGCTCAATCTCCGTCCCTCCTACCCTCCCCTTCTCAGAGGTTGGCGGATGGAGCTGAAAGTTGGTCTAATCACTTGGTCTTTCTGGGGACCAGCCCTAACCTGAGGTTGACTTTGTCCTTGTGCTGGCATACTTTAAGATGGCTGCCAGCAGCAACTGGAATGGAGGGTTAGAAAGTGTTTCAGGGCTTCATGACATTGTTGAGAAACCACACCAGCCCCGTATGGCCTTCTGGAAACTTCCTAGCAGACCCTGCCCTGTTGGTCAGAACCATGTCCCATGGGCACTCACAGTTTAAAGGGAGTCTGAGCAACTAAGTAGCTGGCAACAGGCTGGGGCAACAAGCTTCCAGCAAAAGAACGTATGTACTTTTCCGTCAGCCAAATCAAGGTATCAGCAGGGCTGGTTCCCTCTGAGGGCTGTGAGGGAGAATGTGTTCCATCACTCCCTCATAGCTTCTGGTTGCTTTCTAGTGATCTGTAGAGTTCTGCGGCTTATAGGTCACTGCCCTCGTCTTCACGTGGTGCTCTCTCTGTGTGTCTGTCTGTCTCCACATTTTCCCTTTTTACAAAGACAACAGTCATATTGGATTAGGACCCACCCTGATGTTTTCATTTTAACTTGATTATCTCTGTGAAGACCCTGTTTCCAAATAAGGTCACATTCTGAAGTACTGGAAGGTTAGCACTTTAACATATGAATTTGAGGGTCATAATTCAACCCATAACAGATACTTAGGAATACATTTTACAAAGAAGCACAACTCTTGTGCACTGAAAACCACAAAACCTTATTGGAGGAAATTTAAAACACCTAAATAAATGGAAATAAATCTCATGTTTTTGAATCAGAAAATTTAATATTGTTAAGGTAGCAATATTCCCCAAGTCTCTCTAAAGCTCAACACAATCTCTATCAAAATTCTGCATTTTTTAAATAGAAATTGACAAACTGATCCTAAAACTTGTATGAAAATCAAGGAGTCTAGAATAGCCAAAACAATTTTTATAAAGAATAAAGTTGGAGGACTCATACTTGCCAATTTCAAAACTAACTGCAAATTTAAGTCAGTGTGGTACTTCCATAAGGGCAGACATATAAATCAGTGGGATAGAGCTGAGAATCCAGAAATAAATTTTAACATTTATGATCAATTGCCTTTTGACAAAGGTGCCAAGACAATAGAATGGGGAAATAATTATCTTTTCACAGATGGTTCTGGAACAGCTATATATCCACATGCAAAAAATGAAGTTACCTCAAACTATGCACCAAAAAACAAATGTAAAATGGAAATAGACCTAAGTGTAAAAAATAAAACTATAAAACTTATAGAAGAAAACACAGAAGTCTTCATACATTGAGTTAGGCAATGTTTTTTTAAGTATGACACCAAAAGCACAAGTGACAAAAGACAAAATAGATAAATTAGATTTCATCAGAATGTTTTGTGCTTCGAAGTAAACATGCAATCAGTAAAGTGGAAATAAAATCCACAGAGTGAGTGGTAATACTTGCAAGTCATATATGTAACAAGGGACTTTTATGCAGAATATATTAAGAACTCTGATAACTCAATGTAGAGACAAATAAACCAGTTAAAAAGAGGGGAAAATTGAATAGACAGAAGATATACAAACGGTGGAAAAACACATGGAAAGATGCTCAAAGCCATTCATTAATAAGGAAGTGCAAATCAAAAACACAGTGCGATACCACACTAACTCCTACTTGGATGTCTATGACCAAAAAAAAGACTAATAAGTGTTGGCAAGTGTGTGAAGGATTTGGAACACTGAAACATTGCTGGTGGGTTGTAAAGTGATGCAGCCACTTTGGAAAACAGCTTGGTATTTCATCAAAAATTAATCATCAAAAATATAAACATAGAGTCATGGCCCATCATTCTATTCCTAGGTCTATATCCAAGAGAAATGAAAATACATATTCATACAAAATGTATACATGCATGTTCTTGGTAGCATTATTCATATAGCAAAAAAGTAGACACACCCAAGCGCCTATCTAAATGATGAATGAATGAATGAGCAAAATGTGGTACATCTAAACAGTGGCAATAAAAAAGGAATGAAGTACTGTTAATAACAACCTGCGTGAACTTCAAGAACATTATGCTAAGTGAAAGAAGCCAATTGCATATTACATGATTCTATTTATATGAACTGTCCAGTTAAGGCAAGCCATACAGACAGAAAGATTGGTGATTGCCCAGGACTGAGGAGATATGGGGGTGACTGCTAATGGGTAAGGGGTTACTTTTTGGCATAAGGAAAATGTTCTAAAATTAGAATTATGATTGTACAACACTAAATATTCTGAAAACCACTGTATTATAAAAGTTGAGTGAATTTTATAGTATGTGAGTTACAACTCAATAAATGGGAAACTATGGTAGTATACTGTAGGTCAAGTATGTTAAACATAAATAGGTTTCTGGGGGTTGATGAAGGAACACCTAACTTAATCATCAGTGAGGCATTTACTGAAGCAGTTTAGGGCATAGGCTGGCTGCATGGCCACATTGCCTAGATTTGAGTGTTTGTCCATTCCTTACTAGCTATGTGACACAAGCAACACTTCCTTATGTTTGATTTCATTATCTGCAAAGTACATATGGAAATGGTACTTGCTTGTTCAGATTTAATAAATAGGAAGTGCTGATTATTACTATTATCATTTATAATTTCAATTTATTACCTTGTTTTCATAGGAAAACATTTTCTAGCTTCTAGAAAACATGGAATCAATTTTGGTATATTATGTGTTACTGAAATAATATATAACAGCTATCTTGTTTGAAATGTTTCCTATTTATAATCAGTGCAACTGAGCCCTTTTGTGTATAATATTTCTAATCTTTATCAATGTTATTATCTCCACTTATATATGAGTAAAGTAAGGATTAGAGAAATTAAGGAATCTGCCCCAGGTTCCATAGCTGATAGTGACAGGGCTGGGCTATGAACTCAAGTCTCCTTGTCCTTACCCTTGATGGTGTCCCAGTACTCCCTCAAAGTTACTTAAATGTCAGTTAGCTCTTATGTCTCATATCCTTCTTCTTCTGGTCAATCTTGTCTTTATTTCAAAATTCTCTTTCCCTGGGCTTCTTGTTTTCAGCACTGCCTTTTTTTTTGGTATCATTAATGTACAATTACTTGAAATACATTATGGTTACTAGACTCCCCCTATTATCAAGTCTCCAACATACCAACAGTCACTGTCTATCAGCATATTAAGATGCTATAGAATCATGACTTGTCTTCTCTGTATATACTGCCTTTCCCGTGTCACCACCACCACTACATTATGTGTGCTAATCGTAATACCCTTTTTTACCCCTTATCCTTCCCTTTCCACCAATCTTCCCCAGCCCCTTTCCCTTTGGTAACTGTTAGTCCATTCTTGGGTTCTGTGATTCTGCTACTGTTTTGTTCCTTCAGTGTTTTCTTTGTTCTTATACTCCACAGATGAGTGAAATCATTTGATACTTGTCTTTCTCCTCCTGGCTTATTTCACTGAGCATAATACCCTCTAGCTCCATCCATGTTGTTGCAAATGGTAGGATTTGTTTTCTTCCTATGGCTGAATAATATTCTATTGTGTATATGTACAACCTCTTCTTTATCCATTCATCTACTGATGGACACTTAGGTTGCTTCCATTTCTTGGCTATTGTACGTAGTGCTGCGATAAACATAGGGGTGCATATGTCTTTTTCAAACTGGGCTCCTGCATTCTTAGGGTAAATTCATAGGAGTGGAATTCCTGGGTCAAATGGTATTTCTATTTTGAGTTATTTGAGGACCCTTCATACCGCTTTCCACAATGGTTGAACTAGTTTACATTCCCACCAGCAGTGTAGGAGGGTTCCCCTTTCTCCACATCCTCGCCAACATTTGTTGTTGTTTGTCTTTTGGATGTTGGCCAACCAAACTGGTGTGAGGTGATATCTCATTGTGGTTTTAATTTGCATTTCTCTGATGATTAGAGACGTGGAGTATCTTTTCAGCCCTGCCTTTTTTTTTTTTTTGTATCTGTTGGCTATCTGAATTTCTTTTTTGGAGAAGTGTCTTTCAGCTCCTCTGCCCATTTTTTAATTGGCTTATTTGCCTTTTGTTTGTTGAGGTGTGTGAGCTCTTTATATAATTTGGATGTTAACCCCTTACTGGATAAGTCATTTATGAATATATTCTCCCAAACTGTAGGATGTCTTTTTGTTCTACTGATGGTGTCCTTTGCTGTACAGAAGCTTTTTATTTTGATATAGTCCCACTTGTTCATTTTTGCTTTTGTTTCCCTTGCCCGTGGAGATATGTTCATGAAGAAGTTGCTCGTGTTTATGTCCAAGAGATTTTTGTCTATATTTTTTTCTAAGTTTTATGGTTTCATGACTTACATTCAGGTCTTTGATTCATTTTGAGTTTACTTTTGTGTATGGGGTTAGACAATAATCCAGTTTCATTCTCTCACATGTAGCTGTCCAGTTTTGCTAACACCAGCTGTTCAAGAGGCTGTCATTTCCCCATTGTATATCCATGGCTCCTTTATCATATATTAGTTGACCATACATGCTTGGCTTTATATCTGGGCTCTCTATTCTGTTCCACTGGTCTATGGGTCTGTTCTTATGCCAGTACCAAATTGTCTTGATTACTGTGGCTTTGTAGTAGAGCTTGAAATCAGGGAGTGTAATTCCCCCTGCTTCGTTCTTCCTTCTCAGGATTGCTTTAGCTATTTGGGGTCTTTTGTGGCTCCATATGAATTTTAGAACTATTTGCTCCAGTTCACTGAAGAATGCTGTAGGTATTTTGGTAGGGATTGCATTGAATCTGTAGATTGCTTTAGGCAGGATGGCCATTTTAATGATATGAATTCTTCCTAGCTGAGAGCATGGGATGAATTTCCATTTATTAGTGTCCTCTTTAATTTCTCTTAAGAGTGTCTTGTAGTTTTCAGGGTATAGGTCTTTCACTTCCTTGATTAGGTTATTCCTAGGTGTTTTATTCTTTTTGACAGAATTGTTTTCCTGATTTCTCTGTTTGCTAGTTCATTGTTAATATATAAGAAAGCAACAGATTTCTGTGTATTAATTTTGTATCCTGTCACTTTGCTGAATTCAGATATTAGATCTAGTAGTTTTGGAGTGGATTCTTTATGGTTTTTTATGTACAATATCATGCCATCTGCAAACAGGGACACTTTGACTTCTTCCTTGCCAATCTGGATGCCTTTTCTTTGTGTTGTCTGATTGCCATGGCTAGGACCTCCATAACTATTTTGAATAAAAGTGGGGAGAGTGGGCATCCTTGTCTTGTTCCCGATCTTAAAGGAAAAGCTTTCAGTTTCTTGCTGTTAAGTATAATGTTGGTTGTGGGTTTGTCATATATGGCCTTTATTATGTTGAGGTACATGCCCTCTATACCTATTTTGTTGAGATTTTTTATCATGAATGGGTGTTGAATTTTGTCAAATGCTTTTTCAGCATCAATGGAGATGATCATGTGGTTTTTGTCCTTCTTTTTGTTGATGTAGTGGATGATGTTGATGGATTTTTGAATGTTGTACCATCCTTGCATCCCTGGGACCAATCACACTTGATCATGATGGATGATCTTTTTGATGTATTTTTGAATTTTGGCTTGCTAATATTTCGTTGAGTATTTTTGCATCTATGTTCATCAGGGATACTGGTCTGTAATTTTCTTTTTTTGTGGTGTATTTGCCTGGTTTTGGTATAGAGTGATGTTGGCCTCATAGAATGAGTTTGGGAGTATTCCTTCCTCTTCTACTATTTGGAAAACTTTAAGGAAGATGGGTATTAGGTCTTCACTAAATGTTTGATAAAATTCAGCAGTGAAACCATCTGGTCCAGTGGTTTTGTTCTATAGGTAGTTTTTTTATTACCACTTCAATTTTGTTTCTGGTAATTGGTCTATTCAGATTTTCTGTTTCTTCCTGGGTCAGCCTTGAAAGCTTGTATTTTTCTAGAAAGTTTTCCATTTCTTCTAGGTTATCCAGATTGTTACCATATAATTTTTCATAGTGTTCTCTCATAATTCTTTGTATTTCTGTGGTATCCATACTGAATTTTCCTTTCTCATTTCTGATTCGGTTTATATGTGTAGACTCTCTTTTTCTCTTGATAAATCCAGCTAGGGGTTTATCTATTTTGTTTATTTTCTCGAAGAACCAGCTCCTGCTTTCACTGGTTCTTTCTATTGTTTTATTCTTCTCAATTTTATTTATTTCTGCTTTAATGTTTATCATGTCCCTCCCTCCTTCTACTGACTTTGGGCCTCATTTGTTCTTCCTTTTCTTGTTTCATTAATTGTGAGTTTAGACTATTCATTTGGGATTGGTCTTCTTTCCTGAGGTAGGCCTGTATTGCATTATATTTCCCTCTTAGCACGGCCTTTGCTGCGTCCCATAGATTTTGTGTTGTTGAATTATTGTTGACATTTGTCTCCATATATTGCTTGATCTCTGTTTTTATTTGGTCATTGATCCATTGATTATTTAGGAGCATGTTATTAAGCCTCCATGTGTTTGTGGGCTTTTTCATTTTCTTTGGGTAGTTTATTTCTAGTTTCATACCTTTGTGATCTGAGAAACTGGTTGGTACAATTTCAATCTTTTTGAATTTACTGTGGTTCTTTTTGTCGCCTAGTATATGATCTATTCTTGAAAATGTTCCTTGTGCACTTGAGAAGAATGTGTATCCTGTTGCTTTTGGATGGAGTGTTCAGTAGATGTCCGTTAGGTCTATCTGTTCTAATATGTTGTTCAGTGCCTCTGTCTCTTTACTTACTTTCTGTATGGTTGATCTGTCCTTTGGAATGAGTAGTGTGTTGAAGTCTCCTAAAATGAATGCATTGTATTCTATTTCCCCCTTTAATTCTGTTAGTATTTGTTTCACTTATGTAGGTGATCCTGTGTTGGGTTCATAGATATTTATAATAGTTACATCCTCTTGTTGGACTGACCCCTTTATTATTATGTATTGTCCTTCTTTGTCTCTTGTTACTTTCTTTGTTTGGAAGTCTATTTTGTCTGATACAAGTACTGCAACTCCTGCTTTTTTCTCACTATTAGTTGCACGAAATAATCTTTTTCCATCCCTTTACTTTCAGTCTGTGTATGTCTTTGGATTTGAAGTGAGTCTCTTGTAGGCAGCATATAGATGGGTCTTGTTTTTTTATCCATTCAGTACATCTGTGTCTTTTGATTGGTGCATTCAAACCATTTACCTCAGGGTGATTATCGATAGGTATGTACTTACTGCCTTTGCAGGCTTTAGATTCATGGTTACCAAAGGTTCAAGGGTAATTCCCTTACTATCTAACAGTCTAATTTAACTCACTTTGTATGCTATTAAAAACATAAACCTAAAGGTTCTTTTTTTCTCTTTTTTCTTCCTCTTCCATTCTTTGTATGTTATGAATCATGTTCTGTCCTCTTTGTCTGTCCCTTGGGTGACATCTGTTTAGCCTTAGGAATACTTCCATTTATAGGAGTCCCTCCGAAATGCACTGTAAAGGTGGTTTGTGGGAGGTAACTTCTCTCAGCTTTTGCTTATCTGAAAATTGTTTAATCCCTCCTTCAAATCTAAATGATAACATTGCCAGGTAGAGTATTCTTGGTTCAAGGCCCTTCTGCTTCATTGCATTAACTACATCATGCCACTCCTTTCTGACCTGTAAGGTTTCTTTTGAGAAGTCTGATGATAGCCTGATGGGTTTTCCTTTGTATGTGATCTTTTTTCTCTCTCTAGTTGCTTTTGAAAGTCTGTCTTTATCCTTGATCTTTGCCATTTTAATTATTATATGTCTTGATGTTGTCTTCCTTGGGTCCCTTGTGTTGGGAGATCTGTGCACCTCCATGGCTTGAGAGACTATCTCCTTCCCCAGATTGGGGAAGTTTCCAGCAATTACCTCCTCAATGACCCTTTCTATCCCTTTTTCTCTCTCTTCTTCTTCTGGTTTCCCTATAATGCAAATATTGTTCCGTTTGGATTGGTCACACAGTTCTCTCAATATTCTTTCATTCTTAGAGATTCTTTTTTCTCTCTGTACCTCAGCTTCTTTGTATTCCTCTTCTCTCATTTCTATTCCATTTACCATCTCTTCTACTACATCTACTCTGCTTTTAAATCTCTCCATTGTATGTTTCATTTCAGATATGGAATTTCTTAATGATCGAATCTCTGACTTAAATTCCTTCCTTCAGGAAGATTGGTGAGTTCAGTTTCATTTGGCCCTTTTTCTGGGTTTGTGAGATTTTGGACTGAACCATGTTCTTTTGACGTTTCATATTTCTGTGTGGTGCCCACTAGTGCCCAGAAGGTCCAGTCTCTGGAGCTGCTCAGCCCCTAGGGTGAGGTCATAGGGGAGCAGAGCTGGTGCCTTGGAGGAGGAAAGACCTGTTTCCTGATTCCCATCTGCGGTGCCTGTCTCCAGTATCAGAGCCAGTGGGCTGAGCACACAGGTGTAAGCCTCTGTGGTTTGCGTCTCTAGCTATTGTAGGCGGGGCCTCCCTCTGGCTGGCCTGATGCCTACAAAGTGACTGCCATTTTGTGAACTGGTGCTGGCAGGCTAGGAGGAAGGCACAGCAGACTGCATGTCACAGTGGGAGGCCTCAGAGCTAAGCAGCCAGCCAGGGGGATGGAGCACCTGAAGCTTCTCAAAGTTCCCAACCAGCTGGGCAGAGCGTGCTCAGAAAACCTTGTCCAGATCTCCCCTCTCCCGCGCAGCAAGCTCCGTGCATACCCCACCCCTTCAGCAGCCCTCTTGTTGCTAGGAAGCCTCTCAGACCGCCTGCCTTTCCTCTGACACAGAGTGGCCAGGTGTGGATCCCCTCCTCTGTAAACAGCCGGAATGTCAGTCTCTCAAGCACTCTGCCTGTCCAAGCTCCCCAACGTCCAGAGCACCACACACTGTAGGTTTCTGCTCATAAAGCAGATCTCCAGGGCCAGGTGTTCAGCAGTCCCAAGCTTCCACCCTCTCCCTTCCCCATTTCTTTTCCTCTCTGCCAGTGAGCTGGGGTTGGGGAAGGGCTTGGGTCCCGCTGGATCAAGGCTTTCATATGTTACCCTGTTTCATGAGATCTGCTCTGTTCCTGAGGTCTGTATGCAGTCTGGTTCAGCCTTCTTTCTTGTTGCTGTTTTAGGGTTAGCTGTACTAATTAATATATTTTTGTACTATTTGTGGTTTTGGGAGGAGTTCTCCATCTCACTTCTCACGCTTTCATCTTGAATCTCCCAGCAGCCCTGCCTATTTTAAGGTGGTTTATTGAAGAAGGAAAATGGGCCTGAGCATTAATCACAGGGCCCACAGCAGTATGGAATCTCAGAGCATGTGGCATCCTGTGTTTAAAATTAAGTGCTTTGTGATCATGCTTTACTTTACTAACTACCTTAATTTGTAGAAATGTTAATGTTATATCAAGTTATAACTTTCACACACAAAAAATGTGATTTCAAGGTGATTCCCTGTCAATGACTAAGAGACCCTGCTGTGTGAGGGCCCAGGGCCTGTGACCCACCAGTGGACAAACACTTGTACATCAAGATTTTCTTCCATTTTCAAACTAAGGATTTGAATATTATGGATCATGGTCATCCCCCAGCCATTACCATCTTAAAGTGGAAACCTTATAGATCACGTAGCTGTCATATTTAGCCAAAATACTTTTAGGATAATTACCCAGATTCTGGCTCTTATGTGACAATGAACTCCCACGGATAGCACATTTTCATTTAAATTATTCTCAGTGTATGTTCCAGTGAGATTCAGAGTGCAATATTTTGGAAGGCATAGGACAGTGTTCAGTAAAATGCATCATCTGTGTTTTTCCCTTTTGCTGAATTGTCATTGTTCCCCCATTGTTGTGTAGTTTGCAGTTTGGCAACTCTGTGCACTACCGATGTTAAAAGGCTAGGCAACTCCATGAAAAAAATTTAAAGAAGGTATTCTAGTCCTCTTTAATGCATATTTTCATTAAAATTGAGTAGGTTGCTGCCAAATCAAAAATACTAAAGCCCTAAGTACTTTGGGGTATTTAACATAGAAATTGAAACAAAAATGGATTAAAGTCTTTGTTAGATTATAAATAGAAAAGAACTCTTCTAGCCAGAGAAAAGCTACTGTACCTTCAGAGTTTTACTCTCTCCTTTTTGAGATTAGCTTTTTGATCCACATTATCTCATGGCTAATTTAGATGTAAACAGTGCATGCCTGGAAACCACTGTACTAACACTGAAAAACAACAGCCAATAGCAATGCAAAACTATAGTTTAAAATACACATTTTGTGTTTGTGTTTCCTGCTACCTAACTCTGCATTCATTACTGGAAAAAGAAAACAATTGAACCCTTTTTCTGAGATTCTCAGAACAGCTGCTTTGATATAGACAAATAGAATCACAGGTAAGTTTTCCTTTTCTCATCTTGTAGTTTTAGTACAGTCGGAGGAGAGCCCAGGAACATTTTACCAATGGTGTGATGTGGTGCATAACGACAACTGGTTAGAATGATACTCTGTCATTTTCCTTCAGACTGTGGCTTTTATTAATTAAGAAATCCATTGTGTATGAATAACATCACCTGGACAGAAATAAGGCTTAGACAGTAGTAACACATTATATGGTTCAAGATTTCTATCTGTATAATTAAATATTTGAATATTTTCACTGAACTGCTTTTGAAATAAAATGGATTGAAAAAGAAAGAAGCAAAAATGTTGGATTTACAGTAGGATTAAGCTATAAATTAAGAGGATTAGCACTTTTATATGAAAGTAAGTATTATAATATAAAGAAGTGCTGGAAGCAGTTCCTTAAGATTAACACCATAGTTTCATCGTATTCTTCTAAATCAAACTCTAAATTTTTTGAATTTCAATGACACATACACTTAAAATGACAAAATGACAACACGACTCGTGAGTACTAAGGGATTTGGTGGTTGTGATTTCAATGTGAACTTCTTAAAGGAGGCTCTGCAATTGGAAACAGAAGTTTTACCCTCAGCTCTGACACCTAAGGCAATTCTTTCCACACATCTGATCCTGTTTCTTTGTCTCTAAATACAGAATAATTACAATTCCTCCTCTCCTGCAACGTTTTAGTAAGGCTCAAAAATAAAATGAAACAAAGTACAACAAAAAGACATCATCATGGATGTTCCCATGTGTGTGTAGACACATGAGCCCCTAATAAGAGTCGGCACAAGGCTAAAGCTAGTGTGGCATAAAATGCCAGTCATGGCAACACAGCAAAAGAATAGAACATTTGATACTATTTGAATTATTTCACACTAAAAGGTTGTGTTCTTTCTCAAAGCAAAATCAGTGAGTTCTCAGAATTTGTCAATGTTTAAAAAGTAAAAAAGCCTAAAAATCAGCTTTATCTGTGACCCTCTTTGGAAACTAATTTTTTCATAATTCATATTTCACAGTAATTGCAAACTGCACCTGTTGGTTGGCACTCCATATGCAGTCCCTAATTTTTAATACAGTAGGTCATGATCTAGATCATAACACACAGACACACAGATCAATGTCTTAAATATAAGATGCATATGCACATCATAGATAAGTTGTTTATCTGTTTATCAAGTGAGTTGATTTTATATGTACAGAGAAAGCCTCCCTGCCCATCTGACCCAGGGCATGAGGAATGGGGGGCTCCTTTACAGAGTTCTTTAAGCCCTCTGGCAGGATGTTTCTCCTGGCAGCTTGGATTATCTTTCCTTCTGTTTCCTAGAAAACACCCTTTTTCTCCCACTTTCTAGAAAGAGCAAATGTCAGTACTCCAAAACTCTTCTTTTGCCCCATGCTAGGTGCCTTATCTTACCATTTCCTTTCAGCGTGAATAATGCGAGACTGAATGAATGCACAAAGGACAAGGCCAGACGATATAGAAAAACAGGACCTTGATCCTCATGCAGCAAACTGCCTGGGAAACCAATCCCTTTTCTACAATAAATAACCCAGGAAGCCAACCTGTTGTAAATGAGACTTGCAGAAAGCCAGATTAGCCAGATGGCAATTTCTAGTAACAACCCACGGAGCTGAACAACACCTTCCATGACAGCCCACTCCAATGACCGGGACTTGATAATAACTGACACCTTCCTTAATTGTTGCTCCTGCTTCCAACCTCAGACCAACCAGACAAAGCCACATATGCTCCCCTAACCAATCACGTGGGATGCTAGCCTACAGCTTCCTGGGCCAACAGCCTGCAGTCAGGGCACACCTGGTCTTTTTTTTAGTGTAAAGCTTCCCCACTTCTCTGCCAAACACAGCGCTGGTGGCTGACTCCCTTGCTATATAATAAGCTGTGAGTAGCCTTTGCTTTTCTCATTTGCTTGGTCTTCATTTATTTCCACAATAAAGAAATGTCAAGTGTTTTCCTTTATATTCAAACTTGAAAAACAGGCAATCTGCTTGAAATGCACTGGGACCAGCACGCCATTGCTCCTCGAATGCTACTAATTTCCTCAGACATTTTATTAAAGTCATTGCAAAGAGAGTTTTCTGTGAGAGCAGTACACTCACTGTGGTGTTTGCTCTGATCTCACAACTTCAGCTGAGCACTTGGGGGTACCGCCCTTCTAAGGCAGAGTACAGTACCCATGTCTTATCATCGTGTAAAGTATAGTCTGGTTATGGCTAGGATTTAAGTTCTTTTTATCTCTAAATAATCAAATATATTCCAAAATAGTTAACTATAACAAGCATGTTCATAGCCAATTAGATGAAATTTGGTATTCATTGTGCTAGTGTACCATTATTACCAATTCATCCTAACTCCAGTTTAATGCATAAACTTTGCCAAGAATGGTGCTTGACCACATGCCTTCTCTGAATTTAGAATCAGAACCTTTCAAGGTACATACACATCTCCAGGACTTCTCAATAGCTAATGTCTGTGTTTTCTCAATTACCTTTTTCTTATTAGCTAATCACACAGGTTACTTACCTAATCCTGCTCATGTTAATCTGAGCTGTAAGAGCTCTTGCATTATGTTTTGTGCACCAGACAAAAGCATAACTCTTCCTGCCTTTTTCCATGACCATCTATTATTTTGCTCCTGTAAGTCTACTTTTCCCCATGTTGATGTGAATTATTCCTCATGCCCTTCCATTCTGCTTTCTTAGCTGGAACTAGTTCTAATTTGAATCTGCATGAGTCTTATGTGTTGATTGTGTCCCCCCAAAATTCATATGTTGAACTCTAACCACACTCCAGTACCCCAGAATGTGACTGTGTTTGGAGATAGAGCCTTTCAAGAGATAAGTAAATTAAAATGAGGCCATTAGGGTGGGACCTGATCCAGTTTGACTGGCGTCCGTTAAGAAGGAAAGGAAAGTTGCACATACAAAGGGGCATGTGCACACGGAAGAAAGGCTACCTGTGGTGAGAAGAGGGCCCTCTGCAAGCCAAGGAGCGAGGGCTTGAAAGAAACCAAACCTGCCCACACTTTGATCTTGGACTTCCAGCTTCCAGACCTGGGGGACAGTGATTTCTGCTGGCTAAGCCACCCAGTGCATGGTATTTTATTATGACAGTCTGAGCAGAATATCACTAGTGGTAACTCCCCTTACTTAGCAGTGTGCAGTGTTTACTGACTGCCTCAGCAAAAATGTTTCTCTGAACAGTCATGTTTTCCTTCATAGAAGAAAACACTTAAAGTTAGGTGAATTCTGTTGGTGATTTTTTATCACCCTTCCAGCATCAAATCAATGTTATCATTATTGAGTGCATCATGGAATTGCAGTTGTACCAACTGAGTGATAACAAGGAATGTGCACAAGCCAAGCAGTGGAAAGATATTAGGTTGACAATAAATCAATATACAGGTTAGCAAAGTTTGATTTAAAATGTCAAGTATAATGCTAAGAATTCCCCCTCCTACCTACCTCTATCACGTGAAACATCATTACTTTGAGTTTGGTGATGTTTTGAGAACACATCTGAGGGACTAGTAGAGGGTTTTGTAGGCTCACAGCACGTTGTTTCTAAACTTCACTAGAAAGTTGAATTATGTATTACCAGGTCCATGTAGCCTACAAGAAGGTAGATAGTCAAAAACGATCAACTGTCAGAAATGTACAGAAAATAGGAGTGAAGAAGGGTTATGGAGACATCTGTTTAATACCTCCCATGGGGAAACTTTACTTAAATAACAATAAAATAATAAAAATGGTATAAACCTACAAATGAAAAAAAAGAGGGAGACAATAACAGGTAAACAATGTTAGTATGGCTTTGTGCTTTTTTGTTCTGAGAATGGAAAAGAAGTATCTGACTTGGCAGACCCAAGAAAGGTGAAATCTAAGGGAGTGATAGTGATTGCAGAGGGGCTTCTGAAGAGAGGAGATGTAGAGCACTTGGTATTACAGCATCTAAGAAATGGCAGGGCCTCAAAGACGAGCTCCCTCAGTACTGACATTTTATTTATACTGATGCCCAGAAAAAAACACACTTGATGGACCCAGCAGTGAGGCCTATCAATCACAGGCCCTGTCTTTTCACACAACTTCCAATCACTATCTCAGTTTTATAGGACTGACAGCCAAGGATCACCAAACATCGGAGAGACCTTTCAACATGAAGGAAGATAAAGAACAAAACAGACAAAAAGACTATCATCACTTAGGGGCAACAGAAAATGCAGAAAGTTCCCATTTAAAATAATCTGTAGGACCCTCAGAGTGACAACAGAAGATAGTATATCCACAAAAATAGAAGAGGATACTGTACACAGAAACAAAGACCCAAATAAGGCTTTCAGAAATTTAAAAAATATGGTTTCCAAAAATAAGAATTTAATTGCAGTATTGGAAGCTAAGTCAAGGAAATCTCCCAAAAGGAACAAAAAAAAAGTTTAAAAATAGAAAAGAGGAAAATTTGAGGCTCAGTTTAGCATGTCCAACATACAAACAAAAGGAGTTACAGAAAGAACAGAGAAATAATGGAGAATAAAGTTTTAAAGAAATAATTCTAAATATTCTCGAGTTGAAAAATGTGATTTTCCATATTTCAGGGATCATTAAGTGCCCAGCATTTATCCTCAGGCACATTCCCAGAAAATTTCAGGAAACCCGAAATAAAAAGAAGATCTTAAAATCGTCATTATCATAGCTATTCTTAGATACAGCATGTTACTTTTAGCACAGTTAATCTTCTTAGAGGCTCTTGAGGAAAGCAGTAGTTTTTGCCCTCTTTACAGTGAGGGCACAGAGTGGTTAACTAACCTGCCCAAATTCACATATTAATTAATGATAGTCACATTTCCAAACCAGGCTGTCTAGCTCTGGACTTTACACCCTTAACAACTACACTATACTGACTTTTATAAAGCTTCTAGAGAGACTCGATGAAAAAGGAATCTAAAAAGCATCAGATTTCCCAACAGCAACACTCAAAGTTGTAATACAATGGGGAAACTCTTTCAAAATTCTAAGGAGAAATTATTTACCACCTGAAGTTCCATACATAATCAAGCCTTCAATCAAGTATAAGAATGACTTCAGATATTTTCTGAAATTCAGTTTTACCCATGGTGTGCCCTTCATTGGGAACAACTAGAATCATTGGGAACAACTAGTTAAGGGGTCTAATAACAGGCAGAGGCCAAGGGACTTTCCCTGATGACAGTTGTCAGCAAGCCCAGACCATGGCTAGTCCAGATCAAAAGCAGGGCAGATGGCTAGTGCAGGGTTATCTGCAAAAAAAGAGAGAAAGAAAGAGCTTACATGATGTTTTCGGCAAAGAGTAGAGCCATACCAAGAAATGTACAGCACTCTTTTGGTGCCGTAAAGCAGAAACAGTTGTAAGTGACTTAGAAAATTAAGCTAAAAAAGAGAGCAGAATGGAAAAATGCTGCCTGTGAAATGAAGCGTAATCATTATAACTCAAGTGTGAATCAGACCTCATTGTCATAATATGAGATGTGAATATGAATTTACCCAGGTGGGTGAGAGGTTTTTGGAAGTAACTGTATCATAAGAGGGAAAAGAAAACATCATATTGCTAACTTGCTACTTTCCTTAATAGAAAGATAAGTGACAATATATAGAATTAATAAATGAAGAAGTAGCAATATAACACATAATTTAGATGTAAGCAAGTGAGTATCAGAAAAAGTGTTTAAAGGAATTAGCTGGCATTGGGCTCAGGATTGAGGAAGAGTTAAGTAAGACTGTTAATTTCATTATAGGACCTGTAGTAACTTGACTTCTAAAAAACATGTTTTTTAAATTAAAAATAATAAAGAAAATAGTTCAGTAAGAATTAATTTGGCTTTAGTTTGCCTTTCTCAACAAAATCAGTTTTAGGAAGACTTCAAAAATAGAACTTAATCTAATTTCATGTTGAAAAGTTTGCCATCTATTTGGGATCAGCAGAAAATCTGGGAAGTGAGGAAATTGCCCTGAACTAGAGGGAAATTGGGATTTAAGGGAGCTCCAGTGTATTGTGAAATTAATGACACTTGAAACTGGGAGTTCCACTTACAGATGGTGAGAGCCCTGAATGTGGCCAGGGTGTAACTCAAAAGACAGGTGCTAGTGTTGGGTTTCTGAGGCCATGGGCCACTGTAAAAACAACCAGATCTCTGCTTTCTGAAGTCTGTGTTACAAAGCAATGGTAATCAAAACAATATGGTACTGGCACAAGAACAGACTCATGATCAGTGGAACAGAATAGAAAGCCCAGATATAGATCACATATATACGGTCAATTAATATACAATAAAGGAACCATGAATATACAATGGGGAAAAGATGACCTCTTCAGTAACTGGTGCTGGGAAAACTGGACAGCCACATGCAAGAGAATGAAACTGGATTACTGCCTACTCCATACACAGGGGTAAATTTGAAATGGATTAAAGACCTGAATGTAAGACATGAAACCATACAACTCTTAGAAGAAAACATAGGCAAAAATCTCTTGAACATAAATATGAGCAAATTTTTCCTGGACATACCTTGAGCAAGGGAAACGAAATAAAAAATAAACAAGTGGGACTACATCTAACTAAAAAGCTTCTGTAGAGCAAAGGATACCATCAGCAGAACAAAAAGGTAATCTACAGTATGGGAGAATATATATGTAAATGTTTTATCTGATAAGGGATTAACATCCAAAATATATAAAGAGCTTATATGCCTCAACACCAAAAAAAAAACACCCCAAAAAACCCAGTTTAAAAATGGACAAAGGACCTAACAGACACTTCTCCAAAGAATAAATACAAATGGCCAACAGGCACATGAAAAGATGCCCCACATCAGTAATCATCAAGAAAATGCAAATTAAAACCACAGTGAGATACCACCTCATACCAGTTAGAAATGTCCACCATCTAAAAGACAACAAATAACATGTGTTGGCAAAGATGTGGAGAAAAGGGAACCCTCCTACACTGTTGGTCAACTGGTGCAGCCACTGTGGAAGGCAGTATGGAGTTTCCTCAAAAAGCTAAAAATAGAAGTACCATTTGACCCAGTAATTCCACTTTTAGAAATTTACCCAAAGAAAAATATCCTTGATCCAAAAACACATATGTACCCCAACGTTTATTGTTGAATTATTTATAATAGCCAAGATATGGAAGCAATCTAAGTGTCCATCAGTAGATGAATGGATAAAGATGTGGTACATAAACATAATTTAATACTATTCAGCCATAAGAAGAAAAGAAACCCTGTCATTTGCAACAACATGGATGGATCTAGTGGGATTATGCTCAGTGCAATAAGTCAGGCAGAGAAAGACAAACACCATATGATTTCACTTCTTTGTGGAATATAAATACAAAGCAAAACAGCAGTAGACTCACAGACACTGAGAAGGGACTGGTGGTTATCAAGGGGGAGAGGAGTTGGGGTTGGTGGGTGCAGAGGGTGAAGGGGATAAAGGCGTACAAAACTTCTCAGTCATGTCGGTTGGTCATGGGGATAGTAGTACAGCATGGAGAATATAGTCATTAATTCTGTAACATCTTCGTATGTTGACAGACAGTAGCTAAACTAGTGGGGGTGAGAATTTAATAATATGGATAACCGTTGAACCACTGTGTTATATACTTGAAACAATATAAGACTGTATATCAATAAAAAGTTGATAATAACAATAATAAATAAAGTCTGTGTTGCCACAAGAAGAAATATGAATTAGAAGCTGTTGTCTGCCAGGCAACCAACTTGAATACCAACCCTATCAGTTTCTCTTTTCAGTTTTATGAAATGGATGAATTTAGGGTCAAGAAAGTAATATTTCAGATGAGGCTTTAAAAATGGAGGCATGTAGTCATCAGAGAAATGCAAATTAAAACCACAATAAGGGAGAATATATTCATAAATGACAAATCCGATAAAGGCTTGACATCCAAAATATATAAAGAGCTCACGCACCTCAACAAACAAAAAGCAAATAATCCAATTAAAAAATGGGCAGAGGAGCTGAACAGACAGTTCTCCAAAGAAGAAATTCAGATGGCCAACACACAGATGAAAAGATAGATGCTCCATATCGCTAGTCATCAGAGAAATGCAAATTAAAACTACAATGAGATATCACCTCACACCAGTAAGGATCGCCACCATCCAAAAGACAACAACAAATGTTGGCGAGGTTGTGGAGAAAGGGGAACCCTCCTACACTGCTGGTGGGAATGTAAATTAGTTCAACCATTGTGGAAAGCAGTATGGAGGTTCCTCAAAAAGCTCAAAATAGACATACCATTTGACCCAGGAATTCCACTCCTATGAATTTACCCTAGGAATGCAGCAGCCCAGTTTGAAAAAGACAGATGCACCCCTATGTTTATTGCAGCACTCACTATTTACAATAGCCAAGAAATGGAAGCAACCTAAGTGTCCATCAGTAGATGAATGGATAAAGATGTGGTACATATACACAATGGAGTATTATTCAGCCATAAGAAGAAAACAAATCCTACCATTTGCAATAACATGGATGGAGCTAGAGGGTATTATGCTCAGTGAAATAGGCCAGGTGGAGAAAGACAAGTACCAAATGATTTCACTCATCTGTGGAGTATAAGAACAAAGAAAAACTGAAGGAACAAAATGGCAGCAGAATCACAGAACCCAAGAATGGACTAAGTTACCAAAGGGAAAAGGACAGGGGAGGATGGCTGGGAAGGGAAGGGATAAGGGCGGGGAAAAAGAAAGTGGGCCTTATGATTACCAAGTAAAATGTGGTGGGGGGAGCTCATGGGGAGGGCTGTACAACACAGAGAAGACAAGTAGTGATTCTACAGCATCTTACTGCGCTGATGGACAGTGACTGTAATGGGGTATGTGGTAGGGACTTGGTGAAGGGGGAAGTCTAGTAAACATAATGTTCCTTATGTAATTGCAGATTAATGATACAAAAAAAAAAAATGAAGGCATGGCCTATTCTGTGTGAGTCTTCACATCCCATTGGAATCTCCTAAGAAATGGAATTGTTTGCCATCTTACTGTAGAGAAAATTCATGTCTCTTCCCTCCCCACCCTCCACATGCCCTGTGCAATTACCTTTTGTCTTTATCCCTCTGTAACCATGTGAAATTTATGTACTGTGGTTCCTTGGTTTGTACTTAAAAATAACATTCCCAGGTCCCATTCCAGATTTCTCCCCAAGGCCCATAAAAGAAACCCTGACCAGTCTCTCCAAAGTTGAAAGTCCCCAAGGGCAGTCATTACTGTGGTGGATAAAATGTGCACTTTGAACACGTACATCATGATTGTTGTTACCTTTGTGTTTTTCATTGTGTCACCACGGTTACTGGTGACAGCTTTTGGGTAACCCAGGTTCCCCATTTGGCAGGAACGTGAGCTCTCTTTGAGGTGCCCAGAGCCCAGCGGGGAGCGCCGTTCTCTCCAAGGGACTTGCAAGTACCCATGCCTCACAGGTGCACAGGAGGCTGGAGGGGCCCCCAAAGTGCTCTCGTGCTCCGGTGCGGAACAGGCAGGGCCCCAGGCCCACCATGCCTGCCCCTCTCTCCTCCCACGATGCCTTAGGAATAATCAAGAGGGAAGCAGAGCTGGTATCTGGCCCCTAGCCTATGCGATTTTGGGCTCATTAACCACCCCAAAGGTCATTCTGTCATCCGTGAAATGAAAAGCTCTCCCCTAGATTAACAGCAGGGGTCCTTCTAGTTGTAAATTTTGCAATAAGTATTGAACCTAAAAGAGAAAATGATGAGTGGCTAGTTTATAATGAAAGTAAACTAGAAATCTGTGCAGTCCTGGCTAGCATGGAGCAGGTCTGTGGCATGTAGCACGTGCAGAGGCTGGAGAGACTCTTATATACCTGTTTGCTCCTTTGAACAGGAGCCTCTCATGTAGCACCTGTGGCGTGTGTAACAAAGGAAAACAAAAATGATTCTTAAAAAATCACTGCTGCTCATGGAAAAGTACCTTAGCACCACTTCCCTGGGGGACACCAGGGAGAGGGGGCAGGAATGACTACATTTCACATATAAAAGACAGCCTGCTCTTAAGTGCTCTAAAATTTTTATTTAATAATGAGGCAGTCACTTCAACATTTTCCCTAGGGCTTTGTGCCCTATTTTAGTAACAAAAATATCAGTTCTTTCCAAAGATGACCCTAAAATCAGCTTTCAAAAGAAATGGAACTTCTGAAATACCAGAGGGAAGAGGGAAGAGCCTTTGGAGAAAGGCTCCAATAACCTCACTTGAAAGTAATTTCCTGTGTTAGAGACATAATTCTCCCTTCACCTGTGGACAGAATAATAAGAATCAAACAGATGTATCTAGCAACTTGAACAAGTTATGATAGCCACAAGGAGTGTTGGTGATTTGAGTGTCTCTTTATTGAAATTCAATCTTCGACTTGCTTTATGGATTACCTACTTGGGACAAAGTAATCCTGAAATCATTTGTGGACAGATGACCAGGACCAGCATAAAGCAGGGTGATAATAGGAACACCTCAGCTCAATAAGTGGGTTTCACATGAATCAAAGTATAAACTCAGTAAATTGCTACAGCTATGGAAAACAACATGGAGGTTCCTCAAAGAATTAAAAGTAGAACTTCCAGTTCTGGGTATGAAATGAAAATTAGGTAATGAAGAGACTGCACTCCCGTGCTCACTGCAGCATTATTCAGAATAACCAAGAAAATGGAAACAGCCTAAGTGTTATTCAGTGTATGAATGGGTAAAGAAAATGTGAGATCTATACACAGACAAACACACACACAATAGAATATTATTCATCCATGAGAAAGACATCCTGCTGTTTGTGACAACATGGATGGACCTTGAGGGCATCATGCTAAGTGAGATCAGCCAGGCATAGAAAGACAAATACTGTATGGTATATGTGGGATCTAAATTTTATTAAAATGTCCAACTCATAGAAACAAAGTAAGAAGGTGGTCGCCAGGGGCTGGGGTGAGTGGGGGAAATAGAGAGAGGTTGGAAAAAGTGTACAGACCTTCATCTATAAGGTGAATAAAGTTTGAGGACCTAATGTAGAACATGTTGACTGTAGTTGATAACACTGTATTGTGTAATTGAAATTTGCTATGAGAACAGAACTTAATGTTCTCACCAAGAAAAAAGTTTTTTAAAGATAAATATGTGAGACAATGAATGTGTTAATTAACCAGATGGGGAGACTCTTTGGACATTAGATAAGTATATCAAATCACCATGATCTATATTTTAAATACCTTACAATTTTATATGTCAGTTATACTTCAATAAAACTGAAATTATACCAAAGAAATAAACCAACAGACACAAAGAAATAAGGGGGAAAAAAGAAGTAGAATATCTGTATCTACTCTTAAAGTCTATCTCTTGCCCTGGAATATTTTAATAAACCTACTGTTGTCACACAATATAGAAAGTGTTGCCTGGGTTCGGCTCCAGTTGGCACCATGTTTTCACACAAACCCCTAGGAGCATCTGTCTGTCTCGGAGCCCTAAGCCCGTGCAGTCCTTCCAGCTGCACATCATTTGCCTACATTGAATCATGAATTCATAAAGCATGAGTTGGTAAAAACACTTCACACATTATCTTGGGCTTTTCTCTACCCTATAATTGGTCATCCAGTTTCGCTTGACTGATTCAGAAGATAGAGAAACATGTTTTACAAGGTGCCTCAATCCATGATCAGAGAGGGCTAATTGTTTTCATTTTTTGTGTCAGAAGCTTTCTCTTTGTAACTTGCTCATTCTGCTTCCATGCTCTTGAGCTCTGATTCGTGTTGAAATCAGCCATTGTGTTCCTTCCTATCCTTGTACCCATATGCTCACCTATTCTGTCCACTTCTTACTTAACATAGAAGTGTTTGAAATTACTAGCTTTTCAAAATCCTGGCTTATCTGTACAACTGACTCTCTTCATACAGTAGGAAGGCAGCTTTTATTCTTTTTTTCCTGGTGGTAGTTCCTCAGTTGACCACCCCAGGTGCTCGCCCTGGCCTACGGTGCCCCACTGTTCCTACCCCGTTGCCATCCACCAGCCCCCGACTATTGACAGCACAGAGCAGTAACCAGGGTGAGTCAGCTCTAGCTCCCTCCTTCCCCCAGACCTACCAGCAGCAGCACGGCCACTCCAAGGCGCTCTGCGGGCCGCAAGCCCACTTTCTGATAGGAAGTCAGGGAAATATTTTTGTTTGGCTGAATTCTAAACACCAGGGCACTTACTTGCTTTGTTTTGCTATTAATTTTATAATTCATCAAATGCTCCAATGGACACTGTTTCAATCTTTGTGAAACTTAATTAGTATTTACCATGTTGAATGGCATCTTTATGAGGATTACTGAAAGATGAAATCAAGCCCATGACTTGTATTCTAGTTTGGATGCTTGAGGATGACGGACAGTATACTGTAGTGTACTGATGTAATGTGATCAACAAATAATGCTGTTGTTAGGTTGCGGTCTTCAAAAGGAAACAACCTTTAGGCAAACCTAAACAAATTATGGAGAGGATTGTTCTCTGAGGCTCCTAAGAATGATTGAGGTTTTTATGCTGCAAAGGTATCTGGTTCTGAAAAGTAATGTTAGGTGATGGTTGTTTTTTCAAACCCTTGGCAAGAGGTCCTGGAGGAAATAAGACATCTGGATGAGAACAAAAATTCCATTACTTTATTAATCAAAAAAACAAACAAAGAGCTGAGAGTCATTATAAGGCACTCTGCCAGGCATTTTTTTCAGCCCAGTAAAGCCAGAATCTTCCCTCCAGTCCTTAGAAAGAAACTGGAAGCTAATCCGCGATGAAGGCCTTGCAGTGATGGACAAGGCCAAAGGCCTCTTCCTGCCCGAAGACGAGAATCTGAGGGAGAAGGGAGACTGGAGCCAGTTTACACTGTGGCAGCAAGGTGAGCCCCTGACTTCTAGATTGTTCTCCACAGCCAATGACCTGATGGGAAGAAGGCACCTTCTGCTGATAACTTCCCAGAGCCAGGATTCCCCAACATAAAGGAAACTTACCAGAAAACCTACATTATCAAAATCTGCTCATTGTTTTTTACAACTACATCTGAACATTTATTTGTGTGTGTACGTGTAAGTATATGTATATGTGCACTCCTGTGTGTGTTTGGATAAATATATATAAGTAGTATTTTGATTCCTGGTCTTTCTCATTAAATGGTAAGTTACAATGAATAACCCTACAGTATAGGCTTAACTGAAAGGTTCACTGTGTGCTTATTTTTTTTTTTTTTTTAAATAATTATTTTTTATTGAAGGGTAGTTGATGCACAGTATTACATTACATTAATTTCAAGTGTACAACACAGTGGTAGAACATTTATATACATAATTCTAGGTTCCAGCTATCACCCTACCAAGCTGTTACAATATCTTGACTATATTCCTTACGCTATACATTACATCCCGGTTACTTATTTATTTTACCATTGGAAGTCGGTCCTTTTTTTTTTTTTTTTTTTGTGAGGGCATCTCTCATATTTATTGATCAAATGGTTGTTAACGACAATAAAATTCTGTATAGGGGAGTCAATGCTCAATGCACAATCATTAATCCACCCCAAGCCTAATTTTCGTCAGTCTCCAATCTTCTGAGGCATAACAAACAAGTTCTTACATGTAGAACAAATTCTTACATAATGAATAAGTTACACAGTGAACAGTACAAGGGCAGTCTTCACAGAAACTTTCGGTTTTTCTCATGCATTATGAACTATAAACAGTCAGTTCAAATATGAATACTCATTTGGTTTTTATACTTGATTTATATGTGGATACCACATTTCTCTCTTTATTATTATTATTTTTAATAAAATGCTCAAGTGGTAGGTAGATACAAGATAAAGGTAGAAAACATAGTTTAGTGTTGTAAGAGAGCAAATGTAGATGATCAGGTGTGTGCCTGTAGACTATGTGTTAATCCAAGCTAGACAAGGGCAATAAAACATCCATGTATGCAGAAGATTTCTCTCAGAACAGGGGGGGTGAGGTTCTAAGCCTCACCTCTGTTGATCCCCAATTTCTCACCTGATGGCCCCCCTGCGACTGTGCCTGTCTTAGGTTGTTCCTCCCTTGAGGAATCTTACCCGTCTCTGGCTAACCAGTCATCTTCCGGGGCCATACAGGGAAATGTGAAGTTGGTAAGTGAGAGGGAAGCCTTATTGTTTGAAAAGGTTAGCTATTTACTTCTTTGCATATTTATGCCCTGTGGCTTCTATGCCCAGCATTTGTCTTGAGGTATCTTTACCACTTGGAAGATTTATGATACTCGGTAAATTTGATATGAGGCACGAATTCTATTTAAGGGTTGTAATTAGGAAGGAAGAAGAAAAGCTATAGAAGTAGCAGGCGGAAGAAAACATGGGAAGATTGATTATTTCTTTGACATATCTTCTTGTAGAGTAATTTCAGCATATATAGGTTTTAAGCTACTACTTAAATTGCGCACACACATTAACATAATAGGAGTATAGTTACATAACCAAAGCATATCTGTAAGTACCAGCCATCTCCAGTGAAACCAAGAAAACCAGTTAGGCACCTTAGGCATTTGTGAAAACTTATCTATGATATGGTGGATATTGTCCAACTGAACTTGAACAGTCTGAGAGAAATCAGACAAATTAAAACAACCCATTCCTGGGGACTGTTCACATGCCATATGTTCTTTTAACAGTAAATAGTCTGTAGTTGTAAGACTTTGGAGCGCTACAATTTGCACTTCTCCAAATTCTTGGTTGAGTTCCAACAGTATAGATCCAGTCAAATTTGTTGTTTTACTGTATGCACAGGCCAGCTTAGATATCTCCTTCCTTATTCCCATGGCAAGTCCAGGAACTGGTGGGATGAGTGCATCTACCGCTGTAGCAGTGCGTGGATCTTTGTTGGGGTTTTTTGATGATCATCTTCTGGCATGAGTCTTCCCGAGAGTGCAGATGTTGGAAGTTCTTTTTCATATCGTATCTTAGTTCATTTTCGGGGTAGCCCAATTAGGCTTTGATCCTCTGTATAAACACAAACAGACCCTTTGCCTACACTTTTATATGCCCTTTATACCCTTGTGTAGAACTCGTTGGAGGTTACCACACAGGAACTGCCCTTTTTTTTTTTTTTTGCTTTGTTTTTGGTATCACTAATCTACACTTACATGACGAATATTATGTTTACTAGGCTCTCCCCTATACCAGGTCTCCCCTGTAAACCTCTTTACAGTCACTGTCCATCAGCATAGCAAAATGTTGTAGAATCACTACTTGCCTTCTCTGTGTTGTACAGCCCTCCCTTTTCTCCTACCCCCCCATGCCTGTTAATCTTAATACCCCCCTACTTCTCCCCCCCTTATCCCTCCCTACCCACCCATCCTCCCCAGTCTCTTTCCCATTGGTACCTGTTAGTCCATTCTTGAGTTCTGTGATTCTGCTGCTGTTTTGTTCCTTCAGTTTTTCCTTTGTTCTTATATTCCACAGATAAGTGAAATCATTTGGTATTTCTCTTTCTCCGCTTGGCTTGTTTCACTGAGCATAATACCCTCCAGCTCCATCCATGTTGCTGCAAATGATTGGATTTGCCCTTTTCTTATGGCTGAGTAGTATTCCATTGTGGATATGTACCACATATTCTTTATCCATTCATCTATTGATGGACATTTAGGTTGCTTCCAATTCTTGGCTATTGTAAATAGTGCTGCAATAAACATAGGGGTGCATCTGTCTTTCTCAAACTTGATTGCTGCGTTCTTAGGGTAAATTCCTAGGAGTGCAATTCCTGGGTCAAATGGTAAGTCTGTTTTGAGCATTTTGATGTACGTCCATACTGCTTTCCACAATGGTTGAACTAACTTACATACCCACCAGCAGTGTAGGAGGGTTCCCCTTTCTCCACAGCCTCGCCAACATTTGTTGTTGTTTGTCTTTTGGATGGCAGCCATCCTTACTGGTGTGAGGTGATACCTCATTGTAGTTTTAATTTGCATTTCTCTGATAATTAGCGATGTGGAGCATCTTTTCATGTGTCTGTTGGCCATCTGTATTTCTTTTTTGGAGAACTGTCTGTTCAGTTCCTCTGCCCATTTTTTAATTGGGTTATTTGTTTTTTGTTTGTTGAGGCGTGTGAGCTCCTTATATATTCTGGACGTGAAGCCTTTATCGGATGTGTCATTTTCAAATATATTCTCCCATACTGTAGGGATCCTTCTTGTTCTATTGATGGTGTCTTTTGCTGTACAGAAGCTTTTCAGCTTAATATAGTCCCACTTACTCATTTTTGCTGTTGTTTTCCTTGCCCGGGGAGATATGTTCAAGAAGAGGTCACTCATGTTTATGTCTAAGAGGTTTTTGCCTATGTTTTCTTCCAAGAGTTTAATGGTTTCATGGCTTACATTCAGGTCTTTGATCCATTTTGAGTTTACTTTTGTATATGGGGTTAGACAATGGTCCAGTTTCATTCTCCTACATGTAGCTGTCCAGTTTTGCCAGCACCACCTGTTGAAGAGACTGTCATTTCGCCATTGTATGTCCATGGCTCCTTTATCAAATATTAATTGACCATATATGTCTGGGTTAATGTCTGGATTCTCTAGTCTGTTCCATTGGTCTGTGGCTCTGCTCTTGTGCCAGTACCAAATTGTCTTGATTACTATGGCTTTATAGTAGAGCTTGAAGTTGGGGAGTGAGATCCCCCCTACTTTATTCTTCTTTCTCAGGATTGCTTTGGCTATTCGGGGTCTTTGGTGTTTCCATATGAATTTTTGAATTATTTGTTCCAGTTCATTGAAGAATGTTGCTGGTAGTTTCATAGGGATTGCATCAAATCTGTATATTGCTTTGGGCAGGATGGCCATTTTAATGGTATTAATTCTTCCTAGCCATGAGCATGGGATGAGTTTCCATCTGTTAGTGTCCCCTTTAATTTCTCTTAAGAGTGACTTGTAGTTTTCAGAGTATAAGTCTTTCACTTCTTTGGTTAGGTTTATTCCTAGGTATTTTATTTTTTTTGATGCAATTGTGAATGGAGTTGTTTTCCTGATTTCTCTTTCTGTTGGTTCATTGTTAGTATATAGGAAAGCCACAGATTTCTGTGTGTTGATTTTGTATCCTGCAACTTTGCTGTGTTCCGATATCAGTTCTAGAAGTTTTGGGGTGGAATCTTTAGGGTTTTTTATGTACAGTATCATGTCATCTGCAAATAGTGACAGTTTAACTGCTTCTTTACCAATCTGGATTCCTTGTATTTCTTTATTTTGTCTGATTGCCGTGGCTAGGACCTCCAGTACTATGTTAAATAACAGTGGAGAGAGTGGGCATCCCTGTCTAGTTCCCGATCTCAGCGGAAATGCTTTCAGCTTCTCGCTGTTCAATATAATGTTGGCTGTGGGTTTATCATAGATGGCCTTTATTATGTTGAGGTACTTGCCCTCTATTCCCATTTTGCTGAGAGTTTTTATTATGAATGGATGTTGAACTTTGTCAAATGCTTTTTCAGCATCTATGGAGATGATCATGTGGTTTTTGTCTTTCTTTTTGTTGATGTGGTGGATGATGTTGATGGACTTTCGAATGTTGTACCATCCTTGCATCCCTGGGATGAATCCCACTTGGTCATGGTGTATGATCCTTTTGATGTATTTTTGAATTCGGTTTGCTAATATTTTGTTGAGTATTTTTGCATCTACGTTCATCAGGGATATTGGTCTGTAGTTTTCTTTTTTGGTGGTGTCTTTGCCTGGTTTTGGTATTAGGGTGATGTTAGCTTCATAGAATGAGTTTGGGAGTATCCCCTCCTCCTCTATTTTTTGGAAAACTTTAAGGAGAATGGGTATTATGTCTTCCCTGTATGTCTGATAAAATTCCGAGGTAAATCCATCTGGCCCGGGGGTTTTGTTCTTTGGTAGTTTTTTGATTACCGCTTCAATTTCGTTGCTGGTAATTGGTCTGTTTAGATTTTCTGTTTCTTCCTGGGTCAATCTTGGAAGGTTATATTTTTCTAGGAAGTTGTCCATTTCTCCTAGGTTTCCCAGCTTGTTAGCATATAGGTTTTCATAATATTCTCCAATAATTCTTTGCATTTCAGTGGGGTCCGTCATGATTTTTCCTTTCTCGTTTCTGATACTGTTGATTTGTGTTGACTCTCTTTTCTTCTTAATAAGTCTGGCTAGAGGCTTATCTATTTTGTTTATTTTCTCGAAGAACCAGCTCTTGGTTTCATTGATTTTTGCTATTGTTTTATTCTTCTCAATTTTATTTATTTCTTCTCTGATCTTTATTATGTCCCTCCTTCTGCTGACCTTAGGCCTCATCTGTTCTTCTTTTTCCAATTTTGATAATTGTGACATTAGACCATTCATTTGGGATTGTTCTTCCTTTTTTAAATATGCTTGGATTGCTATATACTTTCCTCTTAAGACTGCTTTTGCTGTGTCCCACAGAAGTTGGGGCTTAGTGTTGTTGTTGTCATTTGTTTCCATATATTGCTGGATCTCCATTTTGATTTGGTCATTGATCCATTGATTATTTAGGAGCGTGTTGTTAAGCCTCCCTGTGTTTGTGAGCCTCTTTGCTTTCTTTATACAGTTTATTTCTAGTTTTATGCCTTTGTGGTCTGAAAAGTTGGTTGGTAGGATTTCAATCTTTTGGAATTTTCTGAGGCTCTTTTTGTGGCCTAGTATGTGGTCTATTCTGGAGAATGTTCCATGTGCACTTGAGAAGAATGTATATCCTGCTGCTTTTGGATGTAGAGTTCTATAGATGTCTATTAGGTCCATCTGCTCTACTGTGTTGTTCAGTGCTTCCGTGTCCTTACTTATTTTCTGCCCAGTGGATCTATCCTTTGGGGTGAGTGGTGTGTTGAAGTCTCCTAGAATGAATGCATTGCAGTCTATATCCCCCTTTAGTTCTGTTAGTATTTGTTTCACATATGCTGGTGCTCCTGTGTTGGGTGCATATATATTTAGAATGGTTATATCCTCTTGTTTGACTGAGCCCTTTATCATTATGTAGTGTCCTTCTTTATCTCTTGTTACTTTCTTTGTTTTGAAGTCTATTTTGTCTGATATTAGTACTGCAACCCCTGCTTTCTTCTCACTGTTGTTTGCTAAAATATGTTTTTCCATCCCTTGACTTTTAGTCTGTACATGTCTTTGGGTTTGAGGTGAGTTTCTTGTAAGCAGCATATAGATGGGTCTTGCTTTTTTATCCATTCTATTACTCTGTGTCTTTTGATTGGTGCATTCAACCCATTAACATTTAGGGTGACTATTGAAAGATATGTACTTATTGCCATTGCAGGCTTTAAATTCGTGGTTACTAAAGGTTCAAGGTTAGCCTCTTTAGTATCTTACTGCCTAACTTAGCTCGCTTATTGAGCTGTTATATACACTGTCTGTAGATTCTTTTCTTCTCTCCCTTCTTGTTCCTCCTCCTCGATTCTTCATATGTTGGGTGTTTTGTGCTGTGCTCTTTCTAGGAGTGCTCCCATCTAGAGCAGTCCCTGTAAGATGTCCTGTAGAGGTGGTTTGTGGAAAGCAAATTCCCTCAGCTTTTGTTTGTCTGGGAATTGTTTAATCCCACCGTCATATTTGAATGATAGTCGTGCTGGATACAGTATCCTTGGTTCAAGGCCCTTCTGTTTCATTGTATTAAATATATCATGCCATTCTCTTCTGGCCTGTAGGGTTTCTGTTGAGAAATCTGACGTTAGCCTGATGGGTTTCCCTTTATAGGTGACCTTTTTCTCTCTAGCTGCCTTTAACACTCTTTCCTTGTCCTTGATCTTTGCCATTTTAATTATTATGTGTCTTGGTGTTGCCCTTCTTGGATCCTTTCTGTTGGGGGTTCTGTGTATTTCCGTGGTCTGTTCGATTACTTCCTCCCCCAGTGTGGGGAAGTTTTCAGCAATTATTTCTTCTAAGATACTTTCCATCTCTTTGCCTCTCTCTTCTTCTTCTGGGACCCCTATAATACGGATATTGTTCCTTTTGGATTGGTCACACAGTTCTCTTAATATTGTTTCATTCCTGGAGATCCTTTTGTCTCTCTCTATGTCAGCTTCTATGCGTTCCTGTTCTCTGATTTCAATTCCATCAATGGCCTCTTGCATTCTATCCATTCTGCTTATAAACCCTTCCAGAGTTTGTTTCATTTCTGCGATCTCCTTTCTGGCATCTGTGATCTCCTTCCGGACTTCATCCCATTTCTCTTGCGTATTTCTCTGCATCTCTGTCAGCATGTTTATGATTCTTATTTTGAATTCTTTTTCAGGGAGACTGGTTAGGTCTGTCTCCTTCTCTGGTGTTGTCTCTGTGATCTTTGTCGGCCTGTAGCTTTGCCTCTTCATGGTGATAGGAATAGTCTGCAGAACTGGGACGAGTGATGGCTGGAAGGACTTCCTTTCTTGTTGGTTTGTGGCCCTCCTCTCCTGGGAGAACAGCGACCTCTAGTGGCTTGTGCTGCGCAGCTGCGCGCAGATAGGGTTTCTGCTTCCTGCCCGGCTGCTATGGAGTTAATCTCCGCTGTTGCTGTGGGCGTGGCCTAGCTCGGGCAGCTGCTCCAAAATGGTGGAGTCGCGCTGGAGCAGGAGCTGCTGGGAGGCTATTTATCTCCGTAAGGGGCCTCCCTGCTCCCTGCAGCCCAGGGGTTAGGGTGCCCAGAGATCCCGGATTCCCTACCTCTGGATTAAGTGACCCGCCCTGCCCCTTTAAGACTTCCAAAAAGCACCCGCCAAAACAAAACAACGCCCACCAAAAAAAAAAAGAGAAAAAAAAATTTTTTTTAATTAAAAAAAAAAAAAAAGTTTTAATTAAAAAAAAAAAAAAGGTGGTCGTTCGTTTTTCTTTATTCTCCGGTGCCAGCCTCAGGCCTCTGCTCACTCGTCTTTCTGCCCTGTTTCCCTAGTATTGGGGTCCCTATCCCTTTAAGACTTCCAAAAAGCGCTCGCCAAAACAAAACAGCAAAAAAGCAAAAAAAAAATGGTCGCGCGTTTTTCTTATGTCCTCTGTCGCCCAGCCTCCAGTGCCTGCTCACTGTTCTTGCTGCCCTGTTTTCCCAGTATCGAGCGCCCTGCACTCTGGCCCGGGTGGCTGGGGCTGGGTGTTCGGCAGTCCTGGGCTCCGTCTCCCTCCCGCTCTGCCTACTCTTCTCCCGCCATGAGCTGGGGGGAGGGGCGCTCGGCTCCCGCGGGGCCGGGGCTTGTATCTTACCCCCTTCGCGAGGTGCTGGGTTCTCTCAGGTGCGGATGTGGTCTGGATATTGTCCTGTGTCCTCTGGTCTTTATTCTAGGAAGGGTTGTCTTTGTTATATTTTCATAGATATATGTTGTTTTGGGAGGAGATTTCCGCTGCTCTACTCACGCCGCCATCTTCCGCCCCTCCACTGTGTGCTTATTAATATTACTAATGTAAGGAGCTTTCCTGAGCCTCGTTAAGCTCCCGTTAAATGGAGATGATGTTACCTGCCAAAATGAGCAAGAGTTATCAGAGAGGAGCGTGAACCAGAGGGACAATGCAGTGCTAACCAGGGTATGAGTTCTACAAGAACTGGAAGTGGTTGATTCATGTTCAGCGTAATATTCCTTGAGCTGAACCTAAGCCTGTATACACAGACAGGGCTCCAATATCTGTGTGTTCAATGAATTTCTATATCAATCTAGCTTAAAATGGCAGGCATCGAATTTTATCTTCAAGGCTCTTTCCAGTTCTCTTATCAAAAAATGAAGTTAACCTGGGTTAACAATAGCTATACAAAAATAAACCCATTTTCAAGACCCAACAGTACATGTTGCACATGTTTAGCTACATAAAATAATAAATTGAGAGCAAGATAAGTAGTCAGTTTACATTAAAGGACAAATAAGCAGTTGGTTACCTCAATTATGCTTTCAGAATGGTTTATGCATAAGAGAAGGAAAAACTACTTCAATAATATTTGCAAGGACACATCCATCATGTGGGAGATGACATGATTTTAAGTGACAGCTTTTTGCAAGCAAGATTTTTTCTAATGAGCTATAAAGTCAGTATGTGAGCAACATGCTCATTATTGGCATATCACTAAAACAAGTTAATTCTTTTGGCCTTAAACATTCAGTTCACCACTTCATCTGATGCCTCACTAACATTCACATCCTTGTGTTTCATAGAAGCTTTCAGGCTGCCTTGAATAGCAGGCATCTTGGCAGTACTTTCCAGAAACCATAGTTTCTGCTAAAAACAGGTGCCTTTGATGAAGTTGAAATATGCAAAGCTAGGGCATGTAAAAGTATTAAGAAAGAAAATAAATAATGGGGGCAACATTTTGATTTTTAAGTTTTTGTGTATTTAAAAAAATTTTTATTTGTGGCAAAATACATTCCTTAAGCTATAAGAACATTTTCACTTGTGTTATTTCCAGAAAAAGACTTTATTTCTATCTTGATTTCCATTTTGATTCAAAATAATTTAGCTGTGTGTGTGTGTATGATACATATGTGTTTTCTGATCAGTTACAGTGAATTCAACAAGTTAATATCTAGGTGTATTTTTTGGTGGTAAAAGAATATGTCACGTAGTTGATCTTTTAAGAAGTTTTATTAAGATGCTTTGTAGCCTTTTGTTTGTGGTTTCAGGCTTCTAGGAGGATTCAGTAACTATCTTGTGGAAACAAATTCATTGTTTAAAGTCTTCTGAAGGCAACTAGTATCACAGCTTGCACAGAAGCAGGACTGAGCCCCTGGAGGCTGATGCTCTCTCAGGTGTTGTGGCTCAGGGACAGGGGAGAGAGAATCCTGTGGGTTTTAGGGGTCAGGAAGATGTAGCGAAGGGAGGTGGCAGGGCAGTTTCTTAGACACACTGAGAGCTCAGGTCCAGACAAAGAGGCTGATGAATATCTGACTTAGTGAACAAAGAGAGTTTGTCTAGTCTAGTTGGGAAAGGAGTGTTCTACCAGATAGTTGGAGGCTTTGAGGCTATGGCTGGAAGTTTGATTTCTATCCAGTGGTGGTAGAAATTATGGTAGGCCTCCAAATAGTATAATCCAGACTGAAGAGTACTTATTCCTTTTTAAATGATCAACTCTTTTGAATTGGAGAGAAAGGACAGAATCAACAAATGAAATAATGTTTTTTCCCCACAGTTATGTTTTCAAATTGTTATATGAATGTTACAGAACATCTGTCTTACTTGTTTATTAATTATCCCCGACAATGAACACTTTAGTATACAGTTAGCAATAAGGCCACTCGTGCGCAGTCATTCTTTCCTCCAGATCCCACAGGAGCTGGTGCTAACCAGTATCAGTAGCCTTTATGGAAGAGCTCAGTCTGAACTTCTGAATCCTTCTCAGCCCAGTGTTCTAGGTACCCACTACCAGCTGATCAGAGTTGTCGTGCAAGGTGGGTGTTGTCATCCAGCAGTAGAGCCTTGAAACTTAAGATATAACCCAGGACCTTTAAAAGTCCCAACTCCATGAATAGGTCTTATAAATCATATTCACATGTACAGTAACATCCAGCTGATTCTTTCAGGTCTACATGGGCAGCTAGATTTCTTTCTAGGGCCATTTCCCCAAAAAAGCAAAGTTCTCACTTCTTGAGAGTTACTTTAAACTTGGTGAGAAATAACAAAGCAGTGCCAAAGCCACACTGAGCTCAGCTCCAGGCAGTCTCCTCCGCAACTCCTGCACAGCTGCTTTCTGATCAGGATGTGGCAACTTGATAAATTATGCTTCGAAGCAAAGCTTTGGGGACTACCCAGGCGCGGTTGGTGGCCTGGCTGCACCGCTTTCTAGCTCTGTGATGTGGACACATTCCTGAATCTCAGGGACTCACATTCCTCATGACAGTGAAAATCATGCCTCGAGCATAGAGTTGCTCCTAGATCTAATGAGCAACACACAGTTCTTCTGCAAGTGAGAGTGTTACTTCTTTTTTATTGCATAATAGGAATAACAATAATGGAGAGGCGGTTGTACGTCATGGTTAAGAACATGGATTCTGGGTCCAGTTTGCTGGAATTCTAGCTCTGCCACTTACTGTGTGACCTCTGTATCCCAGTTCCTCTTCTATAAAATATACCAGCAGTGCCTTCCTCGCCAGGTGCTGTGGGCATCAGATAAGTCACTCTAGGCAACCTTGAGAGGCACGTGAGCACCTTGGAGCTGTTTTCTCATTCCTACACCCTCACAATCACAAACAGTAAATAGCTAAAACTACCAAGAGCAATCAATCCACAGATGTCAAATACCTACTACACAGAGAATCTGTGTTTATGGACTGGGAAAGATTTATGTGTCTAAGTGTCTAGAGGTGCTCTCTAACCCAGTTTTGGCCAAGTGGCAATCCTAGTGACGCAATCCACTTGGTTCCCATTCATTACCTAATATTCATGTAAGACACACCTCTGTTCCAAGTGGCATGTGCTCAGCCCTCACCACTGTGCCCATAGAGAGTCCAGCCACCTCTGATTGATCTTTAACCTACCAGGCTTCACTTAACTGCTGTCTGAACAGCCAGAAACTGGAACTTGGGACTTGTGCCAAAACATCTCCAGATCCTGCATATGGGAACGAAGCAAGGACGTACAAATGCTTTATGATGGTGTATACAGGAATCCATCCAGTCAGACTGACGTTTATCATTCAACTCATTTGGGGTGCTCCATTAATAACTAAAAACAGGAACTACCATTTTACTCAAGAGCCAAGAAGACTACTTAGGAAAAGTGAATATAGAAATAGAAGTTGTTTCTAAAATACCAAAGTCCGTTTGATTGAGGAGAATACCTTTAAGTTTCATTCCTTATAACTCTCATTTTATTCTCGGTATATATTTATCTTAGGACATGACTAACATTAATTAAATAAAATTAAACTGAGCTTTAGATACAGCCATCCCTTTTAGAGATCTTGAATAGGAAATCAAAATGTTTCTAGCTTTTAAAAATTCCATTGTCTCCCTCCTCCATGAGAGCAAATGATGCTGTGTGTTCCTGAGCATGTCTTCCCTCAAAAACAGTGATTTTGTAGACAGTGAAGAAATTTGCATAGCCTTAGAGGCTCAAGACCAGGTCCCAAAATCTGTGTTTCTGACACATTCATTGAAAATGTCATCTCTCAAAGACCTCCACCGTCTTCATTTAAATGCCATTCTTTATCAGTATATGAAGGTGACTGAAAAGTACATTAAATTCAATTAAAGGTAATGTATAGGTAACTGTTTAATATAGTCCTAGAAATACATTTTTAGGTTAGAATATAATATAAGCTGTTGTCCTTCCTTAGCAGGTATATTACTTTACTGTGGCTGCTGTAACAAATTCCCACAAACTTACTGGCTTAAAATGGCATACATGTACATCTTTATAGTTTTGGAGGTCAGAAGTCTGTGGTGGGTCTCACTGGGCTAAAATCAAACTGTCATCAGGGCTGCAATCCCTTCTGGAGTCTCCAGCTTCTAGAGTCCGCACATTTCTTACCTTATCATCCCTTCCTCCAACTTCAAAGCCAGCAATGGCTGGTCAAGTCTTCCTCATTCTGTTGCACTCTGACACTGACTCTACTGTCCTCTTCTTCCACATTTAAGGACGTTGTGATTACACTGGGCTCATGCAGTTAATCCAGAGACATCTTATTTTAAGGTCGGCAGATTAGAAATCTCAGTGTTGTCTTCACCTTTTATTGCCCCTTGCTATGTAACATAACAAGGTTCCTGGGCTGGCATTGTGATCATCTTTGGGAGGGAACCATTATTCTGCCTGCCACAGGGGAAAATAAGTATTCGATGCATGCCTTGTCCATTATATATCCCTAGTGAAATAGTCCAGCGCCGAGTGGAGAATTCTGGCCCTTGCTCCGCCAGTCACTATCTATGGGAGCAAGACACTTTGTCTTCATGTGTTTATGCATTCTCAGTCCAGCCATGTGGATGACGGTATAGATTCTGTGTGGTCAAAATGGGATGAGTTAAAGCATCACTATGATTTGTTTCTAACAATGGTTTTATAATTTATTGTTCTAGGAAGAAAAAATGAAAATGCCTGTAAAGGAGCTCCCAAAACCTGTTCTCTACTAGATAAATTCCCCGAGACAACAGGATGCAGAAGAGGACAGGTACCTAGAGTGTTTTAGTGCTGGGAAGGACATAGTACTAGGGATAGGGAATGCTGACATTTACAAAGAAACAGTATTTCCTTTAGCCCAATAAATGCCTCTTTTTTCATTCTCTTTTTAATGAAACATAATTTCATGTGGTTGACATCAGAATTGAGAGTGAAAAATATTCAGTTTATCACTTTGTGGAAAATGGGCATCCTTGTTTTTAGTGCCTACCCAAAGAAATAAGAGGAGAATATAAATTCTGAGCTTTCAAAGGCTCTAATCCAGATTGATGGTAATTTTGTGCTGTCACTTTAATTCACCATTCCTCCACACCTTGATAAGTGTATGAATGGTGTGTTATATTTTCTGTGCAGATCAAATATTCCATCATGCACCCAGGAACTCATGTGTGGCCACACACGGGGCCCACCAACTGCAGGCTCCGCATGCACCTGGGCTTGGTGATTCCCAAGGATGGCTGCAGGATCCGATGCGCCAACGAGACCAAGTATGTTCCCTTCCAGCATCTTCTGTCTTATTCTTTACCTCAGAGGATGGGCGTCCCTTACAATAAAGCCATGTTCAGTTGGCTTATGTCTCTTCCTTTGTAACTGAAGTAGACTGAGGCAGGCGATATTAGTCCAAACTCTTCCATCTCTGTCCCTTTGTGCTCTCTGTGGTCCGGACATGCCCAATTCTAGAGATGCCCTCCTTCATCATTTCTCCCCAGAGCACTCTCCGCTGATCAGTGAGCTTTCTTGCTTCTCTCTCTAGAGGGGCAGATGTGCATTCAGAGTCAGCTAACCTGTGCTGAGCCCTGTGCATATTACACAGTGCACTTATTGCCTTACGACTGGAATTACTCATCAGTACAAACACCCAGTGATACTCATAGGGTTCACTCTGAAGGAGACAGCATAGTGCAGTGGAGGCTGGCTGCCTTTCTCAAATCTTTGACCGGTTACTTCATCCACTCAAGCCTCACAGCTCCTTCCTCATAAAATTGGCAATGATTCTATCTGCTTCACAGGATTGTTGGACAGATTAAATCAAATAATACATACAACACTCTTAGCCCAGGGCCTAGCATGAGACGGGACATGTGATGAATGTTAGGACTCCTTCTCCCATGCCTCTTCCTGTCCTAATCCTATCACTCCCTTCACTGGGATGCCTGACTTGCATCCAAAATAAACCCATTATTAAGATCCAATTTAGTTTTATAAAAAGGAATCTCTCCTCTGACTTCTTAGAGTATGTGTAGTGTATATTCCCAGTCCTGTTCTTTATCTTCCATTGCTTCATATTGATTAGTATATATTAACCGAATCTGTGACTGAGCTGTCAGCTCCTGGAGAGCAGACCCCAAGCTGTTGTCTTCTTACCATTGCTCATGGTCCTTGGCGGAGGCCTGAGAAAGGTGGGTGTTCAGAGTCGTTCACCTGGTGATTGGCAGACACCTGCCTGCCCTGCACGATGCAGCAGAACAAAGGGCTGTGAGAGGTGCAGATCAGACAGGACCCTTCCCCTGCCTGACATGCCTAACTGGGGTGATAACTCAAGTTCCCATGACTCACAAATAAAAACTCTACAAGATGGGTCAGTGGGAAGGTAGCTCACTTGCTGCCGAGGTTTGGGAATCTTGACAATGGTGATTTTTTAAAGATAGGAAGGATTTAGATGTTGAAAGCTGGGGGAGAAGGGCATGAAATAACAGCATCTCCAAAGGCACAGAAACCAAGAATTATAGACCACACATGAAGAATATTGAGCGATTTAAGCAACTCACAGTATAGAATACTGTTAAAAGGTGAGCTTATGCTCATTAAAATTTTCTAGAGTTTATTTGAAGACACATCAATTCGAATCAGGCAGCATCAAACCAAAGGTGGTTAGAAGAAGCACCCCACTGACAGGAGCGGGGTGGGGGGTCCAGGGTTTTTACAGAGAAGATGCTGAAACAAGGCCAAAGCCTTCAGCTTTGCTTACATGTGCTACCAGGGCATTAGAGGCTGATGGCCTCCTGTTTGAGTGCTTTAACAGTACATAGAGAGTAAAGTTAAAGAATGAAAGTGTGGATTAGAAGTTACATTCCAGAGGACTCTGAATACCAACTAGTGGGATCAGACCTTGTTAGGAAGTTATCCCAGAAGCCATGGGTGAGTCCTAGTGGGCAGGCAGATGGGAAGAACAGTTATCAGACTGTCACAGTGGCCCACCCAAGGAGAACTGTAATTGGGGTGCTGGAAAGATAGGGAGAGTAAAGGGCACATGCAGGAGATATTATGAAACTGACTCAAGTGAATCTTGAGTGTGTGTGTGGTGCAAGGGCGGGGGAGTCCCCGATGACTGGCAGTTTCCATCTTGTTCGCTAGGAGAGTGCTGATACTTTTAACAAATAGTGGAGAACTTGGAAGGCATGAGGCAAGGTGAGGGGAATGAATACTGAGTTCAGTGTTTGTGTATATTTTATTTAAGTTGCTATTGGAACACAGTAGTGGAAATATCCAGTACCTGGCTGGATATAGAGGCCTGGAGCTCAGGGCAGACTTAGCAGGAGATTCTAGAGGAAGCCTGAGAGTCCACAAGCACATGTACATCTAGAAGGCAGAAAGAGAAGGGACCCAGAAGGGGTGGGGCAGCAGAAGGTAGGGCTGAGAGAACTCAGAGATGGCTGGACAGGGAGAGGTTTCTTCTCAAGTTGGACTGGATCTTGCCAAGCCTCTGGGTCTACAGGGTCTCTCTGTCAAAAGGAGGAGGGGCAGGGACCCAGAGAATACAGAGAGGAGGTGAGGGAATGCTGGATAAGGCAGAGATTGATAAGATCAGCTCCTTGGAGATCAGTAAGAACCAGGGGGCAGTGCAGGTGGAGAAGGGCACCAGGCCTGACTCCTAAGCACTACCTTAGGGCTTTAAACTTGTTTGTTGTCTTTGTCTCTGTCTCTCCCTCCCTCCTGCCCTCTGTTTATTTTCTAAACTCACCTGTCTGTTCTGTTTGTAGATGCTTGGGGGGAAAATATCAGTAGATAAAAATCCACTTAGGAACAGGCAGCAAGAGGGGAATGTATGGAACAGATCCTAGTCATCAGAGGCACAGGTGAAGGAAGGGGCATGGCAGTCAAGAAGGGGAGCAGGTGGGCAATGCTTACACCAGCAGCCACGGAGGGCTCAAAATGCATAAGTGACACTGGAGACCTGGAGACCTGGCCCAGGACCACGTCTCCAGGTGCATCCCCAGCCCAGGCTCCCGGCAAACTTCTGGGGACCATGCTTGACAAAAGAAACGACTGCCAACCCCTCCCCACAAATTTACAACGTGATGAGGTTAACTGTCTTCACCTACCAGAAGTAGTTATAAGCCTCAGTCACCTGGTGGGTGATTTTGAATAAAAGTATTGTCTTGGCAGCCCCTCAGTTTCCACTGTGCTAAAATACAGTCTACTTTAAACGATGGCAGGTGCCTGCTGATAACAATAATTCACAGATGGTGTATTTTGCCCAGTAGTTATTAAAAAGTACTTGCCACCCACCTACTTATTGTTGGGCCAGGACAGCAATTTTGTAGAGGATGAAATGCTTCACATTTTCTTGGTGCCTTTCTGCCCCATGTGACTGCTCGTCAACATGCTTGCCAAACCCTCCCATTGTACTTGCTGTATGTAGTTACATTCTTGTTGTTAACCATCCTTAGCTCAAGACTGGTTGGGGCAGGTTGAATACTTATTACAAAAGTAGTGTTTTTCCTAAGAGAAATAGGTCAATTTAATTAAAGTACTGTATAATGCTGATAGTGAAAATAGCTAGAGTAACAGGCAGCTAGTATAAAAGCTCTGAGGATAGAATGACTGTAATAGGAAATCTGGACCTTTCAGGCTGTTATTGTCAAAGTGTGTTAGTGTGGCAAAGGACAATGCATATGCCAAGAAATGAGGCTTCCTTGGGCGAGGCAACACGAAGCAAATTTTGAGAGCATCTCAGCTTCCAAAAGAATAGGTTACTTGAAGCAACTTGTGCCCTGTAGTCCTCAGGTACTAATAATCAGGTGGCCGTTTCTCCCACGCCATGCAATTCCTGCTAGTGTGCATGTTGCTAAATATTCCAGCATAGTGAAACATGAAACAACTCTTTCTGTCTAAAGATGAGCTTGCAGAGATGTGACCAAAACCATCAAACATTAAATGATCACTTAAAAGTAAACCATGCTTCTGATTACAAAACTGGTGCCTGTTCCTTGTGCATAATTTGTAACTCAGACACACACAATAAAAAAATTAAATATTAGCATTGATGTCAGTGCTCAGAGATCTTGTCCTGATGCTTCTCATCCTGTATATGTGTGTATTCATCATCACGATATCGATGATGAAGACGACGAAGAACGCAGTGACATTTCTTGTGCTTACTGTGTGCACAAACCAGTTCTAAGCATGCTAATCCATTAACTCATGCATCCTCACAACGATCCTATGAGATTATTAAAATGTCTGTTTTACAATTGAAGAGACTGAGGTATAAAGATGCTGAGTAACTTTTTCAAGGTCACTGAGCTTAGTAGGTATTGACTGATATTTGTATTTGTTTCCTAGGGCTGCTGTAATACACAGCTACAAACTGGGCGACTTGAAATAACAGAAATGTATTCTGTCATAGTTCTGGAGGCCAGAAGTCTGAAATCAAGTGCTAGGAGGCTTCTAGAGTCTCAGAGGGAGAATCCATTCTCTGCCTCTCTCCTGGCTTCTGGTGGCTGCTGTCAGTCCTTGGCATTTCCCAGCTTGTGGACACGTCACTCCAATCTCTTCCTCTACATCCCCTTATCCCTGTGTCTTCTCCCCTTATTTTCTTTTATAAGGACTCTTACATTGGATTTAGGGCCCATCCTAATCCAGGATGATCTCATCAAGTGGACTTACTTTTTGTGGGTCACCAGTCAACGTACTACAAAACTAGAACCAAGGTTTAGTCCCAGGCAGTCTGTCTTGGAAGCCTGTGATCCTAGCCTCACCGCATAGCCTTCTTATCAAGAATTTGGAGACTTTAGGGGTTTTGTTGTTGTTTATAAAATTAGGATCATGCTGTATTCATGAGGTGATCATCATGAATGCTGGTTTTAATGTCCAGCCAACAGAGCATCAAGTAGAGAAAACTGGGGAGTCTCCATTTCTGGGCTGTTTATGTCACACCTGACAGGCCATGCTTTGGGGTCTGTAAGAGGAGCTTGTTAACAATCTTGACCTAGAGCTAAAGAAACTTAGTCAGTGGGTAAACACGCCACCGGCATGTGGGAATTAATTGTTACCCTCGTGGCGTGGCCAAGTTGCATGAGCTTTGAATGAGCCCAGAGAGGAATTCTTCCCTCTGTGTCTCTAAGGGGCCCCCAGGACATGCTAGAAACCATGCTAAGGGAAAAAAGAGGGGCCCTGCAGCTCTCCTGGAGACTCAGCATTACTGCCTGCAAATTGCCAGCCTAAAAGGTTGGACAAGACAGATGTAGCCAGGAAAGCATCATTAGTGTCAGTGACAAACTGAAGAAATGAATTGGCAATAAGTCATTTAATTCCTCTTTAAATTGCTGTAGATATAATGGCCATTTCCCACATACACTAGTATTTTATCACACCTTTTTTCCATTAATCTCTCAGGTTTCCAATAAGGAAGATTATGTGGAAAGCATGCTAAAATGTTAGCAGTAAGAGAGAGACTTAATTTTTTAACCCACATGAATTGTTCATAGATAATACTTGTTTTGTTTTCATAAAGTGTCCAAGAAGATAAAGTAAGTCTTAAAATTTTCTAATCACATTATAGAAGCTATGAATCATTGAATCATTTAGAACCAAATAATTTTGCCCCTACTTTCAATTTTTTTTTTGTTAGTTTCCCTGAAATCATAGATTTTCTTTTTCACAAAATATACCCATCTCTTCTGTCCAAATTGTAGGGTGACCTTATCCACAAGTTACCATTCATGCCCATCTGAGATTGTAAGACAAAAATGGCATTTTTGACTGGATGTTTCCTAATGGTTTGTTACTAAATACTAACATTTTTGTCATCTTCTTTCCCTTGAGCAACTCAGTGAATTAAAAACATCAGGGAAGTTTCTTAACCCCTGTTCTGGTTAGCATAGTGTATTTATGGCTGTTCATATGCACAGATACGTATCTTCACTTCCACAGGAATGGCAGGTTCCTACATTGAAAATAAATTGTGTCCAAACATTTTGTTCATCAGACTAATTTTTGAGAAGCTGGAAGGTTAGAATCCATTTTCCTATGACAATATTACATGATGTGGAAGTTCCTGGGCCAGCCCCCAAAAGCTCTTTAATTCTGATCTTTATTAACAGCACTCTATAACCAGTGACTATTTATAATAATGTTTTTAAGGGAAAATGCATCCTGAGTTTTCACTTCAGATTTTAACATTGGGTTTCTTCATAAAATCAAATTAAGAACACTGAAAGTCACATGATCTAGGTTCATCCTGGCTTTCCCTCTTATTAAGTGTAACTTTAGACAACTTGTTAATCTCTTTAAGCCTTGATTTCCTCATCTGTAAAATAGGAAGAATAAAAGTATGTCTTTTTATAGTTTTGAGTGTTAAAGTAATCCACATAAATGCACTCAGAACTGTATTTACAAAGTACTCTGTAGTAAATCACTCAGTATATTCAAGTTTTATTCTCTTCTTGTCTGATTGCTGCAGAAATGGACACTCTGACCTCTTACATTCCAGGCACTCCTACAACACTGAAGGTGGTTCTTGTAACCTGGAGTGGGTATTCTGACAGGGATGACTGGCTTTAAGGAGTTAGGAGAGGAACAAGGGGGGGAACCCAGGTACGCAGAACCAGGACTGGTGAAGGAATGGCACAGGTGCAAACAGGGACTGTAACTGGATAGACCTGGAGCCATAAGGGATGCAGGGAAGGGGGCAGGGCAGGAGCACAGCCAATCACTGCCCCCACGCCCTGCATTTCTTCTTTTCCTCCACTTGCTTACACCCTTGAACTGCAGATGTGGTGGAGGGATAGTAACATTGCATCTGTGCAGCCTTGCAAGTTTTCCTCTCCCTCTTCCCTTTTTTTGCCCTTTTTTGTCTTCTTAGCTATTATAGAGCCCTCTGCTACTGGGTGACATGGGGCTAAGAGGAGGCAGTGAAAAGCTATGGAGAGAAGCAGTGCAGGGGTGGTAGGAGGGCTGAATCTGGATTCTCCAGGCCTACCTGCAGAAGAGAGACTCCCTGTGGCAGCCTGGCTGGAATGATGTCACCATGAGGGGTTGTGAGCTATACTAGGGGTGCACATACACAGATCCTGTTGGGGAAAGAGATTCCTTGTGAAGTTAGCCATCTTTTATTGGAATTAATATTTTGGCATTAAACAGAACAGGGAATACTATACCCATGTCTCAAATGCAAGCTTGTTAAATATATCCCGTGAAATGTAATATGAAAACTGAATCCCTATCTAACAGCTTGACTCAAAGAATTAAGAGAATTTTAGTGCTGAAAGTGTTGTCGGGCAATCCAATCCAGAGAGAGCTCCCTGTGCACTAGGTGAGACCGCAATGAGAGGGTTCCTGACTCAGATTGAGAAAGAATTCATGAGCAGGTCAAGCAGGTACAAAGAGTAGTTTAACAAGGCAAAAGTACACACTCGAGGAGAGAGTGCAGACATGCCTGAGAGGTGAGTGACATGGTGGGGCTCAGGTTGGGTGGTCTTATAGTTGGAGTTTAAGCAGGGGGTGGTGTATTCATCAGGATGGGGGGGTATTCTAAGAATTGAGAGGATATAGGTTTGGGGGGTAGGGTGTTCCTGGCCCAGGGCAAGTCTCTGCTATGAACCAGGTAGACTGAAATAAGTCAAGGGAAAGGCTAGTTTGGGAGAAAGGCTTTCATTCTTTAGAGTTGCCAGCCTGGCTTGGCCGCATCAGTCTCTTCCAGCCACTGCTTGCACTCTGTAGCCATAGCGCACTCTCTACTTTCCACCTGCCCCTTCTGGGAGGCACTCCATGGGTGGGTCCTTGGTGACTGACAGGTGCCAGGCCAGTTATATACCAGGAACAGAGGGGAGGAGAGAATGGCTGTTTTCTCTCCACCCCTTGCCCAGATCCACAAGAGGCTGCAGCTGTAAACATCCATTGATATGTAAATGGACTAAGGCCAAGCAGGAGATTCTGGAAATTCTGCCATTTACTCCACAGAGGGGATTTCCAGAAAATAGGGTGATGCTATCTTTTTGTCCTTAGATGGTCTTCCTCAGAACTGTCATGGCACGAAGGGTTGTTATTCTTAGGGTGCTAATGAGCGTTTAATATATTTGGAGGTGAAATCAGGGTCAACTTCACCTCCATGTTGGAACCAGTCAGTTTTGGCAGGTCTGTTACCTATACCCTCCCTCCCCACACCTTGAGAGAACATTTTACACAGAATGTTTAGAATATAAATAAACATCTAACCAAACATAAACACCAGCCAGATGTAAACGTCAAAGTTCCCCTTGCTGCTCATGTCTGGCTATCTACCTACTACAACAAAAGGACCTTAGAGGTCATGTCCCCCTCTACCGTTGCACAGATGGGGAAACTGAGGCCCATAGGTTAAAATGCAGTATCTTAGTCACATGGCTAGTTAGCAGAAGTCAGAACAAGAATACAGATGCCCTAGCTTTCAGAAAAATGATTTGTTCAAACAGAGATAGAGTTTGTGTATGCATGTATTTCTGTCTCTTATGTTTTAAGAGAGGAAGAAGGAAGTGGCAATAATGCAGTTTCATGTTTCAAGGACAGTATGTGCCAGGATTTCTAATGCAGTTGAAACTGAGGGATTTCAGTAGATCAGAGCTAATAAGAACTGGTAGCCTTATCCCTGAGCTCTTTGTTCCTTTTCTGTATTCCACTCAGCCTTGTAAATGTGTTATAGGCCACCTGGGCATAGCAGCTATAGGCCCTGACAATATCCTCTATCCTCTAGAACCATGAACTTGAGCTAAAAGTTTGGGTTGTAATGAAGCAAATCTAGTGAATTTCTGCATCTTCCATAGAATCACAATATCACTGAAAACCTCTGAACTTGCTTCCATATGATTCCTTTCCTGGAAAATTAGAACCGTATCATTTGCCTACCTCAGAACACTTTAGCAAAGATCACTGAGATATGTTCTATAAAGTTTTTAAGTAGAAGATTCTATACACACCTAGTATCATTACTTAACATTATTGATATTGATGATAAGTCTGTGACAAAGTTAAAGTTATTAGGTGTGTTCTATCACCATTATATCTATTATAATTATTTATAATAATTTGAAAAATTGAGGAATTAGATATTGCTTTATCTTTTGACCAGATAGTCTTGTATCTTTTGGCAAACTGGGGAGAGGTGTTCTTCTCATAATGGTAAGAAATTCTAAAAGTAAGCCAAGGTGGCTGTCTGGGGATGGGGTGCAGCTCCTCACCTCCAGTTTTGCTTTGCTGAGACTTCAGAGCAAGGCTGTGTGAGCTCCTTCAGGAAGATTTCCTTCAAAGGTAACTCTGAAAATCTTGTCTCCAGAAGACTCTTCCCATATTGTAATTTGAATGTAACTTAATCGTACTTGGTGGAGATTTGCACACAAATTTGTGAGCAAGTGACTTGAGAAATGTTCTTTTGCACTGTGAAGAGAGTCTTCATTTTTCATTCAGAAGAGGTCTAAAGACCTTTGACATTGTTATGTTCCTTCTGTCATGGAAAACCCCCCTCCTTCCACAGGCAGGTGCTGTATCTCTGGTTTATCTCCAAGTCACTCAGACTGTACATTGCTGGGCTAGGGTTTTATTATTCCTCCCTTTCAGATTCAGTAGAGCTTCACTGTTACTCATTCTGGCTCTCATAAGTGATCGGAAGACATTATTTACACATTTAGAAGGAATATACATTTAAGAATCTACATTAAGTAAGTGAGTATCTTTGCTGTTTTCTGAGAAAATGTTGAAAGAAAAAGGAAGGGGCAAATAGAAGTCTAATAGGACACACTTCCCCATGAATTTTTTGGCCCAAAAGGAATCCAGCCCTTTGGAATGCCTCACAGATTTTTTGTTTAAAAAAATTGTTCAATCAAATGTTTAGTCCATCTTGACTTACAATGTCTGAAAAGCCACGAAGCAGTGGTAACTTACGTTCCACCCTTATAGGCATTGGTGCTCTGTGAATGAACCAGTGTGTTCGAACGCTAAAAGCTTTTCCTAATTCATAGGGAATTTAAGGTAATGAACGGTATGTTCAAGATTTTTCTCCTATAAATCATTCCTAAATCTTTGACTTTCTTATACCCACCAGAATCTAATGAAAAATGTCATTTTGTACAGCCTAGAATTTTCTATTTAGTTAGACGTTACTTCGAGTACTTTAGGTCAGTTCCAGATTTTCTGCCACTCAAAAAAACATGGAGAGTTCTTGTCATTGCAGCACACAGCATATTTCACAGATTCTCTTAAAGATCTTTGATATCTCACCCCCTTGGACATTTCAGTTTTCTCAAATGAAGGCAAATTCATAGGGAGTGATGCCAAGGTAATTTTTGCTAACATTATACCAGTTCCGAACATTAGCACCTTTATCTTTTGTCTTTTCTGTTCTATGTTTTCTTTCCTCCTCTGTTTTATATTCTCTGTCATTAATTGACTATCTACCATGTGCCAACAGATGTTAATCCTCACATCAGCTATGCAGATGAAGAGATAAAGGCTCATGTAGGCGAAGTTACTAACCCTAGGTCACATAGCAGTTAAGTCCCAGAGTCATGAATTGAAATCTCCCCTTCAGAGACCATAACTTCTCCATTGTGCTAAACTGTTTCTTTCCCCTTTTCTCTTCTACCATGTGCTCGCTCCCCTTTGCTTTTCCCTTTTTACTTATTTAATTGTAGTAAATACACATAATGTAAACAGCGCCATCTTAACTCTTTTTAAGTGGACATACAATATAGTGGCATTAAGTACATTCCTACTGCACTACCACCACCAACACCCACCCTCAGAGCTCTTCATCCTGTAAAACTGAAGCTCTGTACCGACTGCACGACAGCCCCCCACCGTTGTGTATGGTGTGAATTTGCCTACTCTAGGTACCACATATAAGTGGAATCATACTCTATTTGTCCTTGTGTAACTAGCTTTTTTCATGTAGCATAATGTCCTCAGAGTTCATCTCTGTTGTAACATTGTCAGAATTTCCTTCTTTTTTAAGGCTGAGTATTGCGAATATATGCCATATTTTGTTTATCTATTTATCTATCGGTAGACACTTGGGTTGCCCCCACCTTTTGGTACTGGGAATAATGCTGCTCTGAGTGTGGTTGTCCTGTCTTTCTCTTTTAATACACTTCTCCTCACCCCCATCTTCTACCTATACTGTCGACTTGTCAGTGGTACCCACTGGCAGGGCATTGTCCCACTGATAACGCTAAGACCTAGAAAATGGCAGTCCAACTATATAAGCTATAGATCATTTTACTTCTGTTTTCTTATCATTTTCGTTTTGTTTCTTAACTTTGTCTTTCTCTTCAAATTTTATTTTGCATAGTAATGAATACATGTTCTGTCATTGGCTCCTGAGTCTATATATTTCTGTCCTTTGCTACACTTGGATGGAACTCCAATTGAGCTCTTTGAACCTTAAGAGAAATTTTATCAAAGAGTCAAGCCCCACATGGTTATTAAATGCAAGACATCAGGCTAGATGTATGAGATAGCACACAAGGTGGGGCAGCGGGGAGGGACGGGTAGCAGAAATGGGAGATCGGATTCCCAACTTCAAGGAACTTTTAACTTGCAAATATTTGTTACTTTATCAATTACTTTAAATAATTTGGAGACGTTATTGTCAGGTTCATTCAATACATCTGAGAGACTCTCCTCCCGCGCCTCCTATCTCCTTACCAGGACCTTTGGCTGTGGCCGGAGACATTTCTGGTTCTCACACTGGTGGGACAGTGCTACTGGCATCGAGTGGGTAGAGACCAGAAATGCTGCCAAATGTATACCAAGCACAGGACAGCCCCTCACAACAGAGAATTACCTGGCCCAAAATGTCAATAGTGCTGAAGTTAAGAAACCCTGTAATATGTAATATTGTGTAATTTAGTATTTGTTAATCACTTAGTAATGAACATAAAAAGATACAAATTATTTTCCTAAGGAAAACTTCCTTATGATAAGGCAGTAACTTGCTATCAAGCTAGCATTTTCCATCCTGTAATTTTAATGATTTGCCAATCCAGGATGTAAAATTTCAAATGCTTAAGTGGAATTTTAATTTCTAAAGAAAATTCCCTAGTAAAAATTTCATTTTAAAAACATAATTTAGTATTTAATATGTTGGCAGTTAATGTATATTTTTTTTAAAAAGTAACATTAGCATGATTAATGAATATTCTTTGGATTTGAAAAGCATTATGTAATTTCCCCTGCCACATTTCTCTCAATTGTTTTATTGAGGCTGACACTACATTTAGATCTTAGCGCCTATACAGATATTTTATGAAGTAGTGTTCAAGCCCCTGAAGGATATTTTGCAGGCCCAATTTAAAATATTTCATGGACAACCCACGTGTATAGCAAATGACATCAAAAATGTAAACAAAATCCATTCCCAACCTGTCCTTCCATAAAATGGAACTTTCTTCCATCAAACGGAAATTAGCAAATGGAATTGGTTGAAAAACTCATTTAGAGGTGCACTAATGCTATGCCAATTATCCTGCAGGGCATAGAGATGCCTGAGAGTCACCACCCATCAGTCTAAACCAGTCTCTGAAAGACCAGGGAGGATACCACGGAGTCCTTGATCAGGAAGTCACCCTGGGGAGGACCGGCTGGGGCAAGTGTTGGAATGCTAGCCTGACTAACCAAGCCTCACCTAGGCTCAGGCCAGGAGTAAGTGCAGGGCCTGGGACAAGATCAGCATGCCCTTCCCACCAGGTCCCTGCCCTTTGCACACCTTCAGTGCTGAGTGTTGGAAATTGATGTTCATGGTATGAGTCCTGAATTGCTTTCTTAATCACCAACAAAAAAATAAATCCTGGCCTCGTGTTTCAGTTATCTAGTCATATTCCAAAGGTAATCACAAAAGGCTTTCCTGCACATAGACATGAATTGATTCTCAGGCATGTGAACCACAATGTAAATCAACGTTTTTCTGTTCCAGGACATGGGAAGAAGGCAGGGTGCTTATCTTTGATGACTCCTTTGAGCACGAGGTGTGGCAGGATGCTGCGTCTTTCCGGCTGATATTCATCGTGGATGTGTGGCACCCAGAGCTGACACCCCAGCAGAGACACAGCCTTCCTGCCATTTAACATGTCATGCAGGCTGACACACTGGAAAGAGGCTGCCTTTCTGGTTCTGTCTCCTTGGTTGCAGGGATAGAAGTTCCAAGTCCAAGGCCCTTAATTCCCTTGACTCAGAGTCTGAAAAATTCTAAACCTCCTTCTAGCATTAGAAGACACGAAGGGAGTATTTGCCATGCTGTGTTATTTAGAAAATGCTCTGCTGCCTTTCACCCTTGGCAGTCCTGAGCTGATGCCTGTATTTCAGGTGACACACGATAGCTTCCACCATGCCAGCCAAAGATATTTTTTCCACTTAGAATAGACCTAAACCAGTGTACAATAAGAAATATATATATATAGAAACTGTGAATGGATTGCTTTAGTTTGTAATTTTTCTATGAAACTATATTTTTATAGGGTAGCTAGACGATTTTGTCATTGCACACCACTACTTTTTTGTTGATTTTTAATAGCAAGCTGTGTAAATGCTTTACTTCTAGCTGTTTAATGGCAACTTTCCTGGTGAACTTGGACTTCCCTCTTTTAATTATTTTTATTAAAAAACACTCATATGAAGGAAGCAATTTTATTTTCCTAATACAAAGGAGAAAAATGTCATTATGCCAATGTCTGTGAACAGTGCTGCTCTCTACCCATTGAGTCTATTTGCTTTTTTACCTTCATTATGAGCCAGTGTATTAATTTCTCTCCTTACTATGTGAATGGTGGAGATACTGTCAAAATTGTTTTTCTTTCTAAGAGGAACTTTTTACACTGAAAAGAGACATGGAATCATTTTATATTGAGTTATAAAAATGCCACATGTAAATTTTAATGCCAAGAATTAGGACTTGGTGGGGAGAAAAGGTAAAATTTCTCAGAGCAAAAATGTTCTGTCCCTATCAGGAAGACAGGTGGCTGCTAGGATATCTGGCTCCTTGGCCTCTTTGCCGTCTAGGAGAGAGGGCCAGCATCCAGAGTCTTTGTGTATTATAGGTCCATGTGAGTGTCCCATCACAATTTTGTAAAACATAAAGGATGGAAGAGTGGACAACAGAGAATACCAAAATCCTTGTCCTGGTTTTAAGTTTGCCTTCCTCTTTGAAAGTTTGGAAGACTTTTCCACCTCACTGGCTTGAGAAACCTCTGCCACTTAAACATCACTTTGAAATAGCAATTATGCATTGTTTAGCTTTACTGTTACCCACAGCATTAGAAATAACAGTTGAAAACTGGTCTTGCGTGCTCTTTCCAAAGGTGAATAAGTCATTAGTTTAGAAGAGTATTAATGTGTTAAATTTTGTCATTTTTAAATCAAAGCTAACTGGAGATACTAGTTTTAAGAATGTAATGATATTCATGCACCTGAATTTTAAGCCAGCATGAACAAAAATGCAGAAATGACACATAGGTTACCAAATTTCATTCACAGGTAGAAAATACTTGGCTTTCTTTTCCATGTAAGGACAAAGATGCTTTCTTTATCTCATTTAAAGAATACCATTCTTCAGAATTGAAATGGACCCTGCTTGCTTGTCCTTATAGACACTAGCTTCCAGGAGAAGAGTTTGCAAAATACTTATCCTGTCCCCTTCTCTGTTGATAATGTTTAAAAATCCCACTAAAATAGATCAAGAAGCATGCGAGGAAAAATATCAAAATTAATTACTGAAGTCAGAAGGAAAAACCAAGCTCTTAAAACATAAAAAGGTATTTGTGTCCTTCAGTATTTATTGAACAGAAGAAATGACCGATAAAGGACAATACAATCCAATGTTCATGTAGTAACATTCATGTCCCTTACTGAATTTGGTTCTTGTATGTATATTGCATACACAAAGAAATTCAAAGTATAAATTGTCACTGTTAAACCATCAGCTTACATTCATTTAATGAAACCATGGAATAGAGTAAAATCTAAATCTTAACTTAATATTTATAATATGTTATTTAAAATCAGGTCACTACTAAATATTGCCAATTGAAAAGCCAAAATTATTATCACCACTGCAAAGTGTTCGCTTTAATCAACTCCAATAGCATTTTAATACCTTGGATCCCACCCAGAACTCTTTTATAAATCCAAGTAATAAAATGGATTATCTAATTCACTTTAATTCTTCATCTTCTTTCCCTATGTCATGGAATATGGAAAAATGTTTCAGTCACTGCACTGGTGGTAGTATTTCAATGTTGTTTTGTTACACAAAATGGATTGGTTTTATTTATACTGTGATACAGTTGGTTGAGAAATATTTTTAATTCTACTTCAATTTTATTTCAAGGGTGGAATACAAAAGTGACTCCTCTTATTATTTTATACCAGTAGAAAAAAATTAAGACACTACATCCATTGAGAAAGATATGTAATAAATAGTTAAGATTAGTACTAGTATCTATTGGGGGTGATTATGGCCAGTTGAACCATCTTGTTTCTTTGAATTTTTTAACTAACCCTCCCAAAAACTACGATGTAAAATCATATTTTACTTCCCATTATCAACTAAAATACTTTTTATTTGACATTGAGCACCAACTGGTCATACTAATAAATGCCAATGTCATGCAGATGGCTGAGAGAAGAAGAGATAGCTAGGAACATACAGTTGGTTTGGGGAAACATAGCACAAGTAAGGATATCATATCCTATGATATCTGTTTATTTGTATCTAATTTCCTTTGAATGGATAGTCGGGGGTCTCCATTTCTGAAGAGAATAGACAGAGAAATAAAATGATCTTTGGCATTTTATCCTGCATTCCTAATCTGTTATTTTCATTTCTTGCATATTTAGCCATCCATAAGGGTCTTCCTCCATAGTTCACACCTACCCTCTCAGCAACAGCCAGGTCCCTTCTTCACACTTACTGGTTGCGCGAGGGTGGGGGGTTAAATGCTTTAGTAGCATTTTTCTTTGCCGTAATGACCTAAGTGAGGCAATTTGAATGGACTCATTAATCACTGACGTGTTTTCAGTGAGACCCCACCCTCCCTCTGCAGATACATGTTGCCCGTGGGAAGTCACATTATTATGTTGAAATAATCATACTTCAAGTTGTGTGTGCCTTCCTTTAAAAGTCAGATCATGATCATCAGCTGGTGGCCTGACAATTAGATGTGACATAAAAATCATTCTTGCAGGATATCAAAATAAGCAAACTCAGCAAATAGCTAGATGTACACATACATCTTAGGCTGGACAATTTGATGCTGGTGATGAGGTCAAAGAAAATAATTCAGTAAGGATGGCTATTACTGTAGATACTATTGTCTCGGGGCTTTGCACTACATTAAATTTGACGATTGTGTCTGTACATTTTAGTTCTGATGCATCTACTTGGAAATGCATATAATCTTAAATTGCAAAACCGGGGGAAGACATCCTTACGGTGCCTCAGAAAAATCCTTATCCTAATGCAGAGTGTATGTGAAATTTAGTTTTTCTTTTTTCAATTCAATTAATACCATAAACGTGGGAGGGCAGACTCTTGTTTACATAAATGCCTTGCTTCATCCTCCAATCCCATCACGGAGAAAAAAAAGGCATCTCTCAACTCTTTTGTTCAATTTTGGCTGCTCAGACCAACAGCTGGTGACAGTCACTACTAGGTGGCAGGAGTGGAGGGCCTTATGTCAAGCTGAATGCACGTGTGTGGGGGAATCGTTGCACATGTGCTTCCTGCTGGCTGATACCACTGATGGCTGGCATTATGCAGGGACACAGGGTGACCGGGGTTCAGTCCAGAGCCAGGAGCGGCTGAGTGTTCTCATTCTCTCCTTTCTCCTCATGTTTCAGGGTCCCAGCTTCTACCACAGACTGAGACCTAATAATAGGGGAAGGAAAAAGATATGATTACAAACAATTCATGATGGCAACAATTTTAGAACTTTGGAGGGCATTCAGACATTATGTGTCCCTTACAAGTCAAGACATTCAAAATAACTATATAATATTTCCCCTTGTTTAACTCTGTTTTCCTTGCTTTTGTGTCTTCTACACCATATTTTTATGGGGCGAGTCATTGTGGAATCTTCTCTGAAATGTCTTGTGTTGGTGAAAGGAGCACATGTTCTAGCCACAACTCTGCCCCGGTGTCTAAACATTCTGTGGATCTCGAGATGTATAAACTCAAATAAATTTTGTTGGATTTTTAATGTTTCAAAATTCTTTTCAGAGCCTTTGTTTTTCAAAGTCATAGGAAACTATTGTGCATGATGTGACTGTGAAGACCATGAGCTTTGGAATCAGATGGTAAATGTCGACTCTGCCCCTCACTGGCTGCCTGGGGAGCCTCGGGGTTCTTACACTGTCGGGACCTTTATTCTCTCACCTGTAAAGAAGGACTGTCACGTCCCTCCCATGGTATTGATAAGGACTAAACTAGTAATATACATGAAGAATTTGACATGTAATTACAGTTAAAATTTATGGAACACTCTATTATTGCCATTATTGTAGTGATAATAGTGACCTTTAGTTTTTCACATGTCCTTTCATTCTGGAGTAGTAAGTTTATATCTTGGCTTTAAAACTTGGATTGAAACCAATTATTTTCCAGCTTATAGAGACAGATACCAGAGCTATGCACATAGTAGACATTCAATAAATGTTCACAAACTAAAAGAGAAATTTAAAAACATGAAGAAACTGGTTGAATTGTTCAAATAAGCAAAATGTGCATATATGTGCAGTAAATTATTAACTCAGTAGGCTTGAATTGCCCAAACTCTCCACATTCCAAGTCCTTCTAGACTGTCCTTGCACTGGCTCCTCTGAACTCTTGGAGTATGTTGCCTGATAAAAAGTGTCTTTGTGTACCTGAGACTTTGGGTCATGCCATATAGTTTATGCTAACAATGTGATTTTTAGTGACTGCCTGAGCTTTGTGTCATACTGCATGAGTTTGCCCTCTTACAGGGGACGAAGAAGAGCAGAAGACAGTAACCAAGGTCAGTCACACACACTGCATGCCTATGTGAATGGAACACCCTCACAACAATGAAAAACCTGAACACCAAGGCATGTGTGAATTTCCCTAGTTGGTGACACTTCACACATGTTGTCACATATCACTGATGAATTAAGCTCTGTGTGAGTGCTGGGAGGACAGCCGGCAGTTTGCAACTGGTCTAGTGCTCCTGGACTCCACACAGTGCATCTCTTTCCTTTGCTGATTTTAGTCTGTATTACTCTGCTGTAAAACCATTCTACCACTAGTATAACAGCTTTTCTGGGTCCTGTGAGTCCTTCCAGCAAATTATCAAACCTCAGGTTGGTCCTGTGGACCCTAAACACTATATAATGACACTAAGTATTTTTTTATATTCACCTGGTATTGTTTTAAGTTCTCACATGTATGAACTGATTATTTTCACAACCCTAAGGAGTTGTGATATCATTATCTCTATGTTTATTTACTTATTATCTCCATCTTATAGGGACCAAAAAAAATCAAGTATAAGAAAAACAACACAAATAGAGTAGACAACAGGACAGGTTTATCACCATCACACACTACTCGGGTATACCTAAGGCTGTGCAGCTGTTTAGCTGAAATATTTAGTGTTTGTTCTACCTCACTGTAAAAATAATTCTCTGCTTCAGATTCTTATCTCTATTCAAGATATGTAGGTACTATAGAAAGCATAAAATACAAAAAGGAAATCAGTACAATTGTCTCAAAACAATGGGCTTCTACTCTCTATCAATCCAGTTAAATGGCCCAAGTTTAGGTACCAAGCCTAACCTTTCAAAGTGAAATGGATTCATTTACCCCTAGAACAGGGCAGAGGAATCCCCTACATAGTAGTTTAACTCAGTTCTACACATTTCCTGTGTTTCTCTCTTTGCTTTAAAGGACTGATTGGTTATATGTGAGAGGTGTTGGGGTAAAGAGGAGGATGGTAATTAGATTTATGTAAGGAACAAAAAAGCTAAAAACGCAAAAGGCATTGAAACACAAACATGAAGAACCCAGAGCAGCACAACTGCCCCGGTGGGCCACTCCCTCTGCACCTGGGACAGCTGCCTAACTGCTTTGCCCTAATGCCCTGGGGGAATGGAGGCCACTCCACTTTAGAGACCGTAGGCTGTATTTCTCTTCTTTCATTTAAGTTGACTTTATTTTACAACATGGGAAGTGAATCACAGCCACAGAGTTAGACAGGATGTTAGTGACCCACCTGGGTTAACCCTACAGGAAGTATTTGGTAAGGGGTCTTGCAGCCTCTTCTTGAATATATCCTTGAGAAACCTATTCTCCATGCCCCTTGAAGGGCAACTCTGCTAGGAAGTTCTTCCTTACATTGAACTCAAACCTGTCTTTTTTCAAGTTCAGTATACTGTTTCTGGTCTGTCTGCTGGAGCCACAAGAATACTAGTAATCCATCCTGTCCATATACCATGCCTTTAAATATTTAAATAGAGTGAAATTATTGCTTTTTTTTTTTGTATACTCCTCCTATTGAAGCATAGGAAATGCTCCCAGAATTGCATTAGCCTTTCTGGCACTCATATAACACAACCAAGGGAAAATATAGCTATATTACACATGATTGCTATTAAACTGTTTCTCTCCCATCTTGAAGATATGTGGTTGAGTATTGTTTTAACTTTTTAAATTTGGCTCACATTTCCACCCTACCTCCATCCTTTTGGATCTTAAATTGTTACCAGCCAAGTTACTGCAATTTTAATGAGTTTTGGATGTGTTTCCAAACTTTCCATGCCCTTTTTTTGGGAGCCACTTTAGGAAAAAAAAATTCTCAAATATTGAATTTTCAAATGAAAATCATTTATTTTCACTCACTCATGGTAAGGAATATTTCTGAGTGTCTCCTGCTATATGAGACTGCGATCAAATACTCATAAACCTTCCTCCCTTTGTGGGAATCGTACTTCAGTTACCCAGCCATAGACCCAGGAACAGATGGGGCATCACCATGACAGGCCCCCAGAGGGCCGGTGTTTAGGGAGGGGAGGCATTCGCTCTGGAAGGGAAGGAAGGGAAGAGCTATCGTTCACAGTGATATCCTCAGAAGTTCTTGTTCAGGTGACTTGCCCCTCCACTTGGGGTCTAATCTGGATCTATCTGATTTCTTTCAATACCTGTAGCAACAGCAGGAACACAGAATGCAGCCATTAAACTGTAAATCTTGGGTGAGTGGCAGGTGCAAACCAAATATAACATACTTTTTTCTTGTCTACATTTTCCCTGATTGAGAAGATGACCACAGCCTCTCTACTTTCAGTGTGACATAATTACATGTACCTGGTCACAATGGACATTTGATCTCAGTAATGCTATATTGTGAAGTATTTGAAATTCACTGGAAAAAGAGAAAGCAAATGATGCTTTTTAAAAAATCTAGTATATATAAAGGAAGCCAAGAGAAACACCCTTCTTAAATCTTGCCCTCAGTCCATTTAGCTGAGTCAACATACTCTCTGGGAACAGTATCTGAGAAGACAGATCAACTGCTCACTGATAAAATGTCTCCACCACTTGTAAACAGAGTGCTCAGGAATTGTGCATTTAGTGCATTAGCCCTGGAGGAGCAACTTGCCTTTCGACTTCCTTGTCCAGATCACTCTTGGTGGTAATCTCCCCATTCACTGGCTTTTCCTTCTCACAGGAAGCTTAACACTTCTGCTAAAATAAACATTTCAGACTTTTCTGTGGAGTCCTCTTTCCAGCATTGAAACCCACTTTAACCCCAAGGGCAGTCAGGGGAGTGATTTGAGCTGTTTCAGCCATCATCATCTCTGTGGCATGGCAGACCACCCCGACAAAGCCTTCATTCTAGCCTTGATAGCCACGTTTTGTTTTCCCGCTATTATATCAGTCCCTCTTCCTCCCTCCCTTCCCCCACCTCTCTCTCTCTCTCTCCCCCTCTCCCATTCCCTCTCCCTTTATACCTTCTACCTTCTCTTTTTGTCTCCAAAATTTGGAACTTTACCCATTCTAGATCATCAAAGACCTGTAGCCATGGTTTAATTTTTACTGATGCCAAATGCAATTAAATTCTAGAAAGAAAATGAAGATGGAAAATGTTCACCATGAGCTAGTCCATTCTGCATAGACTGACAGTTGGGTGAGAGTTCTGATCTCAGAGGCTTATTTCCAAAACCTAATTAAGCTATATTATCCCTACAGCCACCACCACACAGTCTTACTAATGAGCTGCCATCACTATGTGGGCCCCAAATAAGGGCACAGGAATCTCCACCCTCCAATCCCAGGCATTCACCAAGACTCAGAAGGTGTGAGTGATAAGGAGCCTCAGAGGCAATTCGGTCAGACGGTCTTTGGACTCAGCTCCCACCTATTTGCTTCCCAGAGACCAAGCCACTCACTTCATCAGGAAGCACTGATAGCCCTGGTTTTACTTCTTAAAGTCATCGAGAGGCTTGGTTTTGTGGACTGGCACTAATACCGTAATGAGCCTACACAAAGACTTCTAAATTGAAAAATAAAATGTGTTTTAAAAAAGATATCTTTAAAGAATTCTTCTAAGTAATTCTATTCAGCCTCTCTTTCTCTCTGTAACTTAAAGGAACAAGGATGTTCCCCAGGAACTCCAGCCTGGACTTGAATGATGGCTGTGTGAGAGCAGGCAGGCAGTTAGATGTAAGCAGGAGAAAGGGGCCAGCCCATCACCAAGGAAGACTCCTCCCTGGCCAGCCCATAAGCCCTCCCTAGCTCCCAGTTCCACAGTCAAGGACACCTAAATTGTCAAGAGGCCCAGGACCCCAGAGGTTCCTGATCACAGGGCCTAAGCAAGGTCCGAAGATTTTGTCCGAAATTAACCCCACCTCATTAAAATAACATCTAAATCTAATTAGCATTGTGGTTTTGATGCCCCTGCGGGCTTCCCTTAGGTACTTACGGATAAGGTGCCTGTGCACTGAGAAAAAGGTTATATAACCTACAGCTGTCAATCAGAGGACAGAAAATGCAGGGCAGGACTTCCTGCCACCTTAAGAAAAAATAAAAGCCAACCTAACCCCAATAGCAATGCTGCTTCTGCTTTTCAGACAGGCCGCTCTCCACCCTTCTTGAGAGTGTATTTATGCTTTGCTTAAACTCCTGTTTAAAACTGTCCTAAGTCTGTCTCTGATTGAATTCTTTCCTTTGAGAAGATAAGAATTGGGGAAACGCAACGTGTTCCACCAGTAACAGCTCCACAGGCACTTGCAATATTGGGCAAATGCCACTTCTTTATATAATACGAGAATATTATAGCGTCTACAACATGGGAGATGGTGTTATGAGGACTAAGTAAATTACAGCCCATATAGTGTTTAGACCAGTGTTAGCTTGGTATTGGTGTTCAGTAATTTTTAGTTCTTGATATTCCTCCCCACTTGCAGATAAAAAAATTAAGGTCTGGGAATTTTGAGTCAAAAGCATGAATTCAACTCAAAGTTCCCATAGCCAGCTTATAAAATTTATAAGAGAATTGTGTGGACTGGTGCATTATGCACCCTAACACTAAATGCAAAACTAACATTTCAAAATGGATAAAGACTAATAAATTGGAAATTCAAAATAAGGGATGAGGCTATTCTATGTGAGAGCTAACCTTATTACCTTTCCTTGTACCTCATAACTTTCAGAAGTAACAGAAATTTCCTTCTGATTAACATTTATGTAGCTTTCAGTGAAGTGTATTTGTAGTTATTTTCAACTGGGTAAAGCAAGAAACAAGGTTTCTTTCTACTATAATGTCTTCAGTAATGTCCTTGATAAAGAGTCTTATGGAATATATATAAGACATATATTCTTCTGTTCAGCTACCAAGTGCTTCAAAATCAAAGTCATCCATGCAGAAAACATGATTATGCTGAGAACAATTAGTGTTTGCTGAACCAGGTAAATTAATCATGGATCATAAATCAATAAATGTTTTTTAAAGATAAGCCCAAGTATTACTCATGCAAAGCAGCAATCTTTTCCCTACAAAGTGAACAAATAAAAAATAAACTTCACTCTACTTTGACAAAACAATTTGCCATGGCTTACTGAACTGGAAACATAAAGAAACTGATTCAAGAAATAACCATTCTATTTCTTTTTTAAGTGAACTACTTTTAGAGTGAGCCAAACACTGAATTCAGCTGTTGCCCTTTTGTACTGTAACTCAAATTTAAATGTGCAATGTATTTCTATATCTATATAAATGTGGTGAGCATTTAGTAATATTTATAATCATTAAATCACAATGCTGTAAACCTGAAGCTAATATAATACTGTATATAAACTATATTTCAATAATTGCATAACGTATTTCCATTTAACTGATTGAGCAATGACTACAGATTGATCTTTTAACAAGGAAGAGTCAAGAACACATGTACCTTCAGAAGGTTACTTTTGTGAAATAGGACTCATAAGGACACAGAACTAGACATGGAGCCCTAACCACATATGGCTACTGAGGACTTGAAATTGGGCCGGTTTCAATTAAGTTGGGCTGTAAAGGTAATATATACACCAGATTTCATAAATGGAAAAATTTTGAGTATGGAAGAAAAAAAGAATGTAAAATATCTCACTTTTCAAAATGACATATTGAAATCATAATTTTTGTACACATTAGGTTAAATAAAGCATTAAAACTAATTTTGCCAGCTTCTCTTAAATTTTGTAATGTGGCTACTTTTGTAATGTTATGTATGTTCCCCAATTGTATTGGACAGCTTTGGTCTAGAGCCTCATTTACTCCATCACCCTTGTGGCTGAGCCCAGAGTAATACACTAATCCTCATTTAGAAGTTCATAGTCACCGTAAAGGTCCTCAGCAACAACACTGTTATCTGTCATTTGCCCATATTCACTGTTTTAGGTTCTTTCCACATATTCATTCATTTAATCCTCCCACTGACATACACAAAACCCATGTGACATGAAAGCAGTTTTCTGAGTATCACTGTTGTTGCTGAAATTCTAATGAGAAAGATTCCATAGTTAGTTGTGGAACTAACATCTGAACCCAAATATGACTCTATAATCTACATTCTTAAACACTACACTATACTGTAAAAGAAATATCTACAACTTGGCAAGAAACCAAAGGATATGAATAAATATATCAGCAACTGGTAATATCCAAGTTCTCAGAGAAGCATTTCTGCTATTGTTATTGATGACTCCAAATGTTAAAACAATCATAGTATTTATAAAAATGTTGTTTTAGGCATATCGAATGAAATCAGAAAAGAAAATAGCAGAATTTCATTCTGAAAAAAGCGTTTAAGAATTACAGGTTATCCAACTGCATCTTCATCTGTAATGACCAAGAGGGAATTTAATAATACCTCAAGGTCCTTTCTTCTAAAAGTATGGCATTCGTTCAGATAGTTTGTAATACCTTTCCAGAATCTGTCAACATGGCAAGTCACTTTGGGTGGAGAAGGGAAGCATTAGAGATGTAACTAGAACAGAGCTCAGGGCCAGAAGACCAGTCAGTCCAGGAATGCAGAATGGGGAGGAAGGCACGGGAGAAGGGAGACCACGAAGGCCATGGCAGAAAGGGGCAGCTGCACCTGGACTTTCTGCTTAATTTATTTACAAGGAAGTTTATTGCTCTTTACTAATCTATGCATATTGTCATATTAACTCACAGTTTTTCATCTGTAAAATGCGGAGAGGACATTACCATAATTTTCACAGGGCTATGAGAGATAATGATGTAACAAAGTGTTTGGAGCTCTTTCAAAGGGTCATGATTTACCATTTTACTAACTCTTCCCTATGATTTTCCAGGCATTGTGCACTGCCTTGTCTGCTAACGGAGCTAGCCCATGTCCGCCCCCAGAAGAAAACCAAAGAAAAGACTGCAGAATTGGGAAATAGAATTGGAACAGCAGATTATTTACATTACAAAATGATTTTAATTTTACTGAGAAAATTCCTTTAAGCAGAATCGCTCTAGTGCACCTGCAATGTGAGAGTAATCATGGTCATAACTAGTGGGTGTTGTGCTCAAATACTTCAGAGGAACCCCATATCAGACTGAGATCTACAGACATCTTAGGGCCTGCTCTCTGTCTGAACCTGTCAACTGTCCCTGCAATCAGTCCACATTCTGTGTAGGTTGACAAAATTTTGAGGAATGGAGCACAATGCCATCAGTAGAGATTCAATGTGGATTCAGGTGTTCTGAAATGGTCAGAGGAGCATTAAATTAATATGTTCTTAAAATGCATATATTTCTGGAGAGGCGTTTTCCTATTACCAATCGTAACTTAAAATAGTGACACAGCAAATGGCTGCAGGTGCTTGCACCACCTCCTTTGAATGGAGCCATCTTTTATTAGAATTAGTCTGGCACAAAGAGCTGCCAATCAATTTCAGAACATTCCTAATTATTCCTCATTCTCCTCCCTCTGAAATTGGTGGTGCACACCCTCAGTGGAGTTACTTTGGTAGAACTAGAATATGATGTTCTGAAGCAGGTAGAGAAATGCCAGAAGCTGCCAACAGCTGAGACAATCAGGATGACTCATCCGAGTTTGAAAAAGAGGGAGGGGTTAGTGTTCTCCATAAAAACTACCTTGCAGAAGTCTATTTTTTGAGTTAAGTGACAGTATGCCAGTGGATCTAAATGACAGTATATTAATAGATCTTCTTTGATATTGCTGTATTACCCTGAATATCAATTCTCTCCATAAGTATCTGTATCTTCCCCAGTCAGACTGGGGTTTGGAGATAGCACAGTGCATGGAAAGTATGTTGGAGGAAGTTGCTTCTCAACTGTGTTTTTAAGACAGGGTAGAACTGGGGCTGACAGCATTGGGAACAGACATCCAAACAGCTGCAGCCATTTGAACAAAGACAAAGGCCCAAAATAGATGCTGTGTGAACCCTTGTGAAATGAATGAAGGAATGAATACACAAAGAGCATAACAGATGTGATAAAGGAGACAGAGCATTTGACTTGGCATGAAGAGAAATTAATTCACAGTATATTACCCTGACCAGCTCTATGATCAGGGCTAAGTCATTTAACCTCTGTGTGCTTCAGACACTTTATCTGTAACATGGGATAATAACCTGTCTCTTTGTATCTACTGAAAATCTATTTTTAAAAACATCTTTAAAAAAAAAGAATTCTCAAAACCTGAAAGGCTCAATTATCAAGAACCATCAGAATATGTCCAGGAACATCTGTATCCAGTCTGGCATCTGTATTCAATATTCATGTCATACAATAAATCCTTCCAAAAGTTTTGAGTACATAGTATATGCTAAATGAGGGAGGGAAAACATCTCTGGCTTCATGAAATCTCACATGAAAGAGACAGAAATTGCTCTAAAAATACCTGCTTATCGTTTCTGCGATTGTTTATATGCTCAGTTTGGAAAGTATGGCAAAACTCAGTAGTCAAGTGAATAACTTGCACCCAGGATGGAAACCGCCCCCCCAAGAGTCAGAATTGTGCCTTCTCAACACTGGGCATCTGTGTGGGTGCTGGGCCACAGGACTGAACCAATCAGATGAGCTCCTGGTTATAGGGCTGGGGGGCGGCAGGGCTGACACAGGCAGTGAACACACAGGCAAATGGGAAAAGCTGGGAAGTGAGAAGTGCTGGGAAGCAAATAATCAGGGCGATGTGAGGAAGAGGGCCAGGCCAGGCCACTTGAGCGAGGATGCACCTGCACAAACATGGGTCTCCAACAATGCTGTGTATCTGTGGTGGGGACTAACTATTCCCCCCTCATTCTATCTTCCATGAGGGGCAAGAAAGCATTGTTCCCTTTCTATATCCACAGATACCTTCTCAGCTCCTCTATCTTCAACACTGCAATTCATTATGCAACTTAGAAGTTGTTGCATGTCTATAATTTAAGCTTTATAAAGGGTTATTGTGATTCAGTATGGATCATTGTTTTACTTTGTTTCAAATAAAGGTACTGCTGATTTAAAAAATAACACAAGACAGATTTTGCAATAATGCATCCAGATCTGTGGCTTGAACTATGATTTTAATCAAACACCGAAGACTAACCAGGGGTATGAGGTGGGTGAGTTCTTATAAATATATTTCTATTGTGTCCTGCTCATTCATTTAAAAAATATATATTGGACATTTACTTTGAGCCTGCCTCTGAGTCTGGCATTAAGAAACCAAACTAAGCAAAAACAAACATGCTATCTGCCCCATGAGCACCCCTTTCCAAAGCTAAGCCCCATCTGTGTATCCCAGTGCCTCTGGCTCCTCTGAAGTATTGTTCCACCATTTGTCCTCTTTCTTATATGTCAAAATTCAGGGCTGGGGCTCAGGGCAATGGACTCCTCAGCATATTCCATTAGATCGTTGAGGATAAAATGAAAGTTCCTGTGGCCAGGATTCTCACCTGGCCCAGGTTGGCTAGCTCACTACAAAAGTGTGGGCAATACATTGCTATTGACTCTATACTAAGCACTCCACCCAGAGCTCTGGGAGACATAGTGGCAGGGCTGCAAGGCTGCAAGAGAGCAGAGCAGAGGCTGGAGTGGTGGCAGCGCCGAGGACAGAGGCCCAGAGGATGGCTGTGTGGGCCACGAGGCCCAGAGGCAGAGACTGGCTTGCTGCGTGCAAACTCTCTCTGAGTGGAGGAGATTTTAGTGATTACCTGCCACCATGGAAAAAAAGTTGGGTATAACCCTTTCACCCCACGAATGTTCTACTGTCATTTCTTTGGTCACACTGAATCCATAATGAACTTGTCAGGGGCTGAAACTCATTGGCAAGACAATTGTTTTGCTCAGTGACCAGGTACCTTTGCTTTGTTACACAGCCCCCACAAGTCAGCACCTCTGTCTCCTTATGCATGAGGCACCTCCTAGCTTCATTCCCCTCCCTACAAGCTGAGAGTGCATGGCCACACACTTTAATCTTTGTCTTGGCCATACACTTAGCTCCTTAATAAAATCCAGCAAAGCCCAGGCCTACATGGCACTACATGGCTCCTCCGTGTCAGTTTGGGAGCTAATGAGACATGCAGCTTATGCTCCCCAGGAATGTGGAGATCACTGCACACCCAGTCATCACCCCTACCAACTCTTAAAACTGCCTTCCACTGTCTCTTTCCCTCAAAACAATTTCAAGTCCTCCCAGACTCTCACAGATCCTGGCCCCCACCCCTCTGTACAGCCTTACCCAAACTGCCTTCTGCACGCCACTCTGATCTTACCTGTGGGACTTGCCTACTTCGTGGGGAAAATAGATGCCCACAGACCCATGGGGCCCCCAGCGTCAGACCACTGCCTTTAGCAGTCTCCTGTCAGGGGAGATCCCTCACCTTGGAAAGGCAGGAACCTTGTCCACCTGGGCTGGCTCCTAACCCAGCTCAGCTGCTTGCTGTTACCTATGATTCCTTTTCTTATGTCTTCAAATTCTTCCTCTTCACTAGATCTGTGCTATTGGCCTTGAAATATCCTCCCTTCTCCATTTTCAATAAAAAAGGCAGAAGAGGAAGAGAAGAGGAAGACTAGGACATAGAAAATAAAAGAAAACAGCACAACAACTACCGTAAAACCCTCTGGATCCTCACATGCTTTTTCAGATAAACACCTCCACCTTCACAGCCAAACTTTACAAAAACAATCGTTCCTATTCTCTGTCCCATCATCTACTTATGAGACTGCAGCATTCTCACCTCCATCCATGTGACTCCATCACCTTCAAGTCACTAGGCCCAGTGGACCCGTTCAGGCTTCATCTTATGTGGTATCTCAACGGTGGTCAGTGGAGTTGACCATTCCAGACTTCCAGAAATGCTCACTCTGTCCCCTTGGCTAATACACCCAAGGCTCCATGGATATCAGAGGAGCAACACTAGCAAAGACCAATAAAGATGTAACTGTCGTCCAAGACAAAGAGGGCAGGCTGACTGGGAAGCGGTGGCGGTGGGAGACCAGGGCCTGCGTGAAGATGAGGCCCACTGCAAGACAGGGAAGAGGAGAGGCAGGGTCGCTGATCCCTCCCTCTCCTTGGCTTTGCCTCGGTGCCCCGCACCCACCGTGCCTGGCCACATTCTGGGTGTGGGGCTCCGAAGATACAAAAGGCCCACACTGGCCCTATGCATAAATTAAGGCAAGGAAGAGGGAAATGGTCAATATAAGTCTGACCTCTGAGTAATTCACAGGCATCTCCCTGCAAGTCAGCATGCCTGCTTGTTGCTGTTTCTCTGTAGGGGTTTGACATTGTCATGATTAGTGAGAAGCTTCCATTAGGAAGGAAATCAAAATTCTAACAAAATGGAAATCCTATGTACAATGCTGGGGAAAAAAGACAGGTGCTCTTTCTGTACTGTTCTTCTGGGTGCTTTGCACTTTACTCTCTCCTCCTGCTGCCATTTGACTCTGACAGCCAACCCCTGAGGTTACAGTCACTTAATGGGTGAGGAAGTCAAGACTCAGGTTAAAAGATTTGCCCAAAGTCACGTAACTAGAAAAATAAACAGAAAAGAGTGATCAGAACCCACATCCCGTCTGATGAGGGGAGACTGGAGGTGGGGGGGGAGACAATAGAGAGGAAAAGAAAAATGTACCCACAGCCTCAAAGTCACAAAGCTGAAGCAAACAGGTCATGAGCAGGATGCTGTGCCACGTGCGTGGTCCCCTGGAGGCCGGGGTTGAAGAGCAGCAGAGCCATGAATCTAGGCTCCGTGGGGCTGATCACCACAATACAGGAACACAGACAGCCGCATCCGAGGTGGGGCTGTGAAGGAGTTCCCAACTAGATGCTGTGAGCTCAACAATGCTCATCTGAGGCCTTGACATGAAAACTCACGCCCCACAGATGAGACACCTTGAGCCCAAATGTATAAGATTTACCTAAACCAGAAAGGAGCTGTGTTTCTGTAGGCAAGCACCGCGCTGCTTTTAAGAATGACACTGCAAAGAAACTTTCATGAAGTATTATGTCAAATATTTGTTTTCATACATATGATCATTGAAGCTTATAAGGAAGATTCATTGTCAGCGAGATGGTGCGCACAAACAGCACCCGCTTTATTGGAGCTGGGCACCATGTTTATGTACCAACAGCAATATGTTCACAAGAAATAAATGTGTTTTGTTTCTCTTGCTGAAACTACATCTCCCTTTCCAAGTAATTGCATCTAACCATGGTGCTTCAGTAAACAAGAGTCACTTTAAAACATGCCCTGTGAATAAGCACACAGCTTGCACTGGCAACTGCACACAGTCGCTCATTCACGTCTGTTCATTTCCCTCTCATTCAGCCCTACTTCACTGCCCTGCTAGGAGCTCAGAACTCTTTATCTTATAATTTTTCATGTCATTCCTTTAAGAAGGCAGAGAGAACGTACCCTTGAACACAGCAGTTGATCTAGCTTCCTTCTCTTACTGACCAAATTCATTGTATAGATTTTCTTTCACTCTAATGTTACATGGCTAGGAAGTACTTGGAGGGAAATGGCCCCTTAGGTGCTGCCCCAGAAAAGAAAGATGTATAGAAGCAGGAAATCCATCTCATCCAGATGCACAATAAAGATGAGGCTCTCCAGCTATTTTTCTCTGTTCTTTAGGAAATGTTAACAAATTCCTGTCAGCATCCATGAAATACACCCGTATCCAATAACCGACATGAAACTGGGCACTTACAACTTACCCAGGAGGCTTTGCTTATAAGAAGTGATGACATCTCAGGCCATAGCTTCCTGAGTAGGAGTGACACCCCAGAACTCAGAAGTTCAGTCCTGTTTGAGCTGGAAACCAGTCAAAGACCAAGGGCAGCAGAGACTGTGGATCATTCATTACGAAATGATACATTCCCTACTTTTGTTGAACATACCATCCATGTTCAACATCTGTTCCCAGGCCACAGTAAAACCCTTTCGCCCTGACTGCTCAGAAGACAAGGGTCCTCCTGTTCCCACACTGCCACCCCAACCCCATTTTCTCCTGTGGATTGTATTTCATGATGATGTATTACTTCTGCCGGAAATGAGTAGTTCTCCAGCAGACGCATATAGTCACCCTATAAAAGGAGGACTACATGCTGACAGATCATTAAGGTCGCAGCCAGTTCTGCTGACAGCTGAAAACAGTTATACTGGCTTACCACCCAGGCAGGGCCAAGATGGAACAACACGGCCTGAAATTTCCCTCTGACTCACAAATCTGAACTCAGTCCAGGCGATCCTCTGCCTTCTCCCCTGCCCCTCAAATCAGATAGCTCACAGGGTCTCTATGACAGCTTTCGAACTTCTTCCATGTGGGATCTAGGAGAGGTGTTTAGGAACATCAGGATGAAGGCATTTGGTCAAAAGGATCAAAGGTAACCCTGCCAAGGTACAGCTGGCTGAGAAACCAAAACACTGGCCATCCAGTCACCTGGCATACAGGGTGGGGCAGATTGTTTCTCTGACAGCTGGGGCCATGCTTTGCTGCTGCACCTATACATGCAGCTTGGGGCTCTAGGTCTTCTCTTCTACAAATAATTGTCTGAATCCCTGATCAGTGCTGAAGGTTTAATAAATAAATAAAAGCAGGAATCATTGTAAATATTCAGCCAAAGTTTGTCTATGATCAGGCGGCATCTGACTAATAGAAGACTAATGCCAGCATTTCTGGAAACTACAAGAATTGACCATTTTGACTACATGAATGGTATTATCTTACAGCTAAAAAACAAAAAATAAAAGAACGTGAAAACAAACAGCTCTAAATGTAAATACACAGCAAAGGCAGCAGAACCATGACTATGTTATGCCAACTTAGAAACAGAATTAATTACCAAATAAATTACAGAATTAATAACCAAATGTTACGTTTGTGCTTTTCTGCATGAGTCATGCAATATTGTCACCTTTTGCACTGAAGAGCTTTGCTGACCCTGGTTTTTTGATTCTATGAAAGATGGGGACCTGTGGCCTCAGTGCAAAGGAAGTGCTTACTGAGCATTTGTTGGATGCATTTGGTCAGAGTGGGCATGGCCACTGCTGCCTGCCTTGGATCCTGTAAGTGAGAAAAACCTCTTTGTATATCTTCAAAATCACTCTAGCTCTGCATTTTTTCAAACTGACTTCGTTCAGCCTATGGGCCTATGGGGCTGTGCCGGGGGCTGGGTAGTGATAACGCCATTCAGTTCACCAGCTACAGCAGGAAAGGAAAAATGTGCTTTCTGCAAGTGGTTATTCCAGGATTTCTGAGAGGGAGCCACGGCCCACTATCATCATGCTTGGAGTTTCTCTTTCAGTTCAGAGACATAAGTGTTTATTTGGGTAATTAATGAGCCAAATGAGATTGCAATACCAGACTGTACCTTAGGAAAAAATCCCTTTCCTTGTACGGCAGGGATGACAGATTGAGCCCAAGTCAAAATACAGAAAGGTACATTTGAGCCCGTGGTGCAGGGATCTCCAGGAAACAATGAGGATGAAAATTGTCAGTCAAGGGGCAGAGCAGTTGGGTTTCCAGAACTTAAATTAGCTTCCTGATTTTCCATTTCAAACACTGAAGCAGTGTTTTTCCTATTCTAATCTCTGCGAAACAAGCATACGGACACAATCCTATGACAAAATAGCTTTGGTGACACAACCTTTAACCCCGTAAGACTTCTCAAGACCTTGACTATGATCTCGGTCTTTAGAGAAAGAAAAATATTTTTAAAAGCTTAGTACCAGTGAAAAAAAGGGCACATCTGGGCACCATTTGCTAATTTTTTAAAATTAACATTCTGTGTGTATAAAGCATCTGCGATGTGCAAGACACCATGCTTTTGGAAGCAGCTAGCAGCATGGCTGTCCAAAAAAATCCCCAGACTCCTAGGCCCAGCTACCTGACATAAACAGTAATGGGCAAGGGGATGAGAAAGATATTTTTACATTATTACTGAAATTCCATAAAACTTAATAGAAATTCACCATCTGTAAAACCAAAATTTAAATTAAACATGAAGTAACTTCATTGTTATTAAAATTCATGTTCTCAGGATAATTTCATGGATATCACTTATTATATCATGTCAATGTGAACTTGTGATTACTTAATAAATGCAGTGTCCTCAGAAGACAATATTTATGTATATCTACATATCCCATGTAGGGGATAATAGAAGAGCTCCATGGTGGTGGAAAGGCTGATGACACCCACATGACCTCTAAAGACCTCCTACTCTAAAATGTCCTAAGTCCTAATGACAGAGGGAAAGATAAAATGCAGGCTTACATTCAACTTTAATAGTGTACACATGATATTTGTGGAGGATGTTCCTCTTGCAGACAGAGAAGCTGTCTGTAGCGATAGAGCTCTTACAGCTCTCTGTACTCAGCACCAATGGGAAGATGGCCTAAAGTATATGCTTTCTCCCCCTGGTCTACTTGACAGAGACTGCCCATCCTTCCCATACAGAGGGGACACACGGTTTGGTCTGGGCTGCACCTCTTCCCTCTTCTAGAACAATCCTGTGGAGTCCGGGATAGCACGCTGCCCCTCCATCAGGGCACAAAACCTGACTTCTCAGAGTCCTCCCTTCTACCTTTGCCCAGAAATGCCAGGAGAGAAGCTGTTTAATTTTTGAGATCATCAACTCCATTGTCAATAGCTGCTGTCAGGGCTGACTATTAGGAGAAATCTATCATGTAAAGAAATCTTACAGCACTGTTCCAAACGGTCCTACCCCTGCAGTTTGTTGGCTCCAGCTGCAGGGAAAAGCTCTAGTTTCCTTTCTCAGGATCAAGATCTCAGGATAAAATTTACATGAAGTTTATTAGCAGTAATCTTAAAAATATATATATCTATATGTGTGTGAATGTATACATGTCTGCATATATTTCAATATATACACATATTTACATATAAGTATATATGCAAATATATGCATAGCTATACAAGTATATATGTACATGTCACATATATAATAGAAACATATATTTTAAACTCTCATTTCTTCAAAAATGACTAATCATCCAGCAGTAGTTACTTTAAGATAGTGTGTTTGTGTGTGCGGGTGTGTGTGTGTGTGCCTTTTTAATATTTATACACATTTTAATTACTTTATCAGAGATAAGGTCTAGAACCAGAAAGCAATTAATTTAAAAAATGTCTAATAACTGAAAAAGATGTCACAAAAATCTACACACTGGTTACAAAACAAAGCACTGACTTCCTTGGGGGGAGATGTCAGGTCCTCACCCTCAAACCTGAAGCAGGGCTGCTGGTTCCAGGCCCCAAGCCATTCCCTCCTCCTCAGGAGGCAAGGACCTCCACGGCTTGGGCGTCCTCCCGCCCATGTGACGCAGGGGTGAACTCCTGTCTGAAAAGTCTCTGATATGCTGCTGGACACTGGGCAAGGAACGGGGTCTGTTTGCCACCACTGAACCCCCAGAATAACACTCCTGGAGTCACATTACTTTGTGACTTCTCATTACGGGAAAAAAACAGATTTTCCACATTGTTTAAAGAAGTTCAATTGGAGTTTTGCCATATTCACAGCCCAAATAATCACACCCAATACAAATCCTCTTTCCTATTATTTGTTACATGGTTTTAATAAGTTTGGCTACCTACTCTACAAGCCTAAAATGTATTCCAGGAGTTAATTAGGAGGAAATGGAATGTCTCTGATAAACATTATTCTAGGAACAGAAAGTCACAGCTGATGGCCTGGGAGCAAGGAAATAGAAATTAAATTATAAAAAACAGAAACAAGAAATTAAAAATACAAAACTTGGGGCCACTTAGTGTCAGAACAGAGAATCCCACACACTCAAAAGCCCAAAAAGGAATCATTATACTAAAGAACAGATTAATATTGAGAGAATCTGTTTAATTTCCATCTTAACTCCTAATTTTTAAAAGTTTTTTGCTTAAGGATTAAATCAAGTTTATCTGAAAAAGGAAGAAAAAGAGCTCATTAGAACCACACATTCACTGAGAATTTCATACATCCTGTATTTTACTCTGCACGTGCCAGAATGTATTGTCCCAAGCCGCTTGCACTCCAGACACCGTTTGTGCTCAGAGCCACACTGTAAAAAGTGCTTAGTTCCCAAGGACATTCCACAAAAGCCCATTTGACTTCAAATGGCCCCCAAACCTGTTGGAAACTATGGCAGGAATTAGAAGTAACAGCAGCGTCTACCCACTGGCAGGTACAGCGCTGCTCCAGAAGACAAACCCAGGTCATCTGGCTCAAAACAAGGAGGTCCTTCTTAAAGCCATGCCTCAGCGAACACCTGCCCCGTTAGCTGCCTGCCCTGCTGTGGGCAGACAGCCCGGGCTAGAGAACAGAACACGGTACGGGTGGGAAACCAGAAGACATGACCTTTAACAGCTCCAATTCTGTTTTCAATTTCCCCATGTCCCTGTGGGTTCTGGGGGATCAAAATAGGCTATGAATGGCAGTTGTTGTGTCCCTGTAATTTTCTCAGTCACCACGGACCTCCATCAGCGAAGAACCTGAAAACAGGCCCCGTCCCACAGCAGGGGTGCTCCCTCCTTGCCAGCGTAACCGCTGGGGCCAGACTCCCCACTCCCCAACCTACTGAGAAGGCCTAAGGATGCCACCCACAAGCAGAGCAGGAGCAGACAGAATGCCTCGGTGGCCTCGGGGGAGTAACAAGATGTGTATATGATTATTAGCTTCTCCAGCATAGCCTTGGACTTTGACCCTGACATCTTACCATTCCCAAAAATCTGGGTCAACTATGCCTTCCTCATGAAGACTTTTCTTTGGACTTTGACCCTGACATCTTACCATTCCCAAAAATCTGGGTCAGCTATGTCTTCCTCCATGAAGACTTTTCTAAGAGTCTTCCTGGTTAAAATTAGTGAACACTTCCTCAGAACACTGCAGGAGGGCTTAGACCTCCTTTATAGTACCTCTCCCATTCTGCACTGTACTATAGATATTTGTGGGCACATCCTATCTCTCCTACTAGGCTGTAAGATCCTATAAGGCAGGATCCATGAAAGCCGGCAGAAATTAACGTTTTCCACCCGGGCACTGACAATTTGGTTGAAGCAACTGGACAAGCACACCAAGGACGGATTTGGAGGGAGTAGATTTCATCCAGCATCAATTTATTCATATGCAGTGAGCAGGCACAGTGTGTTTACTCTCCATTACTTTACACAGAGACTTTACTCTCCAGAACTTGAGGCTACCACCTCTTCTGATCCTCAACATCAATTCAAAGATACAACTTGGACTCAGGACATGCCTGGTCACCCAAAATGCATGCAACTATGTAACTGATAGTCTGGGGGTGGAGTAGCAAATTCCTATTCTATGCCACTTGACTTTGGAAGTTCAGACATATATGAGGGTATGATGGCTTTATCCAAAAGTGTCTAGAGATAGGGTGGGACAGGCCACATGAGATGTCACTGTCCCTGTCCATGGAGGTTGAGGAGAGAAGCCTGGCATGAAAGCAGAGGACAGAAAGAGTGAGGAAAAGCAGGCAGTGTGTCACATCTTACAGAGGACATCAACACAGAGCACAGACCCACACGGAGCCAGCCCTCCCAGGTCTGGATCCTGGCTGGCCTCACTACTTGTGTGCCCTTGGACATTGCTGAACCTCTGTGTGCCTGTTTCCTCATTTGTAATATAGGGATAATGATAACACCTTTCTCATACAGTTGTGATGAGGATTGAAAGAGTTAGTTCAGATAAAGGGCTCAGAACAGTGTGAGCAGTGAGAGTTGTGACATTGTCGTTGTCATGCTGTGACCTGGACTGACAGCAGGACAGTCTCACCCACACCAGGAAGGTCAGTCCCTTCACTGTAGAGACGCAAAGACAGACTCTCAGCCAACATGACCAACACTTCCCGGAGAATGCTGACTGTCAACCTGCGGGTCCATGAATTTCCAGGTCCGCCAGACCCAGCAGGGAGGCTTCCCGGACATCAGAGAGACATATGCCCCAGTGAGCAGGAAATGCAGAGGTCTCTCTTCTGGACACTCTGTTTTGCTTCAGGACACAACGTAAGTCCAGTTCCCCAAAGGGGACTTCCACAGTGACACCCCTCCACCTCCAAACATCTCCAGAACTGAGCGAGTCTGCTTCTGCTTCCGCATTAGCTCTGACCCTCGACTTCCCACCTGAGCCCCTGCATCGGTCTTCTGATGGCTTTTAGTCTCCATTTCCCTGCTAATCCATGATCCTTATAAAACCCAGGCCTTATGAGTTCATTTCTCTGCTCAGCTATGTCTGGTACAAATAGAAATACAAATGAAAACAAAAATGACATGGAGTTGTCCTACCGTCAGGGTTATGACTAAAATTAAAGTCATAAATGATAATATCCTGTACTTTTCAAGGGTCTGGGGAAGGAGATTCTCACACAGAGCTGGTGGGAGTGTCTATTAGTGGGGTCATTTTAGAGGGCATCTGGGCAGTGTGGACTAAAATTTAAAGTGCATCCCCCGCTGATCCAGCAACTAGAGGGCTCCAAGTTCACCCACGGGAGCTTCCCTGTAGGGGTGACGGGGCACTTCAAGGGCATTCGCTGAGCTTTGTTCAGAAGAGAAAAAACTTGGAAATAACCTAAATGCCCATTGGTAGGGAAATGGCTGAACTGTGAGATGTCCACCTTCTGCAATACCATGCTGTATTAAAAACAAGAACTATGTTTAGATTTACTAGTTTGGAAAGATGTTACATAACAATATGTTATGGGATAAATTGCATCCTCCCCCCAATTCCTATGTTGAAGCCCTAACTCCCAGTACCCCAGAACAGGACTGTATTTGGAGACAGGTTCTTTAAAGAGTAATTAAGGTAAAATGAGGTCATTAGGATGGGCTCTGAGCCAATGACTGGTGTCCTTATAAGAGAAGTGATGAGAACACTGACACACACAGAGGGAAGACCACGTGAGGACATGGGGGAGATGGCCGTCCACATGCTGAGGAGGGGGCCTCCAAATGCCCCAACCCTGCAAACCTTGATCTTGGGCCTCTGGCTTCCAGAATTGGGAGAAAATGCATTTTTGCTGTTTAAGACACCCAGTCTGTGGTAGTTTGTAGCAGACCTAGCAAACTAATACACAATAGCAGCTATTTATTTTCTAGGGGTGTATGATATGTGTAATGTATAGGAAGCAAAATGGAAGGGCCCAGAGCAGCCTGATAACAGTGGTTACCTTTGGGGAGGAATTAGGAAAGAAGCTGGGGATAGCGGTTGAAGGGAATTTTAGTTTTAAAAATAAGGCTTTAATTCTTATAATAAGAAAGTACTCATATATTATTTGTATACCAATAAAAACAAAAACCTTTCACGGCTCTCCACTGAGTATGGTCCGCAAAATGCTTCAGCACCTGGACCCCACAGTCTTTATAATTTTATTCCTTACCTAGTCCCATCCCCCAGCCCCCACACACATATTTGCCACACTAGACTAGCCCATCCCTCCAAGGGCTCCGTGCCTCTGCTGTCCCCTCTGTCTAGAATGCTTTTCTCCTGTAAGACTCGTTTGCTGATTTCCACCCTTCAGAGCCCAGCTTGAATGTCACCTGCTACAAGCCTTACTTGGCATATTTTTCCAAGCGACTCTTCTCTGTTCTTCTAATGTCTTATTCACATTTGTGTTCCCTGTGCCCCATCAGTGCCTGTAGCCAAGTAACTACTCAGTAGAAGGTTATCAAGGCATGGAAGGCTGGAATGTTTTCTAGCAGGTTACTTTTTTATCCAGTGTATTTCCAAGGGCCCACATTTCATTCTTTGTATATTAAAAGACTCCCTAGAGACTAGGACTGTAATGCTGACATGTACAAGGTCCTAGCCTTTAACTGATTCTTTAATACGTCAGGGACAAATATATTTCTGGGCCAGCCAAGTCCCATTTGCTTTCAATCCTAATGAACTCATCTGAGAATGTATTGCAATTTATTTTAAGTTCTGTGCCCTTAAAGGACTTCAATTACTTAACCCACAATAGGCCCAAATAAAAAATGCCTGCTGACCTGTGACTGAGAGGCCCTGACCCCCAGGCCTTACCTCTTCATCGGCTTGGGGGAGCATTCCCTCTCCAGGCTGGAGGACGTGTGTTTCACGTGCATTGTGTTGTAGGAAGTGTGAGTATAGTCATTTTCGTCGCTGTAGTCAGGACCAAGCAACGTCCGGGCCCAAGTTCCCATGTCGTAAGGAGGAAGGGTTCCTCCAAATTCAGAGGGCAGAAATTCAGGATGTATTAGCTGGTGGAGGCTGTTCAGATTGTTTCCATGCAGGAAAATCTGAAAGACAAAAATAATTAGCAATAAAAAATCCAAAATACATGACCAAGTACTTAATCTAATACACAATTTAGCAATGACAAATTGGATGCACTGCTGGTGATCATGGTGTTTAAAGAGGCACTCAATTTTGTGTCTGTAACTTAGTCTTCATAAAATATTAATTTACTGCTCAGAAAAGAAGCTGAATTAATAGTTCTTAAAATAAAGTTTATGAACAAATTGGGTATTATTTGGCCATGGCCCCAAGTTATACATAGAGTCATCTCTTAATTATCCCTGCTGACAAAAAGAGTAGTAATGTAGACCATCCAAACCCAGCCGTGCTTCACATGCATCTCCATATCGCCCGGTCATCCACCAAGAGAGCTTTCCTTCCTCTGCATGCCCCCAGCCCTCCATCCCTACCAGGCCTTCACGAAGTGACAGCCTCTTCCTCCAACTGTCCCAGTGATATCTGCCCCTTGGTTCTCCTCCCCCTGCTCCCCAATTAATTGTATTATCTACTGACTTCTATTTTTTTCTTATTTGTTCATTTATGTCTTGCTTCCCATGAGAAGAGAAGAATACTCAGGGAAAGGGATGGTGTTTTGTTACTCTTTTAATACACTCCTGGCTCCCAGGGAGATGTGGGAACTCAATCAGTTCTTTCTTAGTCAATGGAACTGAAGACTGTGCCTAAGAATTTATTGTGGGATATTTTTGCAGCCATTTTCCATTTATTCTGGATAAAGGGCTAATAGCTAAACAAGTCTGCATCTTCTATACATATAAGAGATATACAGGGGATAAACAGGTTAAGCAGGGAAGAAAACACCCACAAATTACAATTGCTTTCAGTCAGATCCACAAAGTGGATAAGCTGCAAGTTGATAGTCACCATTGCCTGCAAATTAGGAATTGACTCCTCAAACTTTATTTAAAGTGCATCTGTATAATGACATTGGTTTGCACACTTGCTCATGTTGCAAGTTGCATACACATAAGTATACCCAAATATATAGGAACATAGATTATACATACACAGAGGTACACATCACCCCTAACAGTTAACCATGGTGAAATGTAAATGTGATTCTTAAAATACATCAATATAGTATAACATACCATAAAAATATTCTATTATACTATATACTATATAGAATACCAGTGTATAATAAACATTTGCTACCTTGTTCTGCTTTATTAAGATTTTTAACTTAGGATGTAATGACATCATTTGAAGAGTAGGGGGACAAGAAGCTAAGTGTTCACAACAATACTTCAGAACAATTCTTCAGAGCAATACTGTTGCACTTCAGAAAACAATGTATGATTTTTGACATTGGATTGGGTATGACTGAATTTTAATAAGAATTATTTCTTTTAAAAAAATTCATGAGTTCTGACTTTTCAAAACACTTTTCAGGAGGAACTGTAGAATTTGAAGCATGGAAAAGCTGGAGCTAAATATTAGCCCTGGTGGTTAGATCAAGTATTTGTGCCCACCCACGCAACACTTCCAATTCTTAAAGGACAAAGAGCCTTGGAAACTGGCCCTCTCTGCTGGTGGTCCTGTGGGATAGAGGATTCAGCAGGTAGGGGGCTGGACTCTCTACTTGTCAGATGCTGCACCCAGAGCTCTGAAACTCCCTTCCGTAGTACTGCAGCAAGTGTAGATTGCTTTGTGGGAGACAATCCCACTGCTCCTTCCTGAGGAGAAGATGAAGCCAGAGGGAAGCCTGAAGCCCCATTAGGAACAGTCTAGGATACTTCCCTATCCTTAGCACTGTCCTCAGACCCAGACAGATTTGCACAATGCTTCAGAATGTCTCTGCTTCCTTAGGCTGATGAGTTCTGGCTCCTAGTTCCACACCTGATTGGGTGCAGGGGAGTTACCCCTCCCATACCTTATTGCACTGCTTCCTAAGGACCTGGAAGCATCTGAGGTCTAGGAGGTAAGGATCCCGTGGAGTGTGTATGTGGGGACAGGGTCCCTCATATCCTCATTCATTCTCCCCCGAATACTCAGATCTCTTTCCCAGAACAGGGTCCCCTGGGCCAAGGGACATAAGTAAGGTGCTAGAAGAATGACCCTGGTCACTTACCTTGAAAGGTGGTGTTTCTAAGCCAGGACATTGCTAAATTCAGAAAGCTAAATGGGAGCTAAGTGGTAAGGAGAAATAAAAGTCTTTACATCGCAACTACATGAGTGGCATTATGCTACCTGCTTTCATTTAATGTCTCATTAAATTACCCAGAAACTCTCTACAGTGAGTGTTTGTTTCTCTGTTTTATAAATGAGGAAGCAGAATCAGAGTGGAAAAGGAATGTTCAGTTTCTCAGCTAATAGGAATGCCATGAAAAAGCCCAGCTCCGACAGCAGATGCCAGCTTTCCAATGTCATCAGCTGAGGCAATTAAGATTTTAAAAGGCTTCTCCCTCAGCGCATTACTATTTCCATTGAAGGATGCTTTCCCAGCTTGCAAGGTGATGAAGCTGGCAGCTCTGACCCAGGAGCCAAGGGGGGAAAAACTAAATCATAAACATTCTTCACCACAACAATACATTTGCAGGACACAATGCTGGCTATTAAAATATCCCAGGAACAGGAAGCTGCTTGATGCCCTATCTCCAGTGAGCATTTAGAGTGATGTGGGCATCTGGTATTTTTACGCCTTCAAGTTTCCTTTGGTATGTCACTGGGATTCTGAAAATAACCCAGTTCTACTAAATTATTGATTAAATCCAGGCCATTTGCAAACTCCACCTGAGGCTCAAATGCTCTAGGACTGCAGAAAAGCCGAAAAACCAAAGTAAAAAATAAGGAGAGAGGGAGAGAGATTGACTGTGAAGAGGGGCACAGTAATGGTCCCTCTGTGGACCCCCCCAGCCCCACTGTTGGGTGTTTGTTTTCATTACCCGCTTCCTGGTCTTGTCTTTCAGGAATGGCTTGATGAGCGTGTACAGCGCATGAATGTACCAGGGCTGATTGACAAAATGGACTCCTCCGAAGCGAGCAGGAAAGCTGTCCTGGGTGGAAAGAAAGACACAGCAGTTAGCACGAGTTCCAGGGGAAGCGGGCCAGCAGCTCCACGCCCCGCAACCCCTGGTTTTTCTCTGACCAAAGCCTTAGCTGGCCATGGGGAAAGAAAGGCAACACACTGACTGCCTAGCTATTAAGATTGCCTCTATTCCCCTTGTCCCCTTTCTCCCTTCTGACTCCACAATTTACAAATCATGCATATGTGCCAGGCCTGAATTTTCCAAGTCACAACTCTATGACTTCTACATGACACAAGAGTGTGTGTGCCCCAGGTAGCAAGGGAGTCGGAATTCTGGAACTCTTGGTTGCCTTAGGCAAACAAGGTTTCAGCCCCCAGAAGCTCTCAGGACAAGCTGGCCCTTTTACCCTGTTCTTTGCCCTCCAGCACTCTGCACCCACATTATCATGACAAAAGCTGAACTTTGTGGGTGAGCTAGCCAGGCTGTGAAGGAAGGCAGTGGAAAAGATTTCAAAGGATCTTAAGAGATGGGGCTCTCCGGAATCCACCAAAGTTTGATGTCCTTTGCCAGCAACTTTTTTACAGATTCCAGAAACTAGCTCCTTACTTTATCCTGGGACTCACACAATAGGACCCAGGGAAAAAATTACTTGTGGGTGGCTGGGCTAGTTGATTTCCTTAACTGAGGCAATATGGGTCTCTTTTTCAGCAGACCAATACATTTTTTATACAGCAGGAAATGAGAGCATTTTTTAAATGGTTCCAATTTTAGAATCCAGATCAAGGCATAAGCTAATGTTTTAGAAGCCAAGAAGCTCCTCTAAGTGCTAATTAGATCCACAAAATAAGGGGCCTTAACCATAAACTCTGAGCTAGTCCCACAGCACCAGGTCCTGAGTTCTTGATGAATGGCTTCTGCAAATTATATTACATTAATGGAATTAAAAAAAGAAGGAACACGGAATGTAATTTGAATTGCCATGTATGTTGGTGATCAGGTTGATTGCAACAAGCATTTTTGTAAGATGCTAGCAAGATGAGATGAAAGCAAAAGGAGCCGAGCAGTGTGAGCTAGCGGTTGAGGCAGCTGATCTCTGTGGGTGTACGAAATACCTTCCTTGGGTCATTTTTAGTAACAAGGGAAGAGGGTATTAACCTTTTTGCAGAACCTTTTGAGTCTTCAGGATCCCTGGGCATCTTTCCTCACTGAGACCTAGTTTCCAGTGTAAGTTCATGAAACTGTGCTTAAGGGTTGACATTTTTAAAAATTATAATAATTTTTGTCTCTGTCTAGACATTTTATAGAGTGCAAAGAAATGAAGTCAATGGAAAGCTAAACTAGACAATTTCAGTAAAAGGTCTTTGTTTTATATGGCACGTATTTTTTGTTTTGTTTACTTTATTTGAAAAATGCTTAATGAAACTCCAGATAAGGTTGGAGGGACCATTTATACTAATTTGTACATTTGTCATTATCTGCCACTATTCTAAATCTGATTTCAGAGATGTGAAAGTTCTTAATAAGGTTGTCTTTTCTCTTCTAGGTACAATTTAGTATCTAACTACTCTTTGGTTCCTTAAAAAAAAAGGCCATCCCCCCTCCAATTTTTCCTTTCCAAGAAGTGCTAAACACTAGCCTCCTTCACTTCTGGTCCTTTTGAACTTGTTATTCAGAAGTATAATTCATTATCCCACACACTAAACTTGGGTTCTGAGGGGCTAAAGAAGAACCAGAGTAAAGGGTTTCTCTATAAAACCGAGGCTTTACTGTCTTTTTTTAATAAGACCAATAAGGGTTTTTATTTTATTGGGAGTCTATTGTGCTATATACATTTTTAGGTTAGTAAAGTGACAGAAAACTCTGTAAATAATACTCTAGAGGCAGTAGGCAAAATCTCAAAGAAAACATTAACCTTTCAAAAATATCTGGAGACTCATAGTTTTAGTCTATAGAGGCTCAGTCGTCAAAGACATCAACATTGTCTTCTATTTGTGTCAGAGGAGGTTGAAAGAAAACATACAGGGCTGAGACCTTGTCAGTTCTCGCTAGATTGGCCCTGGCTTTGAGTGTGCCACCTTGAAGGCATGAGATTTTATTGATCTCATCCAGGTCAGCCAGTGACTATGTGCAGATAAATGCATGTAAAATCCCATGCCTCAGAGTTCTGGGTTTGGGCCAGAGTGGAAACAGAATGACTTTCCTCCAGGGCCCTACTATAAAATTCAAATGAAAGGCCTTGGTGTTTAATAAGGAAAATGTGCAAATATTCTGGGCATATGCGAATGAGTCCACTGCATTATTAATAATGGTGTGTGTGTGTGTGTGTGTGTGTGTGTGTGTGTGTGTGTGTGTGTGTGTAGTGTGCAAAGGGAAAGATGGGGGAAGGGAAAATTAGCAAAGAATAATACCTATCATCATTTATCGTGTTGCCTGGTCTCATTAACAAATTGCAGTAAAGGAGACATTGTCTCCCTAGATGCCAAGGGAGTCCACCACCTCAAGGAGGTCCATTTCTGAAGGGACAGAGCAGCCCTATGTCAAGATGGTAGGCCTTGATTCAATGGCAGTGTAATACTTTCTCAGAGTTCTTGTAAACTAAAGAGTATGTGCTAAAACATACCCCAGGTTCAAGAAAATGATACTAATTCCTGTACATTTCATGCCTTTATCAGTAAGAATATCACTTCAAATTATAAACATACACAAATCATAAAATTTGTCCCAGTTTATTTTAAATTAATTTATTTCCTTATGATGAAAATAATACACCTTCTAGAAAATTAAAAATAGATTAAAATATGTTTTGAAAAATTAGGAAATAGAAAACACCAGAAAGAAGAAAAAGAAATCACCTCTATTTCCATGGTAAAAGACATACTCTTCATACTTTCTGTCACCCAGAACAGGCTATGTTATGTTTTAATAACACACAACCCCTGCCTTTTATCATTTAAAACCATAAAGATTTATTTCTTGCTTACACAGAATGTCCTTGCTGGGCTCGCAGGGAGCCAGGCAGGTGGCCTCCCCGATCTGGAGCAGTGCTGCTTGCCTCAGCCGAGGGAAACTGCGTAGGAACCACACCTTATTAGCTCCTAAGGTTGGCGGCCAGAAAGTGACGTGCTTCATCTGGCACATTTTATAGGCCAAACGTGTCTGACTTCAAGGGGGTCAGGAAATGGCAACCTACGTGCCCAATAGGGAAAAGGCCAAAAGTGTTGATGAATAGCACTCACAATTACCCAAGACCCACTTTCCTTCTTCCCTTTCCTTCCTTCCTTTTCCTTTTTTTCTTCCTTTCCAAATGGGATCATGCTTTTAAAATTATACTTATTAACTATTCATTGATCGCCTGCTTGATACAGTATCAAATAATATAGAGTTTACAGAGTAGTGGGGAAAATAGAAAATTGCAATTATGTAATGATTTGTTTAGTGTCTTTAATTCTTTACCAAACAATCAGTTCATACCTTGAGTCTCTTCAGTTCAGCACATATTTATGAGACAAACTCTGGGTTGTATTGTCTGAAGTGTGCTTGGCAGAACTGCCTTGGCAGAAATTTCCACTCCTTTCCCTGTCTCTCTACCTGAGCTCCACCCATGCCCTAGGCTGCTGAGGTCAGGTTTGTGTTCACAGGCTTCCCATTTTTTATTTACAATCATGCTTTTCTAATATTTTTCTTTGGAATTGCAGTAATGCCAAGAGGTAGCTGGGAGTGCTAGCATCTGTATAAGTAATGCTTTCTCTAACTCCCAAGTCACACAAAGATATGTTCAAACTAGATATATTAGAAGCCCACCTTCCAAACCAGTTCCCCAAGCATTCTAACTCCACATTCAATGAGTGCTACCTCTCAGTGCCTCCTAAATAGAAGAGTGGCTCAGTGAATGGCCTGAAAATCTGAGCTCTACTTACTCATGTCCAGATTCCTTCTTTGCTCTCTGAATATTCAGAGTAAGGCTATTCTCATCTGTCTGTCCTATTTTCCTTTATCATATAATTATTATAGCATTCTAAGTGTTATTAAAATGAGGATCTGGAAAGTAGAATAACCGTGACTTAAGGTGAATGGAGGAGAAGCCTGTGACCAAGAGAGTGATGGTATAAAAAGGAATAGGTCTAAACATGCAGGCACATTTTTTTGAAAAGAAATTGGGAGAGCCAGTTGAGTGAGACAAACTCAGCTAGGAAAGGAAAGGCGATGGAGGAAAACATTAACCTAACAGTGGAATAAGTACTGGAGGTGCAGCTTCATTGTGGGAAAGAAGAGGGTGAACCTGAATGTATAGTATTGTGGGCCCGGCATGACCTGCTGGGATAGTGCAAGGCACCTGGGCAGAGGTAGCGATGGCTCAGCTCAGGACTGTGGCTAATTAAAGAATCAGGGTCAGCTCCCAGGGAGAGGATAACTATTAATGCCCTGATTGTCACTTACCAAAATAGATGAGTCCTGTAGGAACTACAGAGCTGCCAAAACCTTCCTGGGATATCATGATACGGCAACGACTGACCAGGTGTCTACTTATGCCAAGCATTCAGAGTATATTATTAAGCAGAACCCTGGCCCCTGTATGTCAGTGATGAGGATCCCCTCCCCTTTTCCAGGGATGCTGCCGAAAGAGTGGGTAGTCAGAATTTTTTACTATTACCCAGTGGTAATGAGGCCACCTCCATCTAGATGTCACTGGAGACCTTGTGGGAAGCTAGAACATCCACCCCTGCCAGACAGTAATGAGATGGTCCCCTTCCTTGGGTGTCAACAGAGGCCAAGTGAGGAGCCTGGCCTTCCTCCTCCACCTTTTCAGTAGTGAGGCAGCCAGCCTGCTTTCCCTGCCAAGTGTATCCCCAAAGCCAACTAAAACAAAAGGTTTATATAAAATCCAGAATTTCAGAACATAATACATAAATGTCCAACTTAAAAAAAATTTTTAAATCACTCTTCAGACCAAGAAACAGATATATCTTAAACTGAATGAAAAATGGCCATCAATAGGGGCCTACACTAAAAGACACAGAACTTAGAATTACTTGACAACAATTTTAAATTAGCAATCATAAAAAATGCTTTAACAAGCAATTATAGATATGCTTGACACAAATGAAAAAATTGAAGATTTTTTATTACACCAAATAAAAAACAGACTGGTAGAGTGGATTAGAAAACATGATCTACCATATATGCTATTTATAAGAAACTCACTTCAAATATAACTGTATAGAGGGAATACATATAAAGCAAAAGCTGATAGAAGTAAAAGAAGATATAGACAAATACACAATTGTTATTGGCAAATTCAATATCCCTCTCTCAACAACTGATAAGCTTTTAGACAGAAAATTAGCAAGGATATAAAAGAACTCAGTACCATTAATGAGTAAGATTTAATTGACACGTGTAAAACACTCCATTCAACAGCAATAGAATACACTTTCTTTTAAAGTGCCATAGAACATGTACCAAGACTGATCATACGTGCACCATAAAAAACAAACCTCAACAATTTAAAAGAAGTGAAATTATACAGAGCATGTTCTCTGTTCATAATGGAATCAAACTGGAACTCAATAACAGAAAGATGAAGGGAAAATTACAAATACTACTAAAGAAATAATTAACAACTAAAACTACTTTTAAATAATTCTTGGATATTATTTAACAATAATTTATTATTTAATAATAATAATTTATTATTTAATAATAATATCCAAGGTCAAATAATACTATAATAATATCCAAGGTCAAAGAAGTCCAAAGGAAATTTAAAAATACATGTAACTGAATGGAAATGAAGACAATATATCAATATCTATGGGACACAGCTAAAGCAGTGTTGACAGGGAAATTTATAGCACTAAACACATACATAAGAAAAGAGGAAACATCTTGAATCAATAATAAAGCCCCCACCTGAAAAATGTAGAAAAAGAAGAACAAATTAAGCCAAATCAAAGAGAAGAGAGGAAATAATAAAGGTAAGAGCAGAAATCAATGAAATTGAAGAGAAAAACAATAAAGAAAATCAATGAAACAAAGAGCTTTGAAAGGTCAATAAAATAAACAACCATTAGGAAGACTGTCAAAGAAACAAAGAAGGATATCACAAATTACCAAGCAAAGAAATAGAAGATATTGCCACAGACTTTGCAGACATTAAGAAAATAATCAGGGACTATCACAAACAACTCCACATATGTATATTTGACAACTGAGAAGAAATGGGACACAAAATACAAACTACCAGAACTCAGCCAATATGAAACAGGTCATTTGGATAACCCTTAACTATATAGAACATTGAATTTGTGATGTTAAAAGTTACAAAAAATAAATCTCTAGACTTAGACAGTTTCACTTTAAGATTTTACTAAACTTTTAAAGAAGAATTAATACAAATTCCACATAATCTCTTCCAGAAAATAGAAGGGATCACTTCCTAATTCATTTATGAAGCTAGTATTACTCCAATACTAAAACAAAACAAAAACAGTATCAAAAAATAAAATTATAGAGCAATATTCTTCATGAATACACATGAGAAAATCCCTAACAAAACATTAGCAAATACAATTCAGCAATATATAAAAAGAATTATATATATATATATAGTCAAGTGGGGTGTATTCCAGAGATGCCAGGTTGGCTCAATAATTAAAAATCAATTTACCTGATGTATTACCACATTATCTAGTTTCTATATTTGATACTTTTATATCTGGTGCCTGGCTGACCAGGAAGGGACTGCCCCTCCCAGAAGTCATTTTCTGATTAACTCTCTTTAGAAAGTCATGTACCCCAAGGATATTTACTTATAACCCCAAAGCCTCTGAAAAATCATACTTCTCTCAGACACCAGTCTTTTTCTGTATCAAATTGCCCTCAGATGACCCAATTAAAAAAAAAAATCCTCACCAAGAGACTGAAAAAATTAATCACAAATCAATAATCTCATAGCTACATTTGGTCCTTGGCAGAGAGGAGTGTTTGGAGTAGGGCTGTTTAGATAGAAATGTACTCCCCTTGGTTACCTTTTCATCACAACCACTCACCTACAACCAAATTGCCACTAGTAGCCAAGAATAACAGAAACACAAACCATGCTTCACCATCTGACCCTGGCTCAAAGTCACTAACAAGGACAGCATCACTGCTTTCTATGTGGAATCTTAATACATTACATCGTTTGCCAGCCTGATGCTATTTTCTCTCAAATATACCTACTCATCCTGTGCAAAGATTTTACAATCTTCTACATTACATAAAGGAAACAAAAGCCTTCACAAAGCTATAGCATCATTGCCTGCCTTTCCTGGTGGTGGGCAGGCAGTGCATAAAAACCCAAGTTTCACTGCTGTCACTTCTGCCTTCACACTGCTCAGAGAGGGGACCTTTAGCCCTAGAGCCCACTGTCTGTCTTTTTCTTTACTTTCCTTCTCCTCTTCCTCCTCCAAATACCTGCTTTCTCTTTCCTTTCTCTTGCTTCTCTTCCTTTTCCCTCTCACTTCTCCCTTTTTCCATTTCCCTAAAATTTGTCCCCTCTTTGGGCATGGCAATAAATCCAAGATGACAGCTCAGCCCAGTGATGACATTTAGAATTAAAGAACTTGGGAGGGGCATGGAGCTTGTCACTATGGTCCGTGAAATTCTCTCAAGAAGTTATACTCTCTAACCAAGTCAATTAGGCAAGAAGATTAAGTGTCCTCCAGACTGGAAAGGAGGAAATAAAACTCTGTTGCAGATGCATGGCCTGGAATATAGAAAATCCTAAGAAATACACTAGAAATTATTAGAACTAATAAACAAATTCAGCAAGGTTGCAGGATACAAAGAAAATAGTAAAAAATTAATTCTATTTCTATATAGTTCCAATGAAAAAATAGAAATAAATTAAGAAGACAACTGGTATAGGGGAGAGCCTAGTAAACATAATATTCGTCATGTAAGTGTAGATTAGTGATACCAAAAACAAAGCAAAAAAAAAAAAAAAAGGCAGTTCCTGTGTGGTAACCTCCAACGAGTTCTACACAAGGGTATAAAGGGCATATAAAAGTGTAGGCAAAGGGTCTGTTTGTGTTTATACAGAGGATCAAAGCCTAATTGGGCTACCCCGAAAATGAACTAAGATACGATATGAAAAAGAACTTCCAACATCTGCACCCTCTGGAAGACTCATGCCAGAAGATGATCATCAAAAAACCCCAACAAAGATCCACGCACTGCTACAGGTGTAGATGCACTCATCCCACCAGCTCCTGGACTTGCCATGGGAATGAGGAAGGAGATATCTAAGCTGGCCTGTGCATACAGTAAAACAACAAATTTGACTGGATCTATACTGTTGGAACTCAACCAAGAATTTGGAGAAGTGCAAATTGTAGCGCTCCAAAGTCTTACAACTACAGACTATTTACTGTTAAAAGAACATATGGCATGTGAACAGTCCCCAGGAATGGGTTGTTTTAATTTGTCTGATTTCTCTCAGACTGTTCAAGTTCAGTTGGACAATATCCACCATATCATAGATAAGTTTTCACAAATGCCTAAGGTGCCTAACTGGTTTTCTTGGTTTCACTGGAGATGGCTGGTAATTACAGATATGCTTTGGTTATGTAACTATACTCCTATTATGTTAATGTGTGTGCGCAATTTAAGTAGTAGCTTAAAACCTATACATGCTGAAGTACTCTACAAGAAGATATGTCAAAGAAATAATCAATCTTCCCATGTTTTCTTCCGCCTGCTACTTCTATAGCTTTTCTTCTTCCTTCCTAATTACAACCCTTAAATAGAATTCGTGCCTCATATCAAATTTACCGAGTATCATAATTCTTCCAAGTGGTAAAGATACCTCAAGACAAATGCTGGGCATAGAAGCCACAGGGCATAAATATGCAAAGAAGTAAAAAGCTAACCTTTTCAAACAATAAGGCTTCCCTCTCACTTACCAACTTCACATTTCCCTGTATGGCCCCGGAAGATGACTGGTTAGCCAGAGACGGGTAAGATTCCTCAAGGGAGGAACAACCTAAGACAGGCACAGTCGCAGGGGGGCCATCAGGTGAGAAATTGGGGATCAACAGAGGTGAGGCTTAGAACCTCACCCCCCCTGTTCTGAGAGAAATCTTCTGCATACGTGGATGTTTTATTGCCCTGGTCTAGCTTGGATTAACACATAGTCTACAGGCACACACCTGATCATCTACATTTGCTCTCTTACAACACTAAACTATGTTTTCTACCTTTATCTTATATCTACCTACCACTTCAGCATTTTATTAAAAATAATAATAATAAAGAGAGAAATGTGGTATCCACATATAAATCAAGTATAAAAACCAAATGAGTATTCATATTTGAACAGACTGTTTAGAGTTCATAATGCATGAGCAAAACCGAAAGTTTCTGTGATGACTGCCCTTGTACTGTTCACTATGTAACTTATTCATTATGTAAGAATTTGTTCTACATGTAAGAACTTGTTTGTTATGCCTCAGAAGATTGGAGACTGACGAAAATTAGGCTTGGGGTGGATTAATGATTGTGCATTGAGCATTGACTCCCCTATACAGAATTTTATTGTCGTTAACAACCATTTGATCAATAAATATGAGAGATGCCCTCACAAAAAAAAAAAAAAAAAAAAAAGGACAGACTTCCAATGGTAAAATAAATAAGTAACCGGGATGTAATGTATAGCATAAGGAATATAGTCAAGATATTGTAACAGCTTGGTAGGGTGATAGCTGGAACCTAGAATTATGTATATAAATGTTCTACCACTGTGTTGTACACTTGAAACTAATGTAATGTAATACTGTGCATCAACTACCCTTCAATTAAAAATAATTATTAAAAAAAAAAAAATTAAGAAGACAATTGAATTTACAATAGCTTCAACAAAAATAAAATACATAGAAATAAACTTCACAAAATAAGGTTACAACTTATACTCTGAAAACCATGAAACATTGTTGACAGAAGCTAAAGAAAAACTAAATAAAAGAAAGTCATTCCATGTTCATGGATTGGAAGATTTAAGACTATTGTTAAGATGGCAATACTCCCCAAATTAACCTACAGATTCAGTGCAATCCTACCAGAAGCCCAGCAGACTTCTTTGCAGAAATTGACAAGAGAGGGGTAAGAAGGATTGATCTCACAGAATGGCATTCAATTTTTTCAAATAATATATCTGATAAGAAATTTGTATTGAAAATATGTATATTCTAAGAATTATTGCAACAGTAATTACTATTACTACAGTAATAAAAAGACAACTCAATTTTTAAAAAGGAAGCAAAGGATACAAATAGATATTTTTTCCAAAGGAGATATACAATAGCCAACAAGCACATAAAATGATCAACATCATTAACATCAGAGACCTGCAAATCAAAACCACAATGACATACTACTTTATATCCTAGGATGTAAATACTAGGAAGGATAGAATCAAAAAGTATTTGTGAGGATGTGTAAAAATTGGAGCTCTCATACTCTACTGTTGGGAATATGAAATGGTGCACTTTGGAAAACAATCTGGCAGTTCCTCAAATATTTAAACATATGGTCATGTTTCAGTATGACCCAGCAAATCCATTCCTTAGGCATATACTGAAAAGAAATGAAAACACATGTGCACACAAATATCTGTACACAAATGTTCATTGAAGCATTGTTCATACTAGCCAAAAATAGAAAGGCCCATGTCTATCTACTAAAGAAAGGATAAATAAAATGTGGTATATCCATGCAATAAAATATTATACCACAATAAAAAGAAACAAAGTACAAACATACATTACAACATGGATAAGTCTTGAAAACACAATGCTAAGCAAAGTATTCCAGCCAAAAGGACCATATACCTATATAAATGTCCACAGTAGGCAAATCCACAGAGACAAAAAGTAAATTAGTGGTTCCCTTGGGCTGGAGGATGGAGGGAGCCTATGGGAGGCTGGGAAGTGGTGGCTAAAGAAAATGAAGTTTCCTTTTGGGGTAATGAAAATGTTCTAAAATTGATTGAGGTAACGGATGCACAACTCTGTGAATATACTAAAAGCCACTGATTATACACTTAAATGGGTGAATTGTGTATTATACGAATTATATCTCAAGCTGTTTTTGAGAAGAAAAAAAACAATTTTAAAGAAGTCATGACTTTCAAGTTGTGGCTTTTTAAAGCTATTGTGGATAAGACAAAGTAACTTCTCCAGAGCATCAAAAAATTTTAGGACACTATGTGAAGTTCTGGTGTGATTTCTAGTGCTGAGATTTATTCACTGATTTAGACCAGTCACTTGCTTTATTTGTATTATTTTTGCCTATGCCATGAAATAGTGATTCACAAAATAGTGATTAACAGCTCAAAGGGTCAGTGCCTCACAATGCATTTTAAGTCATGGTCACTGTCACTGGTAGTGATTGACACAGTCATTTGGCAAATTGTCTTGCCTAAGGAAAACACACAGAAGGCCATCATCCCATTAAATTCTGTCCTTCTAAGGAAACATTTCAGAAAAGGCCCTTTGGTCAGGTATCAGACAGGCCCACCCTTTGTCATCCGTGCCCATGCAGTGGGACTCAATGAGATAAACCACTTTGGAGACTTAGAAAGGAGGTGACAGAGGGTGTCTCCCATGTTTCAGGCTACCTTTGCTGAACTTCCCGCTGTTCTGAGCAAAACTGGAGGCTCATGAGTAACCAGTATCATTTAGTTCAATTAAAAAAAATAACTGTTATCATCTTTTAAAATGTCCTTTTACCTATGGTGACGAGACTGCTAGATTTCCCTTTATACCCATTTTCCTTTTGTTCTTGAAGAAGCTGCAAACCTTGCTGTCTGATAAACACTACACTCTCCACCTTACCCTGTAGGTAGGTGTGGCCATGTGACCAGGTTCTGGAAAATAGGAGAGAAGCAGGAATGGTGTATGCAATTTGCAAAAACTCTCCTTAAAAGGAAGAGGTGTGCCTTTTGTTCCCACGGTACTTGCTTCCTGCTGGCAGGGGTATGGCCTGCCTGTCAGCCAACAACCTATGTTTGGTCCACTCAGTATGCCCCACCTATTTCTCCCTTTCTCGCTTTGTATTTTTCGTTCTATTTCCTCTCCTGGAATCTTCCATACCTCTCACTTAAATGCCCAGATTCTCATTTGGGGTCCAGCCCAGTTTCCATTTTCCCCTAAGTATCCCTAAATCTAGCATTTTTACTTACCAGCCCCTTCTCTCTGGATTTCTATTGTGTTTAATGTCTCAGTTCTCAAACAGCGCTGTTACATTCTCTATCGTATCTACATTACACTATCACATTAAATTGCTATATGTTCTTTACAGCATTTCCTTTTTCTCAAGGAGATAATAACTTCCCTAGAACCAGAATCATTTCTAGTATGTGTCTGCATTCTCAGTAACCCAGAAGAGTAACTTGCACACGTTAGGGCTTCAGTAACTGCTTGCTGCTACTGTAAATGATGCCATTGATCCTAATAACAAACTTCAGCACGTGGATAACCCTTGAAAGTTTAGCCTCATCGATCCCCTCAGCAAATTTGTTCTCATCCTTCAGACCTGTCCACGTTGTGGTTGTCAAGAGATGCCTCTTGGAAGATTTCTCTGAGCCATTCAATCTAATTTACCCTAATTAGACTTTGTAAATATCTCTACAATTACTCATTACTTTGCATAGAAATTAATAGTTCGCTTGTTTATCTTTGCTCCTTGACTGCAAACTCCTGAAAGATAAGTATTATGTCTGATTCACCTTATTCATGCTTGCACCCAGCCAATGGCTGGTTTATAATAGATACTCGTTAAATGTTTGTTGAATAAATAAATGAATAATAAAGACAAAGGTCCAAGAAGGCTCATGACTTCCCATTGAATTTGCTACTCTACCTTTGAAGCCAGTCTCTGGGGCCCTCTGACCCCAGGTCCCAGGCTTTCAGTGGCTCCGTGGACATTAACTAACACCCACCCTGATCAGACAGTGGCCCCCTCCTCTAGCTCCACTAAAATGACAATAAAGTCCACGTGAAACCAGTCTGCATTCAGGTGAAACCAAGGAGAAAAGTTGTTTGTCAAACTTAAAAGACAGATGTTAGTCCTTCTCAGTTTCAAACTGAATCCTAACCCTTGTGAAGTTCCAGTTTCATTTCTGCTTGGCCAAATGGAATTTCCTGACTCAGAAAAGTTCATGGGTCTACATTAGAAGATTCTGAGGACTTTAAGGTTCTAAGTGATTACCCAATTTTATTTTGCTGATTAATATACATGTCTCTTCTCCCTTAAAGAGCATTGGTTTTACACTTGAAGAAGTAGTAGTTTTGGATTTGGTTTTGGCAAGATACAGTTTGTTGCTTCACTCTGATATTAAAAAAACAGACAGAAACAACTACCAAGACCCAGCTGTTACTGGCTTTCACTCCTGGGGGGAGGAAAGGTTCAGAGAGACAGACCGGGTGGAGCCTGAGTAGGTTCTGTTCTGTGCTCAGCTCTGACTCATACAGCTTTGGGGAACTTGCTGAGGTCCTCTATGCCTCTATTTTCCTGTCTGAAAAATAGGCTGATGACCTTGCCTCCAATCTGTCTTCTGGGAGTGTTGCAAGGATGAATGAGTTAATAATGCTGGAAGAGCACTCTGAGCTTTGGATGAAGGATACAGAGGAACCAAGTGCGGTGGTTCTCACGCGTAAGTAAAAACTCTCGCAGAAATACTGGTCCCCCAACACCACCATAACCAGAATTTAGACATAGCATAGAACCACAACTCAAATACATATCATTTTCCTTAAAGGGAAATATGAATCCGATCACATGACTACACTAAACTAACTTGTGTTATGAGCAGAGCCATCTTATTCACTGTGGGTAAACGTATGGTTCCATTATCTCCCTGACATGGTGGTTTTGTCCCAACCTCGGGCGAGTATACACTTTGAGGGTGATTTTCACCTACCACACTGTGAGTTCTTTTAAGATTGACATTTTTGAAGAACTTCTGGTGACTTCAGGAAGATCCCCTGCCCCCAAACCATTCTCCCATGCCACTGTGGCTTCTTGAAGTTCCTTTAATAGAAGACAAAACCCTTTGCAAATTACAGAGAAGACTTGAAATACAAACACTGCCCAGAGTGGCAAAGCAGAGAACCTGGCCTGTGAATTAAGCCCACCCCAGCCTAAGTGACACCCTCCACCCAGCACAGGTTTCAAGAGGGAAGAGAAAATATGACCTTGAGCTCAACAGTGGAGAGGTCTTACAAAGGTGCTGAAAGGAAAGACTCGGATCCCAGAGAGTCACAATCTCCTTTACAACCTCACACAAAGCACAGTCTGCAAAAGAGAGAGCTCGCTTCTTCCCCCAGACTACAGCCTCTGCTCACACCACCGTGCAGAAGCACATAAGCATCGTGTGCTGGAAACTCTCAGGAGCCTCAGCGAGCTGGGCTTCCTTGCTGTTGGGGAAGCGTCGTGTATTTTCCTTGGTTCTTGTCCCCACCGCCACAAAGAATTGAAGGGCAGAGACAGAGTAGTGAAGCAGAGTAAGTTTTATTTAAAGTTACTTAGAGAGAAAGTACGGGTGACCTCAGAGAGAAAGGAACACCCTGAGAGTTTGGGAAAAGTTAGTTATGCACTCTAAGTGCAGGCAACCTCAGAGAAAGGTTAGGGGTTCCCCCTTTTAAGGATTTTTCAGGAATGTGACAAAGAGCTAGGGGTGTAGACTTGTTAAATGGTCTCAAGTATCTCTGATGAGAGATAAGTTTCTTATCAGTCCTCTAGGTAATTCTGCAAAATTAACTTAACCCAAGAAATTTACTGCTCTGGTCTCCTCCCAGGATAGCAGCTTCCTTGTTTGGGAGCATATCAATCAAGACTGTCTGCCCTTCCTTCAAGGTGGCAGAGTTGTCTGCTAACGAGTATGTTAAGAATCTTCCTTCTCAAACTTCCGGGTTTTTTTTTTTCAAAATGCAATTTTGGCTTTAAAGTGGGATCTCCCTGTGAAGGGCCCCCACCCATAAGATGGCAAACCTCCTGCTTTTCTTCCGGGTCCTCAGTTCCCGCCGGCGCCACCTGAAGCCCAATCACCTCTCTCCCCACTCCCAATCCCAGCACCTAGCCAATAGCCACCAGCCCCGTAGAAGTAACACTACAATCACCCCATGCCCCTTCCTATATAACCCAGCACCTTTCCCCAATAAAGCGGAATTCTCCGGTGAATTGCTGCTGTGTGTCGCTCCTTTCCTTTCATTGGTGCCGAAACCTGGGAGACGGGACACCCCAACTGGGCCCCGTCTTCCCCCCGACACCAGCAGCAGCTTGCCCTCGTCCTTTTCCGGCGCTGGCTCCTCACACTCACCACTCCTCTCTGGCCTTTGGGTAAGTTTTCCCCCGGAGCGGGCCGCTCTCCCCCGACGAGGAGGGAACTCTCCCCGCCTCAGGCCTTCACGGCTGCGGCGGACCCTCAGGCCCCTCCTCCAACAGCCATAAACGAGGTGACTCCTTTGCAGATGAGAACGCTCCCTCCCCCCCCCACCTTCCGTTCCTTCCGCCGAAAACTCCTAGTACTAGGTATCTTGGACTCCGGCACTCTGCCTTCTTAGAGAAGTCTAGGTGACGACCCACACTTCCTAAGAAACCGACTCGTATACGAGTTTCCGCAGACCACCAAGGATCACCAGGGACGCCCTTTGTCTCCGTGCGGTCTGCTCCCAGTCTGAGGATCTCCGTTCGTCTTCCCCTGTTTGTCTCCTTCTCTGTCCTTTAGCCATGGGAGCCTCCTCATCCCTCCCTGAAAGTTCACCTCTTGAATGCCTGCTCAAGTATCTAGCCACCCTCTCCCTGACGCCTGATATAAAACCAAAACTTCTCCGCAAATACTGCTCCCAAGATTGGCCGACATACCCCCTAGACAATAACAACCAATGGCCCGCAGGGGGAGCTCTTGATCCTAACATCACTCGTGATCTCTTTAACTACTGCCAGTGCCTGAAAAACTGGAAGGAGATTCCCTATACCGAAGCTTTCCGCCTCCTCCCCCCGCCTCCCCCCAAGTTCTCCTAGCCTGCAAGCCGTCTCCCCCGCAAAAGCCTCTCTTTCACTCCCTTCCCCCTCCTACAACCCTTCCACCCTCTTCCGCCACGGCCGCCGCCTCCCCCTCCTCTCCTACAACAGCCCTTCCCCCTACCTCCACCACCATCTCCTCCCCCACCTCACCCCCCTTGCAGTTTAAGCCTGAGCCTTTCAGCTCCCCTCCAACTAATTTCCAGAAGCCTCCTCTGTCTTTGCCCCCATCACCTGTTTCTCCCCCACAGACTGAGCCAGAACCCTTCAGTCCTCCTCAGACTCGGTCCCGAGGGCCTCCCAAAATTATTGCCGCCCTCCGAGAAGTAGCAGGATCAAAAGGCATCGTGCACATTCACATCCCTTTATCCTTAGGAGATTTAGCCCAACTGGAGAAACGTCTAGGCTCCTTTTCCACTGATCCAACGACATATATCAAGGAGTTTCAATGGACCCTCCAGTCATACAGCCTCACACATCATGACATTTTCATGCTCCTGGCCAATACCCTCCTTCCTGAAGAGCGTAGACGAGTTTGGGACTTCACCAAAATGCATGCTACCGAAACCCACAGGACTGACCCCACCTATCCCCCTGGCCCCACCGCTGTCCCCGAACAAGACCCACACTGGGATTATAACACCGCCGTGGGTCTCCGCTCTCGAGATATTTTTGCCTCCTGCTTAATAACAGGTCTGAAAAAGGCAGCTCGTAAAGTAGTCAATTTTCAAAAGCCCCAAGACATAATTCAAAGGAGGGAGGAGACACCCTCTGAGTTCTTAGACAGACTCACTCAGGCCCTGTTACAGTATACCAGCCTGGACCCAGAAACACCTGATGGGAGACATGTCCCTATGACATACTTCCTGGCTCAAAGCTACCCCGACATTAAAGCTAAACTCAAAAAGTTAGAACAGGGCCCTGCTACCCCACAGACTGAGATCCTAAGAGTGGCCTTTAAAGTCTTCCATAACCGGGAGGAGGAGAAAGAACGCCGTAAACAAAAGGCTGATCAGGCCAATTTCCAAATGTTGGCCCAGCTGATAAAACCACAACCTGGGCACTCCTCTACAAACAAGCCCCCCCCAGGAGCTTGTTTCAAGTGCGGACAAGAAGGACATTGGTCAAGAGCGTGCCCCTCCTCCAGATCTCCTAACACCCCATGCCCCAGATGCCACAAAAAGGGCCACTGGGGGTCTGATTGACCAGCCACCCAAAGGGGAGGCTGGACGAACAACCCCCATCCTAAGCTCTCCATAGTGCGGCTGGCAGAAGATTGACGGGGCCCAGGGGCTTCTCGCCCGACCATTTCCATCACCAAACAGGAGCCCAGGGTTACTTTAATAGTAGACGGTCGCCCCATCTCCTTCCTTCTAGATACAGGAGCCACCTTCTCAGTCTTGTGGGAATACCGGGGCCCTACCACGCCTGCCATTACTCCTATAGTCGGGGTAGGAGGTAAACAGATTTTCCCATTAAAACCCTACTTGACCAAATCACCCGCAGGTGCACCATTTGCCAACGCACTAACCCTAATACCCCCCTCAAGGCCCAACCCTTCCCGGCTCATCAAGCATGGGGTAATGTCCCCGCCGCAGATTGGCAAATAGACTTCACTAACATGCCCCCCGTACAGCACACCAGATACCTACTTGTGTTAGTAGATACATTTTCAGGATGGGTCGAGGCTTTCCCCACCACTAACAAACGAGCATCCGCAGTTGCCTCTATCCTCCTCACCCAGATCTTTCCTAGGTTCGGGATGCCCATTTCCCTCCAATCAGATAACGGCCCTGAGTTCACTGCCCAAATTATTCAGAACCTCTCCAAGTCGCTCTCACTCCCCTGGCATCTACACTGTCCTTATCGACCACAAGCTTCGGGAAAAGTAGAAAGAGCCAATAGGACTCTAAAAGACATCCTGACCAAACTATCTCTAGAACTACACCTTGACTGGATTCGCCTACTTCCCTTAGCTCTACTCCGCATTCGGGCCCTCCCAAAGAAACCTTCCTTCTTGTCACCCTTTGAGATCATGTACGGCCGCCCAATTCTACTCCCAGGGCTCCCTTCCCACAAAGGACCGATTCCTCCCAATATGGCCCTTCCGCTACTCTCTCTCCTCTGCACCGAATTGTGGAAATATCAAGATTGGCTCCTTCCTGATCCATCCGCCTCCCAAAATCCTCCTGTCTTACAGCCCAGCCAACTAGAGTTTTATAAGCCGCCAGAGGATCAGCCCTCTCTCACCCCAAAATGGAAAGGTCCACACCCAGTTATTCTCTGCACCTCCTCAACCGCCAAGCTCTTACTGCCTGATAACTCTGTCACCCCTTGGATTGATATCTCCAGGTTGAAACCAAACACCCAGGACCCACCTTCTCTGGACACTTAAGACCCATCAGTCACAATCCAGAGTCCTTCGGATACAGCCCAAGACGCTGTCTACTCTACCATGCCTCATCCCTCTGATCCCTTGAAACTCCGCATCTCCCGTTCACCCCCTTTGTCATCCATACCCAAATCATGACTTTTTCCTCCTTTACTGCTCTCTCGCTTTTTTTTCTCATTCCTATTGTCTTCACTGCCACCCCAGCCTCCTTTATATGGCGATTCAAAGTCAGACAGACTTACACACAGCGTCAAACAAAAATTACTGCCCTCATTGCCACATCAGACTGCCCTCTGAAAGGCTGCTCCAAGCCTTTATACCTCCACTTTCCTCCCTCCACCGAAGTGTTCACTAGCAGCTACCTTTATTCTCCCTACCTCTGCTTCCTCTATGACCAAAAACAAGCCTATTGCAGGCGATGGCCAGACACCTACGGGGGATGTCCCTACAAGTCTTGCACCATTCACTACATGGGTAACTCCCGGTACCCACAGTATTACTCCTCCAACCGTTTCATAAAATATCCCAACAGCTCATTCTCCTTATCAATCCCAGATCCCTGGAACTCTCAATGGGCCACCGGAGTCACAGCCTCAGTTTACTATGGGGGGTCTTTGACCCCCCACGGTACCCTTCATATCTCTCGATCCCTCTCATTCCCAGATCTCTCAAGTTGCATCCGACATCGGACATTCCAAAAAAGTTATTGTCCAGACTCTTGACGGCGCCTCTTCATCTTCTTACCCCCGTTCTACTCTTGGTTACAGCTCATCCATGACACCACCATCTTTCTCAACCACACCCTCAACACCGCCAATTGTTTCTTGTGTGCATCACTACAGCGCCCACTGCTGGCTGCCGTGCCCCTTAATATTTCCAACTACTCCTTCCATGCAGAAGGACAACCCTTCCATCCCCTGGCAGACATACCCCTATGGGAACCAGAATACGCAGATAATCTCACCATCCACTACTGTGTAGGCCCAACCCCTCCCCCCTCCAGCGCACTTCACTGTCTCTCTATCTACACCCCTACCTCCGGCTCTAAGACTTTTACGCAACCAGGTCACTTCTTTTGGTGCAATGGCAGTCTTTTCAACTCACTGCCTCCCAACTCCAATATACCCTGCATTCTCGTCACCCTAATCCCACAACTTACACTTTACAGCATGGCAGAATTTCTTGAGCTCCAACCTCCCTTGCCCTCGCGCACAAAAAGGGCTACTTTCCTTCCCATCATGGTCGGTATCTCTTTGACCACCTCAGCCATTGGGGCAGGGTTTTCGGGAGGAGGCTTGGGTCACTCTCTATGGGTAATTAAAGATCTCAACGCCAAACTTGAGGGAGCCCTGACATCCACTGCCGATTCCCTGGCCTCTCTCCAAAGACAGGTCACTTCGCTAGCTAAGGTCACCCTTCAAAACTGGCGGGCCTTAGATCTGCTTACAGCCGAGAAGGGCGGCACCTGCGTCTTCCTTCGGGAAGAGTGCTGCTATTACATCAACGAATCCGGCATTGTGGAAACTGACATTACCAAACTCACCGACCTTGCCTCCAGCCTCCACTCTGCTTCCAATTCCAACCCATTCTCTTCAATACTAACAAACCCCTTCCTCACCTGGCTGTGGCCCATTGCAGGCCCTATAATAATCATTCCTCTCGCCTGTCTCTTCTTGCCTTGCATAATAAAGTTTATCAAATCCCAAGTCGGTAAAATCTCTAATCAAACTTTCAACCAGCTTTTACTCAGGAACTACCAGCTTTTAGCCACAGAAGATCCCTCCCCCTCACGTGACCTCCTCACCACACGCTGAGATGGACCCCTCTCTCCGCTAGAAACTGTTCCTGGAAACAATGGCCGCAGACGCCTGGTTCCTGGCACCCGTATCCTCCTGGCACCATTGGAATCAACAAGTCCTCGACCTATGGTTACAGGGAACCTTCATTGATTTCCAACCTGAAGAAGTCCACATCTACTCGTCCTTACTGTGGGGAGTCCTATCAACCCTTTCCTCCCAGTCCTCAAGCCCTCACTCCCTTCTCCGCCCCCGTTCAGCAGGAAGCAGAGAGAAAGCAACGTCCACAACCCCATAGAGGAGAAAGGGGGGAACGAAGGGCCCCCACCCATAAGATGGCAAACCTCCTGCTCCTCTTCCAGGTCCTCAGTTCCCACCGGCGCCACCTGAAGCACAATCACCCCTCGCCCCGCTCCCAATCCCAGCACCTAGCCAATAGCCACCAGCCCCGTAGAAGTAACACCACAATCACACCATGCCCTTTCCTATATAACCCAGCACCTTTCCCTAATAAAGCGGAATTCTCCGGTGAATTGCTGCTGTGTGTCGCTCCTTTCCTTTCACCCTGTCTTTATTATTGCTGTTTAAAGGTGGGCCTTTTAGCAGACTAGAGTAATTCTTACAATGATCTAATTGACACAATGAAGACATGGGCTGTTCTCAGATACTTTTCCTTGTCTGGGGAATATTCAAACATTCAAGCCAAATTGCTCTTGAACTTTTGAACTTTAACTGATTAACTCATTAACTCAGTCTTTTCTGGATTTCTAGTTTTAACTGGTTAACTGAGTCCTTTCTAGGGGGCTTTACTGACTTGTTCTCTTTCCACTCCGCTCATATCTATTTTCCTGCCTAACATTCCCCCCTCAAGCAGTTGTGACCCAAATCATTGGGGTGAGGGGTAACGACCACTCTGGCTGCTTCCTGCTTGTGAGGGCAGTGTAGTTATTTGGGTCCCCCTGCTTGCTGACTGTCAGGATGGAGGAGATTAGGACAGTAAGGGCACCCACTGAGGGGTTTTAGCTGCTTGCTATTTGTTGAGGCAAGGAGGACTCAGACTGGCTGTAAGGGTGTCCATCAAGTGGTCCTGTGAGGATGGAGATGGTGTTGTCATTGGAGGGTACAGGTTGGAATCCTTGTGTTATGACCATCTGCAGTTTGATTGCTTCTAGGCAAGAAGACACAAATTGGATTAGAAGGTTAAGTAAGCAGGGTCTGAATATGAGAGCTAATACTATTACTCCAAGGAGGGGGATAAAAGGGGCTAGCCACAGCCACACCCACCCCGTGAGGGATTTGAAGATCTGGATTAGCCAGGAGAGGAACTAATAAGGTGAGAGTTCATAATAGTAATGATGGCATGTTTAAGGCCATTTTCTTTTTAAAGTTTAAACCTAACAAGGACAGAAATATTGCTGCCTAAAGGAAAGGGGTTTCACAGTAGCACAGGAAATGAATAATAAGTCCCACCCTCACAAGGATGCCCAGATAGAGTTAGGGAACTGGAGTTATGGAGCACTTATTTTAGGTGGCTGTCGCTTGAAGAGATATTTTCAGATTTTCTACAGGCTCACTGGTGTAGCTGGATTTTTGGGTCTCATGATTTTGCACTGCTGGATTTTTCTACCACTTTACACAAGAATGATGGATGCACAGCTGGCAACTTTAGGGACCTTGACAGCTGAGTGGGTAGACAGGGTAGGGTTCTTTCCAAACAGGCTGCAATTGAGATTGGAGGTGACCCATCTTTCCAGACTTTGATGAGGACTTGAGTCCCTGGACTTGTCCTCTGATGGGTCAGGCTATGACCTGAGTGAGTCCAAATTCTCTTAAAGCCAGTTGGAACTGATGTATAGATGTGGCATATTCTGATAAGGCACTGGCCTCAGGAAGTTGGCCGACTTACAAGTTGGTATGGGCTTGAATTTTCAGGACATTAGGACTTTAATCTCAAGGGACTGTAATCTGGAAAAAATAAATTTAGCTAAAAGGTTTAGTAGGCATGGTTCACACAGTGGGACTAGTAAAAGCATTAGGAGTTTAGCCAAAAGTAGTAGCCAGGATGCCCAGTTCTTAAAGTAGAACTGAACTCCTTATGATTCTGAGAGCCTCTGATAAACCTGAGAGACTTGATCGTTTCTTCGCTGCTTGCTGCTTGTCAGAGACAGAGGTTGAAAGCCTTGTCTGAGCAACATCTGGAGTTGGACTTTCCATTCCGGAAGAACAAACCTGACAAGAAGATTAAGAACGCATGGCCAAATATGAGGATTAGGAATAGTAAGATTTTTAATTGAGATGGGAGAAAACTGGGAACACTTGGAGCATCATAGATAGCTATTTGAGGAAACTAGAATTTAGTTTATTTCACAATGACTAGTATTAGAATCTAGCATAGATAAAGCTGCATTCTTGAAACAATCCTTTTGTCTCTAAAGTTACTTTTATTTTTATTACAAGTAACCATATTAAGAAAGTAAGTTTAGCTTTAGAACACTTGGCTTGATTATTTACCTAAGTGCAGCAAGAGCAGCAATCGATCACATAGGATCTTTTAAATGTGCTCTGCAGGAACTTTTCATAAAGAATTTCAGATTGAGCTTTTAAAGGCCTCTTGAGGCCAGGAAGGCCAAGCCAGACTTGCCATCAGGTTTTGCCTGCAGTACCTGTAGATTTGGGTGAATTCCCCTCTTCCCAAGGTTCCATTTTGAGGTTCCTGCACCTGCCAGGAAGTGACCTTCCTTACTCACCTGGTAAGGCTGCTGGGAACCCTGTAAGCAAAGTACCAGGCCAGGTCTTCCAAGGGGCTTTGTTGGCTCCATAAAGTCAATCCTAGTTCCTTAAAGCTGTCTGGTCATATCTAAGTCTATGCATGTGTCTCAAATACGACATTCCAGTCAAAGCCTTGGTAGTAACCAGTGTTTTCAACTGTGTCTTGTTACAAGGAGAGCAGATTCTTAGTGAACTTATATGAATAATAATGCTGCCATAAAATATGAAAATAGTTACTGAGAGTTTCTAAATTCTGGAGGGATCAGATAAAGATAAATGTTTCAATTCTGTTTTAAAGGTATAATTTACCAAAGTGTTGTAAGGTAGATTAAGAGAAAAAAGTTTAAAATACTCTTTTTCTGTTTAAGAGATTAGCAACATTGGAAACAAAATGTCATGAAAATTTAAATTATCCTCTTTAGTTTATTGTCTTAGGTAATTAATTATTGCTTTTCTTGAATCTAGGTTTTTTGCTAGTTTTGAAATAAAACAGCAATTATAAATGATAAAAAACTAAGAATTGGCTATGGTTCATACAATTGACAAGGAAATTTGGTTATTTTCTGTAATGTGTAACAGTTTAATCATCTAAAGTTTAGCATCATTCATTTGACAGTGGTTCCCAAGTAATTACATTAAATGTATAAGCTGAATTAGCTAAAACGTTTTCCTGTATGAGGAGGAAATTTTCTCACCTCTGGAAAATCTTGGAGTTAACTAGAGGTAAAAGTATCTTTTGAATTTGATTTTGGGAAGGAAGTTTTTAAGGCAATTGCTTAAAATAAGATTGTAAGTCATTAAGAAACAATAGTTATGTATTTAACCAAAGTGACAATAAAAGATTTTAAAGGCAGATACAGAAGGTTACACAGTTGGCAAAACTTAGTTCTTTTAATATTAAGACTTTGGTCTTTTTGAGTACGGAAACATATTACTGAGACATTAAGCACAAGAGTAAGCTGTTGTAGACTATTACGCTAGCATTCTTTAGGCCTGTCTTTATGTACAGGACAAGAGCTTTTTTTTTTTCACAGACCATCTTTGTCATTATAACTTCAGTTAGCATCTACTGAGGGAACAGCAGTCTTTCTAATGGGAAACAGTATCAGACAAGGGAAGACTGCTAGCAGACTTACCAGCCTCTTCAATGAACTCTTTTGCTCAGCTAATTTCAGTTGTAAGCTGACATTAGGGCAGAAGTAAAGTAGGGAGAGGAGCAAAGACAGGACTGTGTCAAGTTTGCAATCTCGGCAGAGTTCTTAGAAAGGGAGCTCTGCTCCATTGCCCACCCACTTACAGTTTGAGAGTCTCAGGGTTGAATTGGGATCAGTGGAAGAGAACGCAGCCCGACAGTGTGGCTCATCTAGGGAGAAAGGAAATTTAACTCTTCCTGTCTTGGACATCTCCGAGAGCAGGACAGAAGATTACAGTCCTGAGGAATGGGTTAGAGAGCCAGGCATCCCAGGGTCTATCCCAGAGGTCTTGGCGAAGCCAGATGCCCAGGACCTAACGCATCCTGCCTCAGACGTCTCCGAGTGGGATATGGAGGACTAGAGTCTTGTGGCTTCCTAGCGAAGGGTTAAAGGGGACTTACCACAGGTGGTCCAATGAGACGTGGCAGGTGTTGACAAAGGCTGACAGTGAGGTCTTACGGGAGCCTGAAGGAGGCTCAACCAAGCTAGGCAAATAGCTAGAAAGCTGACTTGTGATAAGCAGAAGGGAAAGGCTTATGAAGGAACAGTGAAGGAGGTGCAAGTGAGTGCAGAGGAAATGGGAGAATAGGATTCTAGGGTAGAGATTTTTAAGGAAACTTTGGTCTTTATACTTGTTGAGTCTTAACTGGTTAAGGTTTCAGTAGTAATTACAGGTGCCAGGGTAAGGGTGGAAGAAGGGAAGAGTGGCAGCTCTTAACTGAGCTCTTAGGGTCAGTAAAAGGCATCAAGAAGTGTTCTGGCCAGGCAGGTCTCCCAGAGATCTGAGAACCTCCTCAGGGGAGCATAGGAGGTCAAGGTCCCTGGGGAGGCTACTAAACTAGTCAGGAAAGATCATCTCCTGGTTGTCTGGGCTGAGGCAGGCAGCTGTGAGGGAAAAAAAACTGCTCTGCTGAGAAAGAGGGTTTTGGCCCTAGGCTATGGCACTCCTGCAGGCTGCAAGCGAGGCCAGAGAGGTGGGTCCTAAATGGGAGATCAGAGTTAAGTCAGACCTGAAGATCCCATCAGAGTAAAAGTCTGTTTCATTCTAAATGGAAAATAGAGAAAGTGGAGTAGACATGATAGAAAGAACTTAGTACAAAAGGGACAAAGGGTCGTAGAATAAAGGCAAGTGAAAAGTTTCTTAGCTCCTGCAGGGAGCTGTTGGAGAAGAAGAGAGTAAAGGGAGAAGTCTCCTGGCTGCTCTGGGTGACGTTCCCTAGGACCCAGTCATGAACTGCCTCCTAGGGAGGCGTTCCCCGCAATGCAAGCACAAGTGGGTGCTACTTCCAAATGGGTTTGGTGGACATGTCATGGCCAAGGAGATCATGAGATGGGGGTCCTTGGGGTTTACCCCAATTAGCTAACCAGCAGATAACACAAAAAGCTGGGAGAAGGGAAGAAAAGAAATGCAGTGAGTGGGAGAAATCTGAGAACACAGAAAAGGAAGTCTCTGTGTGGACATATTAAACCTTGCATGGGGACTTGCTGCAGGATTGGAAGTGGGTGCTTTACAATGTGCCTCCACTGCATGGACATTGTCTTGCAGTCGGCAGAGTGCCTAATGCAATCTTCCCTGGTCCACGACTGACTTATCCTGTCATGAGAGTCTTCTGGGGAGCGCCCTGTGGCCTTCACTGCTTGACCTGTGCACAGAGTGCAGCTGATTTTGGTCCACAAGAGAAAGAGAAGGAAGGGAAGGATTCCCAGAAAAGAGGTAGATAGTGAGTGAGTGCCTCCATCCAGGGGTCAAGGTACATGTGGCTTACCAGGGGTGGAAATCCACTGGAGTCAGGCAGCACCAATATGTTGGTGGGAGAGGTCAGTTCAGCTTACAGGGGATGGAAATCCATCCGAGACACGGCACCAAATATGTTGGGGGAGAGGCGTTGTGTATTTTCCTTGGTTCTTGTCCCACCACAACAAAGAATTGAAGGGCAGAGACACAGTAGTGAAGCAGAGTAGAAGTTTTATTTCAAATTACTTAGAGAGAAAGTGCAGGTGACCTCCTCAGAGAGAGAGGAGCGCCCTGAAAGTATGGGAAAAGTTAGTTACTCTAAGTGCGGGCGATCTCAGAGAGAGGAGGGCACTGAAAAGTTGGGGGTTCCCCCTTTTAAGGATTTTTTCAGGAGTGTGACAAAGGGCTATGATGTGGGCTTGTTAAGAGGTCTCAAGTATCTTTAATGAGACATTAAGTTTCTTATCAGTCCTCTAGGTAATTCTGCAAAATTAGCTTAACACAAGAAATTTACTGCTCTGGTCCCCTCCCAGGATAGCAGCTTCCTGGTTTGGGAGCATATCAATCAAGACTGTCCGCCCTTCCTCCAAGGTGGGCAGAGTTATTTGTTGTTTGCTAAAGTGTATGTTAAGAATCTTTCTTCTTAACTTCCTGGGTTTTTTCAAAATGCAATTTTGGCTTTAAGGTAGGATCTCCCTGTCTTTATTATGCTGTTTATAGGTGGACCTTTTAGCAGGCTAGAGTAAATCTTACAATGATCTAATTTACACAGTGAAGACATGGGCTGTGCTCAGATACTTCTGTTTATCTGGGGAATATTCAAACATTCAAGACCAAATTGCTCCTGACCTTTTGAGCTTTAACTGATTAACTCATTAATTCTTGAGTCTTTTCTGGCTTTCTAGTTTTAACTGGTAAATGAGTCCTCTCTAGAGGCTTTACTAACGTTGTTCTCTTTCCACCCCACTCATATCTATTTTCCTGCCAAACAATATCATTAGGTAACTACCTTTGCTGAAAAAAAAAACAAAAACACAGAAGTCAGTTCTGCCTGGCAAAAGGGGAAGTGGCCTACTCATTACATGCAAGGTCATACCTCAATCAGACTTAAAAACCACAAGCATATTTTTAACCTTGACCACATACTGAATTCCCTGTTTTTGGCCTGTTGAAATCCACATGAATGCAACAAAAACTGTCGTTTACTATTCTTTGGTCATTCCCAAGTTTTTAGAAAGAAACCAGTGAAAAAGTAGTTAACACTAAGCCAGGGAAAACTCAGAAAAGCTGTGAATTTTTTATAAACTAACAAAAAAATCTGACAAATGGAATGAATTTCCTAAGGTATTGATGCCGGGATTCTTGTTCGTGGGGTTGAAGAATGAACTTTGCAAACATTCAAGGTAGGAGACCAAGGCAGAGGCTTTTATTTAGAGATAAAGCAGTAAGACAGAGCTCCTGGCTCCCTCCAGGAGGGGACAAGAGAGTCCCAGGATGGTGGGTTGTCTAGGGGTTTTATAGGCAATTGAGACACAAAGGCTAGGGATGCACACCTGCTAAGTGGTCCCAAAATGTTTACCTTTGAATAAACACTACGTTTCTTATTAGTCTTCCTGGTTATTTACAAGAAATTTACTGCTCTGATTTCCTCCCAGGATAGCAGCTTCCTCCTCTGGGGGCATATAACTCAAGGCTGCCTGCTTTGCTCCCAAGGTGGGCTGAGTTATTACTGTCTGTTTGTTAAGAAACTTACTTTTTAACTAATTGGGTTTTAAAATGCAATCTTATTTTCAAGATGGAATCCTTCTTGTTTTTACCACATTGTTTTGGGCTTGATTGCTACATTACCCAGTTTGCAGATCATTTATTTAGGGCTGGAGGAAGAAAAGCAGTACCTGGGTAAAGTCAGAAAAAAAAGCTGGACACCCCAGCAGGGCAAAGCAAATCTCACAATGGGTTATCTTGCTTTGTTTTTTCCGGAGGTCCTCATCATACACTGTCTAGGCCATGGTCCCTGTCTCAGTATTAAAAATAAAAAGCCAGATGTGCTTTGAAATGCCAAATAGTCCCTTCCCTGTGTTAGGGTTCTCTGTGTTAATTTATTAATGTGAAGCTCCAGATTAGGCCAGAAAACAGTGAGAACCAGAATCCAGTTGTCATTACATTCAGACTTTTGGAAAACTCAAAATACATAGTTGTGTAAGATCCTCTGGCGCAAGTGTTCCAAACCAGTAGATCTGGATCAACCAGTAGATTGCCTGGTTCCCAGGAGGATGGCCAGGTCAGGGCTGCTCCCTGACCCTGCCTACTCACCCTGTTTTGCCCCAGGCTCCCAGCTGGGAAGAGGATTCCCAGCAGGCCACCCAGAGCCTCACAGGCCTGCCCTGGGCGGACGTTCCCGGCCCAGCCCTCCCCCGTGCCCGGGGTCTCAATCCTCTGCGATAACAAAAAGTTCTCCACTTCTGGGGAGGGCTGTGTGCCTGTACTCTGGAGTCAGAAAGCCCCACTCTTTGGGGAATTTCCAGATCTTATTGTTTGTTTGATTTCCTGAAAACTGCCTCCTGCCCCTAAAAACCAAAAGCTGTTTTGCATAGTTGTTTTTCTTTCCCTTTAAAGAAAAATTGAGTAAGATTTGTTTTGAGAATTTCACCTAGACTTCACTGGACACCAATGGTAGCGTGAAGTCAGGTGGAGAATGAGTTCTTTCAAAATTCAGTAAATATGTTATAAATAAGGAAGGAGATAGAGACACCCAGTATTTTAAAGCGTGTCCTTTCAGAATTATAACTAACGCTTAAATGGTATTAGTTGAAGCATATTATAGAAAACTTACGAGGTTTACATAAAAAACATGGGTTCTTGTCAAGTTTCCCCAGTGTGTAGTCTTGAGAAAGTTGCCACATTGCTCTGCTAGGGCCACCATAACAAAATATCACAGGTTGGGTGACTTAAATAACAGAAATGTATTTTCTCACAGTTCTGGAGGCTAGAAGTCTGAGATCAAGGCATCATTGTGTCTGGTTCATCCTGAGGCCTCCCTCCTTGGCTTGCAGAGGCTGCCTTCCCCCTGTATCTCCACATGGTCTTCCTCCTGTGTGTGTCTCTGTCTTCATTTCTCCTTATGAAGACACCAGTCCTAATGGATTAGAGCCTGTCCCAAAGATCTCGTTTCAATGTTAAGTACGTGTTTAAAGACCCTCTCTCTAGAACACTCCTACACTGCTGGTGGGAATGTAAGCTAGTTCAACCATTGTGGAAAGCAATATGGAGGTTCCTCAAAAAACTAAAAATAGAAATACCATTTGACCCCGGAATCCCACTCCTAGGAATTTACCCAAAGAATACAAGTTATCAGATTCAAAAAGACATATGCACCCCTATGTTTATTGCAGCACTTTTTACAATAGCCAAGAAATGGAAGCAACCTAAGTGTCCATCAGTAGATGAATGGATAAAGAAGATGTGGTACATATACACAATGGAATACTATTCAGCCATAAGAAAGTAACAAATCCTACCATTTGCAACAACATGGATGGAGCTGGAGGACATTATGCTCAGTGAAATAAGCCAGGCAGAGAAAGACAAATGCCAAACGATTTCCCTCATTTGTGGAGTATAACAATGAAGAAAAACTGAAGGAACAAAATGGCAGCAGACTCAGAGACTCCAAGAAGGAACTAGTGGTTACCAAAGGGGATGGGTGTGGGATGGAGGGAGAAGGGGATTAAGGGATATTATGTTTAGTACACATGGTGTGGGGGATCACGGGGAGAACAGCATAGCCCAGAGAAGGCACATAGTGGATCTGTTGCATCTTGCTGCACTGATGGACAATGACTGCATTGGGGTATGGGTGGGGAATTGATAATATGGGTAAATGTAGTAACCACATTGTTTTTTCATGAAAAACCTTCATAAGAATGTATATCAATTATAACTTAATAAAAAATATAAATAAATAAATAAATAATAAAAAAAATAAAGACCCTCTCTCCAAACTCAGCTACATTCTGAGATACTGGGGATTCCTACTTCAGCGTGGGACTTGGGGGTGGGGGTGGGGACACAATTCAGCCTATAACAGTTACCCAACTTTTTGAACCTTATGTTTGCTCATTATTTAAGGCAGAGAAGATAATAGTAATGGCCTCTGTTTTCCTGAGGATAAGCTGACACCATGTTGTAAAGCACTTAGCACTGGGCGGAGCTCAGGCAGTAGGAGCTGAGGTCTCTACCATCTTCATCGAGGGGACAGCCAGGGGCAACACACAAGCGCAAACCCAGCATCGCTGGATCAGAAATGGGGTGGGGGGAGCTGGACGAGAGAAAAAAGAGATGAAAATATGATTTCCACTCCCACTGCAGCCCCCAATTCTGACACACAGCTATCTCCAAGCAGAAGACCACAGAGCCCCAGGAAATTTCAGCAGAGGAGGGTCCTTTCGCAGGTCTGACCACTGGGACTCAACTCAAATTGAGTTCGGAATGAAGGCAAGAGAAGAGAGATCATTTCCTTTCCCTCCACCAAGGGCCTGGTGGTGCACAGGAGCCCGAGGCTCAAGCAGAGAAGGAGCAAAGGCCAGATGACCCTGAACCCCCTGCTCGCAGGCAGCCTGCCTGGGATGAAGCTTTACATTCAGACCTCGCCTGGCAGAGACAAAGGCTGGCCTGTCTGTCTCTGCTTCTCCAGGGAAAACAGCACAGCCATTAACCCAGTCACCCCTGTGGTTGTGACACCTGATGCTGGCATTGCAGGGAGCTGCTGAAGCAGCATTTCGAAGGCAGCCTCGAAAAGCCAAGCGAGAGGGGATGAAGGCAGTGATTCCTCACTGGGAGGGAGGTGGCCCCAAGAAAAAGCAACCAAGCATGTGTGTTCCAGAAAAGAAGGGAAACGAAGATCAAGCTCAGCGCCTCCCTGTCTCTCCTTCCCCCAGCCTTCTCACAGTGCTTGAGTTCAATTTATGACATGCCACACTGAAGAGACTGCCCATAGATTTAACATTGGCATTTCCTTCATGCAGTGATCCTTTGAATCCCATTTGCTGTAAGTTTCTTCGGACTGACATAAAAATGACCTTACTTTATTCATGAGCACATTATAATGAGCTATTTTTTTCCTGGGATTTGGTAAAACCATGATTAAGCCACACAGTTTTTGGACCCTCCAACTCACTGCATTTGGCCTGTGTCCAGGAAGAATGAGATAGCCCTAGAGGCTAGATTACAGATGGTCACACTCCCCATTGTCATGAGAAGTGCTAAGGAGAATGGCTCTTATCACAGGATTTCTCCCACACAAACAACTCAGACTGTCACCTGATAAAAGTCAAGGATTTGGTTATGGTTCAATGGGCCAATTTCAATAGGGTTGGTCTTTTTTCCCTTACATGGGTACACTTCATAAAGTTGTGTATAGTTGTCAGACTTAAAATGAGGTATATACATACATAAAAATTCTCTAGCACAACCAAAAAAAGGTTTTTGAGATTCCACATGAAAAAGAAAGGAAAGGAGAGAAGTCAGTTTAGGATTAGATGTTTACCCATTTTGCAGTGAGGAGCCAAGGTATTTCTTTCTCCCCACTGGTGCCATCAGGCATGAGTCCTGTGCAGGCCTCTCCGTGCACGGCCATCATTCCCGCTGTGGCCCAGCTCCACCCACTGTATCACAGGTCCCAGCAATACCACCTGGTAAAAGCAAAATCATGGCCTCCCACAGGTGCCATGCCCAATCCCTGTAAACTGTGAATATGTGACAATACATGTCAAAGGGACTTATGGTCGTGAATCAGCTGACCTCAAAATAAAGAGATTATCTGGGATTAAGGACAAAGGTGGAAGAGGTGGCAGGAAAGTCAGTGCCAGAGTGAGGGGCTGAGAAAGGCTGGACCAGCCATTGCTGGCTTAGAAGATGGAGGAGGAGGGTCAGTATGTGAGGAACGTGAGCAGCTCTGGTCACAGGAAAAGGGAAGAAAACAGGTTCTCCACTAGGCCCTCCAGAAAGCATCGCCCTACTGACACCTTGCTGTTAGTCCAGAGAAACTCATTTTGAACTCCTGACCTTCAGAATTGTAAAACAATACATGTGGGTTATTTTAAGCCACCAAATTTATGGTAACCTGCTACAACAGTAGTAGGAAATTATACACCACCTCTCCCTCCTGGCCCTCCAGACCTGAGAGGAAGCAGCATCTTGCTCTTGCTGATGGCTAGGTCTCCACCCTGCCCTTGTCTGGCTCTCTATCTTTTATCACACATGTAATCCACATGTGAGACTTCCTGATTGGTTGGTGACTAACACAGGCACCATAATTCAAACTGGTATTTAATCAAAGGCTGAGAGAAAAAAATCCTAGCCAATAAATTAGCTACCTCTACAACATAGATACTGTAAGGTCTAAAGATAATTTTCAAATGTCTCCATTTACAAATCTTTTCCAATAAATTAATCTGCATTTATACAGTCAATGTAAATGAGTTAACTGTTGTGTGCTTGGCATCTCTGATCAAACAAAAGAAGAACATAAATGTGGGAAGGCAAGCCTCTGTCTGAAGAATTTTCTTCCAAAAATGAAAAGCTCACACATCTTACTTCAGTGTCTTGCCAGATAAGCCCAAACCTGTCCCAAATAACCAGTGCCATCAAAAACACACTCACAGGTTGTAACCATGGCATTTTTCCCTACCAGGGCTTCATAGGAATATTAACAATGTGATCTCTTTGCCATTTTGGCAAAGGTAATGTTATGTGTCATGGTTAGTTTCTTTCCTAAGAGGCTTTAGGTCTACAGAGAGAGGGTTTTTTAAATGGAGTTAGTTTAGTTATTTAGTAAAGGCTGACGTGTTGAACACTAGGTAGAATCTGCTACATTACAGAGCATTTGTTTTAGAAAAGCTTTAAATAGCTCAGTTTCTTCTTTGTAGTTCTTTTAATGATAGTACTTTGTTTGAGAAAAAGCAAATTCACCAATTATAATGAAATACTCCACCTAGGAAAATGTTCCCTCATTCATTCCTTTTCACACAGCTGCTCTGTTCCTGAATGGACCAGAGCATTTCCAGACCCAGGCCCAGTAGGTGCTGTATTAGTTTCCTGTTGCTGCTATAACAAATTCCTACAAACTTAATGCCTTAAAACAATACATTATCTTACAGTTATCTTACAGTTCTGGGGGTCAGAAAACCAAAGTGAGTCTCAGAGAGCCAAAATCAAGGTGTCAACAGAACTGGTAATTTCTGGAGGTTCCAGGGGCACAATCTGTTCCTTCTCTCGTTTACCTTAGAGAGGCTTCTGCCATTCCTTGGCTCATGGCTCTGTCACTCCAGTCTCTGCTTCATGTACCCTTTTCTTCTGCTCTGACTGTACCTACTCTTCTCTTCTATAAGGACCTCCGTGGAAACATCATCCTACCTGGATAATCCATAAGAATCTCTGATGTCAAGGTCCTTAAGCACATCTGCAAAGTCCCTCTTGCCATATAAGGCAACATATTCACAGGTTCTGAGTATTAAGACATGAACATACCTAGGAGGTCATTATCTAGTTTTCCACAGTCCACCCCTGATCGGGTTTCCACAGATTCACACACATCCCACATGTAAAGTACATCACCCCCACGCCAAGGTCCCCAAAGGTCTTAACCCATTGTAACTTTAAGACCAAAATCTCATTCAAGTCTCATCAGCTCAAAAATCCCAAATCTCATCTAAATCATCCAAGTCAGATGGTGAGTCTCTGCATATAATCTGTCCAGCAGCAAAATTCCATTCTTCCCGTGAAATTAAAAATCAAGTTGTATGTTGCCCAATAAATGATGATGGGTTATGCATAGGATACCAATTATAGACAATGCCATTCAAAAAGTATGAAAGCAAAAGGAAGAAAAGAGTCTGTGGTCCCCAACCAATGTCCCAAGACAAGTAGGCAAACTCCATCACATGTCAGGACCTGGGAATGATTCTCTGTGGCTCCTGGCCCTTGGGTCTACCCTCTTCAAAGCTATCCTTTTTTCTAGAAGGATAGCACAAGTTTGCCACTGAGTGCTTTCATCAGCCTGCCTCCTACCTGTAGGGCTTGGGGAGTCCACCAGCTTTCTTTCCTTGCATCCTCTCTCTGTCCCTCTCAGTCCAAGCTGGCATGTTTCTGCTGATATAACATTCTCAAAAACATTATGGGCTATTTTTCAGCCTGCCACGGATAGCACTAACAGGATAATTAATAAAGGGAAGTAAATGTAACTTCTGGCGGATGGACTAGGCTCTCTGTTACAAAGTACTTGTACACAGAACACAATCAGTCAAAGTTCTTAAATGTGGGTTTGAAGCATGTTAGGTTTCTAAATCTCAAGCTAGACACTAGAACATGATGTTATCTGAAAGATCTTGCAACTGTGATGTATCTCCTTAAAGGAAAATGAATGAGCATTATGGAGTCAAATCCTGCTGCCCAGAGGGTTCTGATGATGACTAGAGAATGATCAAAACAGGAGGGAGATGCTCAAATTATAGCCGGAGGTTTAGGGAATTTCTCCTCCCAGGAAACTCATCTAAGTTCAGGATGGTAAATGAAGCCATGGAACCTGCCTCCTGGGAAACTCTTAATAACTTCTTCTGAAAGACATGGCATCCAGAGCTTTATTTCCTGAGTTAGAGCCCCCATTGCTGGCAAGTTGGACACTGAAGAAGTCACGCTCGAACTGTGCCTTCAGTTTCCATCCATTGACCCAGCAATAGGAAAAATAAGCCGGGAGCGACGCGGGCTTGCATACGGTCAGCTGGGCATCTCACAGGTACGTCTGGCAGTAAGGACAGAATGGCCACATCTTGGGAACCAGATACGTCCTAGAACTGGCAGCGTCATGTTTGGCTAACCCCAAAACCAGATTGACTTTCTCCCAAAGAATTTATCATGTATTTCGGTAAACCATTTGTTAGACGGAGTACAGAGTAGAGACAGACAGAATGGCCCTTCCACCCTGCCTTTCCATCTGATTTCCACAATTCTAATTTAAAGTATAGAACTGGGTTAATTTATAACAATGATAAATAGGCCCATTAGCAATCATGAAAATGCAAGTTAGAGAGAAAATGAGATGGCATATTAAACCACCAGATTGGCAAACATTTAGAACTCTGACCATACCAAGTATCACCTGGCATGTGTAGCAACAGGGACTCTGGGCCTGGTGTGGGAGGGTTCAGACAGAGGGGGGTGGTTGTAATTTAACTGAACTACTTTGGGAAACAATTCTGTGAAAGTTAAAAAGCAATACCATACAACCCAGGAATATCACTCCTAGGTATATACACTAAGTGAACCCTTGTGCATAGGCCCCTTTAGACATTTCAGGCCGTGTAATTATAATAGAAGAACTGCCAATAATCCAGGTATCGACTGGCAGGGAAGTCCATAAGTGCTTGTTATAGATTCACAATATGGAGTACTGTGCAGCAGGGGGTATGAAGAAATTATAGCTACACGCTTCCACATGGATGAATGTTAGAAGCTCAACAGCAAGTGAAATAAGTCATAGGAAAACACATACACGTAGTTTGATAACATTTAATAAATTTCAAATCAAACAACACATTATAGAAGACTAAGAAATGTAATAGAACCGTAAAGGAAAGGAAGCTAATGAAAATAAACCAAAATCAGGATACTGGTCAACTGGGCCTAAGAGAGCTAGGCATGTTCTATTTCCTCAGTCAAATAGTGAGTTCATGGGGGTTCAATTTATTATTAATATTTATCAACTTAAAATTAATAATTTATATTATGTATTTTTAAAGTAGTACCAGCATACAACTGATAAATTCTCCCACTGTCCTTTTATTTATGTATTCATTTCTGTTGAAGTATAGTTGACATATTACATTAGTCTCAATTGTACATGAGTGATTAAATATATATATTACAAAGTGTTCACCATAAATGTAGTTAACATCTGTCACCATACAAAGACATTACAATATGATTGACTATATTCCCTATGCTATACTTTCATCCCTGTCACTTATTTATTTTATAACTGGAAGTTTGTACCTCTTAATCCTTTCACATATTTCCCCCACCCCCCAAACCCTCTCTGGCAGTCACCAATCTGTTCTCTGAATTTATGAGTGTATTTCTGTTTTTTGTTTATTCATTTGTTTTGTTTTTTAGATTCACATATAAGTGAAATTATACATTATTTGTCTTCATCTGACTTACTTAATTTGGCATAATACCGTCTAGGTCCATCCATGTTGTCAAATGGCAAGATTTCATTCTTTTCTATGGCTGAGTAATATTCCGTTGTGTATATGTAACACACCTTCTTTATCCATTCATCTATTGATGAACACTTTGGTTGCTTCCTTATCTTGGCTATTGTAAATAATGCTGCAATAAACATAGAAGTGTGTATCTTTTCAAATTCATGTTTTGTTTTCTTCACCTCCCACTGTCCTTTCAAACTTAGGGTTTGGGGGAATCCTTCCCCTCCCACCACTGGATAAAAACACCAGCAGGCCCCATGACTTTGCTGGTCATTCCTATGCCACAGAAATGCCCACAGTCATCTTACACGTCACAAATCTGAAATGAGAATGTCTTCACTCTTCATTCAGTGCTGAGATCTGTTTCTCTCACTTCCTCCAGCTGCTTAGCCTTTATCATAGGCCCACTACCTGAGGTCAGCTTCTCTCTACAATCTCCTCCACTGCCACCCCCAGAGCTGCTACCAAATTCTCCTCTGAGTTGGAGCAAGAGGAGTGAATAGGAGGGAGGGAAACAGAATGCTCTAACTTGACCAGCAAGATCATAAGCTGACTTTGAGCTCTCTGATGTGGCAAATCCTAGAATTGACTCCTTATGGATCCTCTTGGGGGGTTCCTGCAAGAACCCAGCTGTGACATCCCTGTGGTAGGCGACGCACACTCCTCTTCCAGCCCATGCCCTGACTTGGCCCCTGCTTCCTGGTGGTTCACTGCGATTCTCTGTCGGAATGCTCTCCGGCCCAGCTCTCTCGCCTCTCCATCTCTGGGGCTGGGGTAGGGGTCAAACTGTAAGTATGTGGAAGGTCCTTACCCTGAGCCTTGAGGCTCACACCCTCTACCCATCCTCTGCCCCTTTTCAGTGAAGAACAGGGTGAAGAAATCACAGAAGAGTTTTCACTGAGGAATAAAGTTCAAAACATCCTCCAACATGTAGATATGCACAATTTGGGTGAGGAACCCAAGAGGTATTGACCGTTTCTTGGTTATTTCCTTTAGAAAGTTACATCTTGGGTGTCTGTTTCTCAACTGACTTTGGCATTTAGTATCTTCACATTTTAATGCCTTAGGCAAATATTCTAATTTAACCTATGTTGACAGGTGTTATTAAATATTTCACTTTTCATGTGCAAGGAAGCAACCTTATGATAGATTATAAGACCCATCGGCTTTTCTCTCTCAGACCTGTCTCCTTGGGATAGCACCTTGGGCTCGCAGCTAATCCATCCTTTTTAGCCCTACCTCGGCTGCTTCTCAATGGCATCATGTGAACACAGCCACAAGGACAAGCACCAACTATGGACCCCATTATAAAACAGGAATGTTACCTGCTTCTCTATGGTGTCAGATGGATATGAAGTGAAAGTACTCCACAAATATTATTAGTTTTTACTCTTCTGATGATAGCACTTCCGTGATATCATCAGAAGTTATACTCCAGAATAAAAACTGGAAGGCAGGATCAAATTATGTTAAAAAATAAAGAATCGGGAGGAAGGGCATGTTCAATAGGTAGTCATCATGCGCCACCTGCCCCAGTGCCCCCGGTCCACCGCCAGCCACTGCCTTGCCTGGGGCCCATGGCACCAACCTCGTGGAGCCAGAGCCTCTTGGCGGCAGCGGCGAGAAGGTGGCAGCTGATGTGCAGTTTGGCCCCATGATATTTCCTCCAGGTCAGTTCCAGGTACTTTCAGTGTTTACCAAAGAAGATAACCAGTGTAATGGATTCTGTAGGGCATGTGAAAAGGCAGGTTTAACTGTACAGTTACCAAGGAGGCCCAGGCTGCCCTTGCCTGTTTCCTGGACAAACATCATGGCATCATCATCACAGACCACAGAAATCCCCGACAGCTGGATGCTGAGGCGCTGTGCGGGTCTATCAGATCATCAAAACTCTCAGAAAACACAATTACTATTGGTGTAGTATACAGGGCGTGTAGAGAAGAGTCCTCTGTAATGCCCCTCATCGCTGCCGGCTTTACAAGGAGGTATGTGGAAAACCCCAGCCTCATAGCCTGTTACAACAAACTGCTCCAGCTGGAGTTTGGAGAGGTGCGATCACAGCTGAAACTCAGGGCCTGTAACTCAGTATTCACGGCATTAGAGAAAAGTCAAGAAGCGAAGGAAATCACAAGCGAAGACCACATTATACAGTGTGCAAATCCTGTATTCGAAACCATAGTGGGCTATCAGTCAGGTGAATTAATAGGGAAGGAGTTAGTAGAAGCACCTATAAATGAAAAAAAGGCTGATATGCTTGATACTATAAATTAGTGCATAAGGATAGGCAAGGAGTGGCAAGGAATTTACCATGCCGAGGAGAAATATGGAGATGACATACAGCAAAATGTGAAGATAATACCTGTCTTTGGACAGGGAGGAAAAATTAGATGCTATGTATCCATTATCAGAGTGTGCAATGGCAACAGTAAGGCTGAGAAAGTAACTGAATGTGTTCAGTCTGACACTCAAACAAATGATCAGTCAGGCAAACACAAAGACGTGAGAAAAAACTCATTAGATGTCAGAACTATTGCCTCTCAAGCAAGTGAAGTTGCCAGCCGGAGACACACTCTTCCATGGCCTGGACAAATTTCATGATGATAAAGGCACCCCATCACCAAGGTAATCGATATCATCAGTGCAGCCAAGGAAAGCAGCCCCATGCCTATGACAGAAGCCTTTGACTGTGTGCCAGAAATCCTAAGGACCACTGAGTTATACTCGCCACAGTTGGGCAGTGAGGACAACTACCCGCATGCCAGGGCCCTTGTCAGGGGTCTGATGTCAGATAGTTTACAACGATTATCTGGGAATGAATGTGTTCTTGCAACAAAAAACCTTCAATGGGTTTCAAGCAGTATACTCACTCCCATCACCCTTCACGACGTCCCACCATGAATAGCTCGGGCCACAGAAAATGAGAAATCCTGGGACTTTGATATTTTTGAACTGGTGGCCACCACTCATAAAGGGCCTTTGATTCACCTTGGTCTCAAAATGTTTGCTCACTTTGGAATCTGTGAATTCTTAAACTGCTCTGAAACAATGCTGAGATCATGGTTACAAATTATTGAAGCCAATTACCATTCTTCCAACCCCTACCACAATTCCAAGCATTCTGCTGATGTGCTTCACGCCACTGCATATTTTCTTTGCAAAGAGAGGATAACGCGAACTAGATCCAGTTGATGAGGTCGCTGCCTTCATTGCTGCCACCATTCACAATGTGGACCACCCTGGGAGGACCTGCTCCTTCCTGTGTAATGCTGGAAGCAAGCTGGCCATTCTGTACAATGAATGACATTGCTGTGCTGGAGAGCCACCACATAACCTTGGCCTTCCAGCTGACTACCAGGGATGACAAATGCAATATCTTCAAAAACATGGAGACGAATGACTATCTAATGTTGTGCCAGGGCATCATCGATATGGTCTTAGCCACAGAAATTTCAAGGCACTTCGAACATGTCAACAAATTTGTCAACATTATCAACAAGCCTTTGGCAGCCCTTGAAGAAAATGGAGAAACTGATAAAGATCAGGAAGCCATAAACACTATGCTTAGGACTCCAGAAAACAGGACTCTGATTAAATAAATGCTGATTAAGTGTACTGATGTGTCCAACCCTGCCGGTCCTTGGAACAGTGCATTGAATGGACTGACATATCTCAGAAGAATATTACTCTCACACACATGAGGAGAAGTAGCAGGGCTTGCCCATGGTGATGCTGGTGTTTGACAGACACACCCGCAGCATCCCCAAGGCCCAGATCTCCTTCATTAACTACTTCATCACAGACATGTTTGATGCCTGGGATGCCTTTGTAGACCTGCCTGAGTTAATGCAGCACCTTGACAACAACTTTAAATACTAGAAGGGGCTGGATGAAATGAAGCTGAGTATCCTCCAATCACCTCCTGAATAGCGTGTGACACTGTCTGGGGCCCTGAAGCTTTGTCTCTTGGTCATTTGATGTTCATGAAGGCAGCCAGAGTTCCCTGGTCCTTTCAGTATTAGGCAGCACAGTCCCCTGTCTGCAGAGCCTGTGAAAGCACACAGACATCAGTAACCTTCGGTAGCCACCCTCCAATGCCATTGCCACAATGTGACATGTAGTCCACTTTACCTGGGCCTGCTGCATGGGTCTCAGAAAGTCACATGAGAACCACAGTTTGCATTAGCTTTCATTAAAACATGAGCTCAGCAGCGCTCCTCTTAATTTTTGCTGATGAAGAACCTTAGATCTCTACAGATGTTAAGCCATTTTCCCAAGATTATCCATAGAACTAATTGCCAAAGAGAAGCCAAGCTCAACTTCCTAATTCTTCCTACCTGCAACATTGGCCAGCAAGCAGAGAACTGCAAGAAAACTTCCCTCCAACCTTACATTTCTAAGTGGCAACGTTTGTCATCGTGCCAACAATTTTTGCATGCCACCCCTCTAACATTCTCAGTCTAGGCCTTGGTTGGGCTCAGAATCTGGTCTGGCCAAAGTGCCCCTCCGTCCATTCACTGCTGCTAAGAATGCAGACACCAGAGATCACTTGTACCTGGAACTGTAGAGTCTTCATTGCCCCTGTGTAAAAAAAATTCTGAGGCAAACTCCATGCTCAAAGTCAATTCAGAGGAAAGGGCAACTGAGAGAGGGACAGAGTCCTTATGGCATTGTTTCAACTGCAACTCCAGATCTAGCTGAGCCTAGAAGGTAAAGAAGTTCTGGACTTTTCTGTTATAGCAATGTCCCCATTCCATTTTAGTTCTGCTTGAGCCAGATTGGAGTTGCTTTTCTATTCCATAAAACCAAAGAGCTCTGACTGATTCTTTCCCATTGTGTATTATTTTAATACCTATAGTTTCATCACTAGAGAATGTAGGTTGGGCAGGGTAAGGTTGTCCACACAGGTTCTTGCAACAGGGGGCCCTTCAAGAATGTTGAATACTGCTTAACTTTGTAGCACTAGGTACCCCCCTGCAACCCAGGACATTGACGGTGCGAGAAATTGGTGGTAACCCGTATTTCTGCAAATACGTATTCAGATAACATCCTTGGATAGCCACACACTTCCTTTCATAATGAGAGGCAGAGATCTCTTCTCTGGGGCACTGAGAAATACTAACCTGGAACCAAACAATTCGCAAAGGTCAATCCTTTGTCAAGACCGATCCTCCACAGCTCTGTTTATGCCCTTAATATATTCCTCTGCTTAAAATTGTGTCTGACAGAAAAGCAAGACGGAGTACTTCTGAATCCACTACCATCTTCCCGCCCCCTGCCCTCCAGTTACCTCTCTGAACCCACCCACTGAGGTCTGTGGGACACATTTCTTGATAGTATTGTCTCCCTTTCTCTACCTCCCTCCTCAAACCAGAGCTCCCTAGATACTGTTTCACTGCCACACTGAAATGGTTTGCCTCCTCCAAGGTGGTTTCCACCAAGGGGTTTCCACTCCCTTAGTTTGTGTCGGGAGGTGAGCTCGTGATCCTTCCAGCGCCCCATCTCAACCTCCCTGCCCACTGTGGTGAGCAGCTCTTCATCTACCTTGTTCACTTATGTTGCTCTTCACTTGGGTTCTTTTCTCAGTCATTGTTCCTCACTCCATAGTTTTTTCTCAGTCCTTTTTCCTCACTCCAGAGTTTTCCCCTGAAAGATCTTTTTCTTTCCTATGATTCCAAATGATACTAACTCTCTAAGTCCAGCCTAGATCTCTCCCCTCAGCTCAGACTTAATGTAAACAATTAAAATTCCCATGGGATATTAAACTCAACATGTCCAACACTCAAATAATGCTCGTTATCTCCCCACACCTGCCCACTCCCGTCTGCATGATCCCCTCGGCTGGCGCAGCCACCCAGCCTTCACCCTAGCTGCACCCCCAAGCTTCATCCTTGACTCCTCCCCCGTCACTCCCCGTTCTCAAGTATCCAGCCACTAAGCGCTGCCCATTTTCTTTCTCACAGCATTATCAAATCCCTTCTGTCACTGCTAGCTTAGGCCCTTATTATTTCTTACCCGAATTATTGCAGCTGCCTTTTAATTGGTTCCCCTGCCTTCAATCTTCCCTGCTCATACCCTCCAAATTGATCCCATGTGAAATATAAATCTGGGCTGCCATCCTGCCTCAATATGTTCAGTGGCCCCCAGTGACTGCAGCAAGAGGCCAAGCTCCTTAGCATGGTCCAGGAGCACACAAGCTCCTTGCCTGGCCCTTGTGCACTCTAGGAATATGATATTAGTTCTGTTTCTTTCTCTTACTGAGTTATGTCTTGCTTCTATATCTTTGCCCATATTACCTCTGCCTGAAATTTCTCACACCCTGCCTTCACTTGGCTAATCTGCACTCATGTGCTAAGAATCAGATGGGATATGAGGATGCCATTCTTAACTCCTCCTGTCTGAACTGGGATTTTATTAACTGGTGCTTATCTCCTTTCTGAACTTTCTACATTATCCTCACCACTTGTTTATGGGTCTGCCTCTGTTTTGAACCATGACCTCTTGAGACTTAGGACTACATCTGTTTATTTCTATGATTGGCTCAAAGTAAAGTCTTAGTAACTGTTTCTGGAAATAGGTGAATCAGAGCATTAGCTAGGTCTATAATGCATGAGAGTTCAGGAGCACCATTGATCAAAAATATGCCAAAGACAGACCAAACTGGTACTGTTTTAAATGGGCCATGCTGTCTGCCATCAGGATCACCAGAATGTCATTAGCTCTAATTATCTTCCTCAGTTTCACTGATACTTAACAAAGCAGAGCATTAAGGGAGATACTGTTTCCTCTAATATATCCATAACAACATATTGCACTGTTACAAATTCAGAATTACAGCTTTGTGGCCTGAGAATGTAAAAAGAAGCTTGTCTAGAGAGAAAGTGTTCTTCAAGCATCCCTGGAGTGTTCAGAAAACACAGATTAAGAACCTTCTTGGCAAAATACAAATGTCCTTTCCCTTCAATCTATTCCTATCTAATATTATTTAATATCTGAAAATTTTAAGGATCAACAAGACACTGTAAATGTTACTTCTGGAATGAGTCTTATAGGATGAAAGAGGTGAATTTTGACCCCATAATCACCCACTGCAAAGGCATTGGAAGTGCACATTGGGGATAATTAAAAGGCTATCACATGAATAGGAAGAAAAAGAGTAGAAAGAAAGTACCAGTCTGGGCAGGTGACACCAATCTGGACCGAAGTCATTAACGAAGGTGAGCAGGGGAAGGAGGGAACTTGCTTGTAGGGCCAGCAAGCAGCCAGGAAGGTCTAATTTTCAGAGATTCTCACTTAGAGAGCTGGGGAAGTGGAGAACAATTTCATTGAAATCCCTGTGCTGCAGAGCTACAGGCGTCCATGGAAAAGGGCTGGCCTCTTCGTTCTTTTAATAACACTCTATCATTCAGAAGCACTGATGCAGCCTAGGCACTTTTCATGTACTATTTACTTTCCACCATAAACCTCTGAGGTTTATCTGTTATCACACCACATTTTACAAATGATGAAACTAAAACCTAGAGAGATAAATGACTTCTTAGGGTCCATAAGTGGCAGGACCAGGACTGAAGCCCAAATGGTGGGCCTCTGCTCTCACCTACATCCAGGTGGTCATGCCAGTGGCAGCATCTGGGGACATTTTTAAAGGGCAAACTCAAGGGCTCCACCCCAGATCTACGGATTCAGAAGCTCTGGGAGTGGGGTCCAGTGATGTGGGTTGTAACAAGCCCTCCAGGGGAGTTAATTGATGCACTTAAAGTCCAGATTGTATCATTCTGTGATCCAACTTGTAAGAGCCGTGCTTCTCCACCTTGATGTACATACAAATCACCTAGAGACCTCCTTGAACTGCAGACTCTGATTCAGTAGGTTTGGGGTAGACCTGAGATTCTGCATTTGCATCAGCTCCTGGTGATTGTGGACCACACATTGTGTAATAAAGCCCCAGAATGCAAGCTTCAGGAAGCAAGGTAGCTTTATTCTCTGCTGTAGTCCTGTTTAGAAGAGTACCTGATCCACATTTGATGTTGAATGAATATACTATGAGCCTGAGTCATACATTTGATTCAGTGAGAATATAGTAATAACTTGAAAGGAATCTGCTCAAGCTGACTTTCCAAATAATAACAATTACTTTATCCATTCATTTACTCTTGGCAATTGCCACATTGCCCACTGGCTTGACAGACTTTTTACTGTTTTAGCTTTTTAAGTGAATAGGGAGCTTTGGATTCCCAAGAGTGAGTGAACATAGGCATTTTGAGAATGGATGTGTTCAGGAGACTAGAGAGATTGGATGCAGGCTGGAATGGTGTAACAGAAGAGGATGCTCAGGAAATACACAATTTGTAGTGGACCAAGCCTCTATTGTTCCAAATCTCCCCTGGCCTTTGGGCCAAGAGTTGGAAAAGCAGTGACCCCCCTTTTGCATTGGACTGGCTCAGAGCTGCTAGGAAAGTTTGAGGAGGGAGGTAGATAAAGGGAGATACCCCTATCGAAAATGTTCAAAATGTTCTGAATGTTCAAAACAATCCCCAGCTGCTGCTGGTGGTACAACCACTTGGATGCAGGTGAGCGCAGAGGCCCACCGTCTGGGCTTCAGTGCTGGTCCTGTTCCTTACGCCCCCCCAGATAAGTGATTTATCTCTCTAGGTTTTAGTTTCATCAGCTATAAAATGTGGTGACGTAACAGTGCGACCTCAGAGGCTTATGCTGGAAAGTAAATGATACATGAAAAGTGCCTGGGTCATAGTCAGTATAAGCAAAATATTTATATTAAATAGCATCCATAGTGCAAATCAAATATTTATAATATTTATAACAAAAATACTATAAGACCATCTTTAACAAGAGCAAACAAGTCACGCAGTAAACCTTGAATTTAGAGTTAATGAGCTGATAAAGTGATTGGTCAAAAGAAAACGACATAAGCACAGAAGGGGAAAAGTGCAGTGTGCATCTGCTTCTGCGACTGAAAAGCAAGCTTCTCCAAACCCTTAACAAATGCCTGGGTCCTCAGAGGAATCAAATATTTTGTAAATAGCCTTGGGAGACAGAGCAATAGCTCTTCCTAAGTAAAACACTTCAGCACAGTAAGCTCTTTAAGTCTCCGTGTTGGCTGAACATTGATAAATGCCGAGTGTTCATGGTAATGGTTGGGCTGCAGTGATTTACACAAAATAATTCCAAAAATTGATTTTGGAAACATTACAAAACCCAAGAACAAGACTTCCGCTGTTGCTCATTCTGCCAGAATTCCCCAGCAGAACAAAGAATGATGTGTTGTATTAAAATGGTGGCATAAATATTCCTTTAAATTTGATTAAAATTTAAACAAGTTGTAATGAACAGATACCACAGTTCTTTTAGACATTATTGACTACATTTAAGAGATCAAACAGCAGAGTGAGAGAAAGTGATTTCCAGGCATTCTCAAAATTAGTGTTTTCACTAAAGTTCTTTGAGCTAATATCCATAAAATATTTATGTAACTGGGACAACTTAATATTCTAAACAATGGCATTTCCTCAAAGCATTGCTCTAAAAGGAGGAATATACAGTATATATACCATTAGAATTTCATGACTGGCTGATACAGGATAACTTTTGATGCAAAAATCTGATGATCCCTTAAAGATCAGTCTTCTATATGATTATTATAACTCATTAATTCAGCCTATTAAGTGGATAATGGAAGTTCTATTTTTTTGATTGTTGTTGTCAGAGGAAAATAATTGCCTTTTTTTCACCTAGACTTTATTTTTTAGAGCAGTTCTAGGTTCACAGCACAATTGAGGGGAAGGTACTGAGATTTCCCCTGCACCCGCACATGAGTAGCTTCCCCCATTGTCTATATCCTCCACCAAAGTGGGACATTTGTTATAGCTAATCAGCTTAATAATCACCCAAAGTCCATAGCTTACAGTGCGCTTCACTCCTGGTGTTGTACATACTGTGAGTCTGGACACATGTATGACAAGTATCCATCATTATGGTGTCATACATCTTCAGTCCTGCACCTGTTCCTCCCTCCCTGCCCCACTCCACAAGGCCTGGTTACCACTGATGTTTTTACTGTCTGTAGTTGTGCCTTTTCCAGAATGTCACATAGTTGGAATCAGGCAGCATGTAGCATGTTCAGATCGACTCTTTTCACTTCATAATATACATTTAAGCTTCTTCCATGTCTTTTATGGCTTGATAGCTCATTTCTTTTTAGTGTTGAATTATATTTCACGGTTTGGATGTACCGCAGTTTCTTTTTTCCATTTGCCTACTGAAAGATATCTTGGTTGCTTCCAAGTTTTGAGCATCATGCATAAAGCTGCTATAGACACTCATGGGCACATAAGTTTTCAACCCCTTTGGGTAAATACCATGGAGCGGGATCACTGGATCATATGGTAAGAATATATTAGTTTTGTAAGAAACTACCACACTGTTTCAAGGTGACTGTCCCATTTTCCATTCCCACCCACAGTGAATGAGAGCTCTTGTTACTCCATGTCTTTCCCAGGGCTTGTCAATGTTTCAGACCTTGGCCATTCTAAAAAGTGTATAGCAATATTTCATTGTTTTAATTTGCATTTCCCTGATGACATATGCTGTGGAAAAGCTTTTCATATGCTTATTTGCCACCTGCATTACCCTCCTTGGTGAGATGTTTGTTCAGGCCTTTGGACTATTCTTAAATTGGTTTGCTTATTCTCTTATTGTTGAGTTTTAAGAGTTCTTTAAATATTTGGGAAAACAGTCCTTTATCAGATGTGTCTTCTGCAAATATTTTTTCCTAGTCTGTGACTTTTCTTTTTATTCTCTTGACACTGTATTATGCAGATCAGATGTTATTAATTTTAATGAAATCCATCTTATCAATCATTTCTCCCATGGATTGTGCCTTTGGTATTTTATCTAAAAAGTCATCACCATACCCAAGGTTACATATATTTTCTCCTATGTTCTATTTTAGGTGTTTTATAGTTTTACATTTTACATTTAGGTTTGGGGCCCATTTTGAGTTAATTTTTGAGAAGAATATAAGGGAATCTATGTTTAAACTCAGTTTTTTGCACGTGGATATCCAATTATTTTAGCACAATTTTTTGAAAAGACAATCTTTCTCTACTGTATTGCCTTTCTCTTTTGTCAAAGATCAGTTGGATATATATAATTACCTTTTGAAACACAGAAATACAACTCATAGACCCACATGGAAAACTGTCACCAAGTTGCTAGCCCACTGCTCATCACCTCTGTACTACCTCGTTATCACCTCCACTCTGGGGATAACTGGGACTGTATGTAGCCAGGAACAAAGTAGTTAAGCATCCAGATTTAGAATAAAGGAAGTTCCTTGACATTTCACTACAGGACGTAACAAATATCTTGTGCTTATTGTGGTAGATATTCTGATATGCTGCCAGGCCTCCTTCAAGACTGAGGACTTCCTCCCTCACTGCAGGGGTGCCACCAGGAGGAAGTTCTCAGTGACAGTGCCTTCTGGGGCCTCGGGCTATAGAGAGACACCTTGCCCAAGCTCACAACCACTTCCCAGGCCAGCTCTGACCCACTGGCTGAACAATGTGGGAATAGAAATGTGCAGCCCCTTAGCCCCCAAATCAGACAAGTCTGAAGGGTCATCTCAGCTTCAGAACACCTGAAGCTTTCCCTGGAAATGACTGAATTACAGTTTAACTTCTCCTGCTGCCAAATGTTCTTCCAATAGCTTTCTTTTAAAAAATGTTGACCCCAAGAGCACTCCTGATAAATCTCATGCCTGTTGAGCTCTGTGCTGTCATCTGCTCCTTGGAAAACCCAACCTGCAATCATTAGCAATGGAACAACAGTCATTATGGAGAACCAAGAACAGAGGTAATGGGGTAAAACCCAGGGTTCTGCAACTAGGTTGTGATACAAGGTGCAAGCCTGACTAAAATGATTCTAAATTCTCCCTGCCTGAACAGTGGGCCCCCACCCACTTCTCCCTGTGCCTTACCTATCGTGGGGGTGGGGTGGGGGTTTGTCATAGCCCAGAGCCCCAAATTCTCCAGGGCTTAAGCAGCAGGTAATCCTAGACAGCTCCTATAAACAGCTGAAATCCCAAACCAGATGGCCTAGCACAGAAGTGGTCTGGTTATTCTGCTGACAAGGCTACTTTCTCACATCTACCCGACAAAAGGCGGGACAGCGGAGTGAGCAAGTGGCCTTCATGGGAGCATAGGGCAACCCTCCCTGCAAACTCCCACATGTCTAGCAGATACCCCAACTTCTGCAGGCCTCTCCACGGGTGCAGAGGAGGAAGGAAGAGCAGTGGCTTCTCTTTTCTCACCGACACTGACCTTAGATAGCTTTCTCTTTCTCCACTGAAGTCCACGGAAGCCTTCAACCATGCCAGTGGTGTTCTGGAATTTACCTTGGACCTTCATAGCTGACAAACTGAGACCTGCATGGGGTTCTCCTTGTATAACGGTGTGACCACAAAGGCATGAATTCTGCTTAGTACCAGTTACGACTTTTTTGAAGTGCCAAAAGGAGTTAATAGCTACACTGTGGAAGGGAACAATCCCTACAGTGAAGAAAGGTCACTGGGAGAGCCAGTGGAGGGGTGGTAACTGTGGTGTCTGGATGTCCCCAAAGCCTGAGAGGGGAGAACCTGGAGCAAGAAATTGCCAGTGGCTGTCCGGAATTGACTACCCACTGTGGGGCAAGAGCAGAAACTGTCTGCAGTGACCCCCAGGGCTCTGTCACAGTTGATAAGACATCAAGCCAAATGGCATAGGGAGCCTGTATCTTAGATGGAGGAGCTGCACCCAAGCTCAGCTTCCCCCGAACTGGTGGCTTCCTTCTCTGGGCAGAAGGGACCACACCTGTCTAAGGGTTCTCAGGTCTTCAGGGCCTAGGCAGGCAGAATCCCCAGAAAAAACTGCTTCCTGATCCAGGATAGCCTGACTCCAGATTGGCCTGATGCTTTCCCACACTTAAGGGAGCTTACCTTGCTTTCCAAAACAGGAGAGTAATAAGGGGTCCAGGCATTGCTTTGTGAGATGATGGAAGAAAGTCTTTTCTCTGCTCTGACACTAACTTCATGCACCTCCCCCTCTCCCAGTAGACTATTCCTTAACTGGAGGTATAGGACATTGTGGAATTCATCCTGGACCCTGGCATGTGACAAGTGAAGGCCCAGATGGGACCCACCTGGTCCCATAAAAGGTCATCTAGTATTTCTCATAAAGATATCTTACAAGGTTTTATACAGCTTTACCTTTTAAAACACATTCATGTGCATTAACTCAGACCCACAGCTGCCTAGTGAAGTTGGCAAAAGACATATTACATATTCCAGACACTTCCATAAATAAAAACTGAAACACAGGCTGAATAAAGGACACTTTCCTTCTTGATTTATGAAAAAACATCTTATAAATACACAGAACTCAAGTCACAGCAATTTACACATATAAGATTGTACTACAGAAAATACTGGAAATATAGTCAGAATAATTATAGGCATGAAATAAACCTTGTACTTCACTTTAAAACTCCCTTTGATAAAAAGCTTAAAGGAGAGAGAGATCAGATGTTCATCTCAGAGAGAGTGATTGATAGTAAAGTACATACAAGTTTATTGCTGGCATTTTTAAGGCAGGGTGGGACACTCTATGTTGTCTAGAAATGTGAAAGCAACTTCTAAAATGTGCCTCCAATACACTGTGTGATGTAGCCACCCGGGATAGTATGGCATTCTCGGAAAGGTGAATATTTGTTTCTCTCCTTCTGAAAGGCCTGCTCTACTTCACTTTCCTTGAAATAGGAAACCATTTCAATAAAAAAGATCCATTCAATAAACCTGACCCACTAGCTGTTAGATGTTTTCTGGGAGCAAAATATGAATAAGCCATATGTTAAAAATAAGACTCATCAATTTCTCTTCACATTGGAGTATGATGGGTGATTGAAATGCATTTTCTAGTCTTGCACTTTGATGAGCATGAGTAATAGTTGCTTGATTGAAGATCAGCAAATATTTTGCTATCTACATCGCTGCATATAACTGCAATCTATTGGGAGGCAAGGGTAGCCCCATTGAGTCAATTTTCCTGCAAAATTAAGAAGGGACTTAAGTTTTATCTATGCAAATTCTGAATCTCCCTGAACTGTGCCTTTGCTTTTGTACTATAATAATGTGTCACCAGGAAGCTAAACAGCACTATCCGTCTGAGTTTGTTACTTTCATAGAATCACTGGTCCATAAAAGTGGAAAAGACTCCAGAGACTGGAGTCTCCTAACCCCAATGCAGCACAAAAACCCCTTCCCCAAAGTCCTGGTATCTGATCATACAAATAGCAAGTCGTTTTGTCTGCCTCCTTTGTTTGCACAGAAGTGATCTACCTGAGTACAAACATTTTGACACATTAGCTTGTGGGAAGTGAAGATCCACAGGGTGCATTTCCTTGGTAGAAACATGCTTCTAGAAACCCTAGAAAGCCCCCATGCACCTCTACACAAAGCAGCTATTTTCTAATTTTAATTTTTGTGAACTCTCAGATGCATTAGGCTAAACATCTCTGAGCTTTATTCATAACTGCTACAGTAGGTAATTGGTGCCTATGGTAACAGTAATTTAGAGTTGTTAATGAAAATGAATGCTAATTAAAAAAAAACTAAACTCAGGCTGAGGTAAAAATGTGGCATATTCACAGGTGAATTTTATCTAAGTTTTCTTTTTCCTTTCTAAAATGCAATTATTATGTTGGTTGCAATAAGAAAAAGAGGGCATTGTCATAGACAGTCATGATATTGGACATGCGTTGAACATACCTGCAACCCTTCAATGGCCAGTTTGAGGATAGAAGGTGTCAGTTTGGAGGCTTGCTTGAAGGAAAAATTACTCCAGTCTATGATTAAAATGAAACCACTTATCTGAAGCTCTGGGTCTTCAATGAGGACCTCCAATGACAGCAAGATGGCACGCAGGATGTCTGTGAAGGAGTTCCTGCAGCCGAAGCAGAAAAGAGAGGCTGTGTGAATACTAGCAGGTGATGGCACATTGTGTGGCAAGTGCTGGCTATCTCACTCCATTGCTCCATGAGCCCAGCCTACAGAGTTACATGGTATTCTGTGCCCAAAATGACCGAAAACATTTTGCTACACTGCACAGAAACAAAGCCTTAGGACTCATGGGATGGAAACCTCCCTTTGACCTGACTGCACCCCGGACTTGATGAGGTGTCCCTCTTTCATGTTTTCACTGGTCTCTACACAGTATTTCCACCACAGCATTGATTACATTTCATTGAAATGCATCCTTTGTTCATCTCTCTCCCTCCAAAGCTCTAGTATTTTCTAGGGCAGGGACTGGGCTATAATCATATTCGTGTCCCAAGTGCCTACCTCCTCAATGAATCATTGCTGAACAAATGAGGTGAAACTTCAATCAGAGGCACTTACTTGAATTAAAACTCTTCTTCCTTTTGTATGTTTAAAATCTTACTAAAAATATAAAAACATTCATGCAACCAATGCTATTTTTTAGCTGCAATTCTTGGATGGAGAAAAATAAAGCAAGAAGAATAGCTTATTTTCGTTGAGGATTAGAGACTGATTCAGGGAGGAAATCACTTTGAGTACATCAGTAACTATGACAACAGGCATACCTGAATACAAAGTAAAGTGACAGATCTCCAGGGTTGTATGTGTCTTCCGCATCATGTACTCCTGTTCACCTGTTGATTTTTGTATTAAATAATTTTCAGACATGAAGAAATGGTGGCATATTTATTCTGTTAATTCTTCCAAAAAATGATCTCAGCTATAAACCTAAAATCTTAAAGGATCTCTAAATTCAGTGTCATTTTTTGGTACATAGGAAAATATAAGCTTGGATGACAAGAGATGGTGAAAATCCATTACTTCCTTCAGGCCATTATTAAAATAAAAAGCCATGTCTTCTTGTGAAATCAGTTTGCAATAATCAGAGTCTTGAGCATTTCAATACAGTTCCACTTCTAGCCAAAAGTCTGATGATTCCAGATTAGAAATTAAGAGATTTGCGACTGAACAGTAAACCAGTATGAATTTGCTGGATGCCTATTATAAGCTCAGCATTGTGTTTATACTTACAGTTACAACATAGAATGTCATATTTCTATTTTCAAACAGTCCTTAATTTAGTTGCGGTAGGGTAGGAGATTGGCAACATGAGTTGGAAGGGGTTGATAAAGTTTGAGTAGTTATGGAAGAGTTTACGGAGAGCTGAAGGCTTGGAATAAATCTTGAAGGTTGGATAAGATTCTGATGGATAATTAGGAGAAGGGGGAGGCAGCCATTTCAGGAGAGAGGTGTGACACAATTGAGAAACAAAGATAAATATCCTGTTCTGTTTCTGTACAATTTTGTTTACTAGAAATTTCTTCCTTATATCAAGAAATTTTCCTCCCCAAACCCCCCCCCCCGGGTAAAGTTCTGCTACAAAGGAAAAGCCTCTGGTTCTCCCGTATCACATATTTTCAACTGTCTAAAACTGGTGACCATGGTACTGATGCCGGGGTTCTTGTTTGCCGAGCCGAGGAATGAGCTTCACAAACAGTCAAGGTAGGAGAGCAAGGAACAGGCTTTTATTTAGAGATAAAGTGAAAGGACAGAGCTCCCGGCTCACTCCAGGAGGGGACAAGAGAGTCCCTAGTGGTGCGTTGTCTAGGGGGTTTTATAGGCAGTTGAGGATTTTTCGAGAACATGAAGAAACTTAGGGGTGGGGACTTGTTAAGTGGTTCCTGAATATTAAAAATTAACTTAACTGTAAGGAATTTCCTGCCTTGATTTCTCTCTGGGACACCAGTGCCTTGGTCTGGGAGCATATCAAAAGGCTGCCTGCCCAGCCCCCAAGGTGGGCTGAGGTATTGTCTACTTGCTAAAGAATCTTGCCTCTTGAACTTCCCGGGTGTTAAAATGCAATCTTAACTTTAAGATGGAATTCTTCCTGCCTTTTACCATGCCGTCTACAGCTGGGTCTGCATGCTAAGTTAGTTGCTCAGTTTGCAGAATTACCTTGTCAGATCTGAAGGAGGAAAGACAGCACATAGGCTTGAGCCTTTTAGCATGCTAAAGTGAATCTTACACATGGTTACAAATGATTAGCATAATAAAACATGTGCTACTCTTCTTTATCTGGGGAACATTAACTGATTTCACTGAAGAATGATTCTAGAGCTTAATATTTAACATAGAGTTTTAGCAGGGGGGTTTCTTTGCATGTAGTTACATTGCTCTGACTGCAAATATGCCACCCTGCCCCCTCCGGAGGCCCTCACCCTACTCTGACTACATCTATGGTCCCTGTCTCAGTACCCTAAAAAATCTCTAGATTAAAAAAGAGAATTAGTAACTTTAACCTTTTCTCAAGGTAATAGTTTTTACTACTCCTCTTATCACTGTTGTTTTCTTTCAGATATATTCTCTTTTAACTACTAGAGATGTCAAATGCCTGTTAATGTAGGATTAAGTTTTCATTAGGGTTTTGTTTTGTTTTTGTATTTATATCTAATATGATCTGAAGGCAGACGTAAAGCTTTGTATTGGAAAGTGTAACTTGGTGGGGCGGGGCGGTGGGGGGACGTATGTTCCCAGCCTGGGGCAAACCACCTTTGAAACCAAAATCAGTCAAAGGGAGAAATAAAGTGGGAGAAGCCCATTTATTGCTTACAAGCAGTCATCCACTTCTGCTCGCCCATGTCTCCTGTGACCCAGCTGCAAAAAGGGACCCCACCCAACCTCTCCAGTCCAGATATGCCTTTGCTCCCCCTTGTAATCACCTATTGATATGGAGATGGACTACTTCTCTCCACCCCTCGGAAATACCTATTGATATGGAGATGCACTAAGGCCAGGCGAGAGATTCTGGAAATATTGCAATTTTACCCACAGGAAGAAACATTGATTTAAGTGGAGCCTGGGACCAAAGATTATGAGTTTAGGCAATTCCTAATGGAAATATGGAAATGTCCAGTGGTGAACTAGGAATGACCATTAGGGAATTAGAGAGTCTGACCCTGGATAAGGTTTCTTTGGAAGATCACACATGGAGAAAACCAGAAGTAAAAGGCTGAGCCTTAGGTAAAGTCTACATACAGTACTGAGGTTGAATAAGAAAAATTATGTGAGAGGATCAAGATAGTATTGTGTTAAAAAAAAGAGTATAAATCCGGGGAAAGGAAATCCTGGGGCAAAATACCTCTAAAAACCGAAATCAGTCAAAGGGAGAAATAAAGTTTAAAATCCATTTATTGCTTACAAACTGCAGTCCAGGGGCATTTCTCTCTTTCCTGCTCCTGCAGAAGCAAAACCAGCCCTCCCCCTCACCTCTCAGGCACAGATAAGCCCTCCATTGCCCAGGTAATTACCCATTGATATGGAGATGAATTTTTCTCCACCCCTGAGGAATGAACCAAATGCACTAAAGCCATAGCTCTTTCCACCTCTGAACACCTATTGATACGCCGATGTACTAAAGCCAGGCAAGATATTATGGAAATATTACAATTTTACCCACAAGAGGCAAATTTTTTAATAAGTAAGACATGATAGATTGCAAATGTTACCGCTTGTTCTCTTGCCTTCTGCCATTGCTATAGTAAAAGTATGCTACCATTAGCATGGTGTACTGAAGAGAATGAAGAGCACAGAGATCAGTGACACCCCAGCCAGCAGATCTTCACAAGAAGCAGAGCCACCTAACTGAACCCAGCCCAGATAACCTTCAGCTGCCCCACAAAGCATAAGCAATAATTTATGATTCCTTTTCTAAGCCACTGAGTTTGGGGATGGTTTGTTACACAGCAATTACTATTCAATACCCGAGGGTGGTTAACCAAGTCAAATGCAGCAGTACAAATGAGAGACAGCACCTCTTCCATCACATATCCACTCCCAAGAAAAGGCAATGAATTCTATCTGGAAACCTAAAAGCCAATTTTATTTATTTTGAGAACAGAACCTTATTGTAGGCTAGGCATTGTCAATGTATGAAGTAGTATATTCACAGGTTGATCCCAGGAGAAAAATAGAAGGATTCTGGACTTCATTACAGTTTCCAAATGTTTAAATGCTTCACTTTTCTGGAGGAACTGAGTGGATAGGAGAAAGGTGAATGGAATGGGGTCTCAAGTCATGGGCTTTACCACTATTGTGGAGTGTGACCATGCCTCATACATTAGCTGTGATCATTATCTTGAATTCCTTACTTCTTGATTTCCTCATATGGATGTCCTCATCTTTTACCTCTTTCCTCTTTACAACACCTTGGACTTGTGAAATCCTTCCAGCTTTTTATAATTTAAAATACTCACTAGACAGATATTCTGCCCTCAAGGAAGTGGACCATAACACCCCAGCCTGGGATCGTGGGTTGAGCACAGTGACTTCTTTCCAAAGAGTATGGTATGGAAGGGGGGAATGGAGTGTTCACAGTGGAGAAACCTGATGCACACACTATCCCAGCCAGGTGATTAGGGTCAACATCAGTAGGGATGAATCATGTTGGTAGTATTTGTCCTTAATATGGTTATGAAAATGGCATTTTACCTTTTCCCCCTAAAAAACCATAGCCCCAGATTAATCTTAATGTTTTCATGGGGAAAATATTAGACAAGTTCCAGTTGTGGAACAGTCTGTAAAATACCTTACCAGTACTCTTTAAAATTGTCAATTTCATAAAAAATTTTAAAAAGTCTGAGAAACTGTCACAGTCATGAGAAGCCTAAGGAGAAATGAAGACTAAATGTAATGTGGAATCTTAGATGGGATTCTGGGATAGAAAAAGGATATTAGGTAAAAACTAAAGAAATCTGAATAGTGATTAATAATGTAACAATATTGGTTTACTTATTGTGATAAGTATACTTTATTAATGCAAGATGTTAATAATAAGGGAAAGTGTATGTAGGGTGTAAGAAAACCCTCTACTATCTTCATAATTTTATATTTAAAATTGTTATCAATAAAAAGTGAATTTTTTTAAAGTGCTTACTGGCATTTGCATATCTGCCATAGTAAGTTTCCATGAATCTTCTAACAAGGTTTCTAAGCAAACCAAGTCATAAACAATTCAGCTACTTCATGAAAACTGTAGAAATGAGAACAGAAGACATTTCCAGAATATCTTAATTCTACCAACTCATTTGGACTTATACATTGCTTAACTTTAATACCCCATAGAAAAATACTTTATTTTCTGTATTGCCTACAATCACAATTCTATCAGAGTATTTTACCATTTGTATCAAAGTGAACTAACAGATGACAAGTGGGTACTTACATTTCCTTGATCCTTTCCTATTTTTGTGTAACATGTGTATAGTCAGTAATGGATTATTATCTGTTTTCAATTGATAATTAAAAACACAAATGTGGTCACGTATGCCAAGGCACCACGTGACCTGCAAATTGCCAGTGAAATATAAAGAACTGTATTACTAGAAGACAGAAGTCCAACTTTTCCCCTCAAAAGGATAATTTTATGTTAATTAGGATTTATTAATGATTTATCTATAAGGATGTCATCATTAGGCTGTGAGTCATTAGAGATTAAGAATAGTGACTCATTTTTTAGGTTTTATTGTTGTCTTTACAAGTTGAAGCACCCAACATCTCTACCTCAGGTTTTGAAATTAAGTCAACAGCATAATGCAAATGAGATATACAAAATAGTGGAAAACAGCCGTTTTCTAATGACAAGATATTTAAGTTTCAAAAAGTGACTCCTTCGGGCCTTGAATTTTTCATGGAAACTCTAGAATCTTGAACCTAGACTAATATAGGAAAAAAGAGGCCATGTGTCATCAAATAACCATGTAAAGGTATGACGGGGTTGCCAGTGACTCCTTTCTCAGAAGGAGCAGTGGGAAGCCTCTTAGTTCTGAAATCACAGTGCATATTCCTAGACTAATTTTTCTGCTGCAGAAAAAAGTCTGTTAATGTTCATAAAGTTCTTTGAGCCACTCTGTCTTGAAGCCTGCTAAACCTCACACTGAGTGTCATTAAGGACTTAGATTTTCTTGGGAATTTTCTAAGGTCGCTCTTAAACCACAAAGTGGCTTTACAGATAGTGTGCTACCAAACTGCTGTGTTCACAGCTGCAGCAACACTACGTTTGAGCATGCTGCTTTATCTCTTTATCCCATTTGAAGTTCCTTTAAGTTAATTAAATAACCACAGCATGGCTCCTACAGTTACAGGGCATGCTTTGTCCCTTCTCTCATGATGGTGCAGAAGCTAAGGTGAAGAGGAACACATGCCCCCTCTGTGTCTCTTCTGATGATTTTGGCCTCTGGACAGGGGGAAATCCTCCTCTGGGTACCGTGGTAAAGGGGCCTGAACTTCAGGTCTTGACATCCTGGCTCTGCTGCCCACCAAAAATGCAACCACATGTAGAAGGCTGAAGTTCAGCAAGAAGCAATTTCCTCTTCCTTCACGTAAAGGGTTATTGCAAACATTATGCAAAACCACATGTATGAAGGAGCTTTGTGAATTGGAAAACACATCCCAGTAGGAGACAGTATTCGTACTTGCATGAACTTTAGGGGTACCCCTCTTGGTCCTAGAGTAGTGATGGTAGTTGGACAATGGAAAGTGTGCAGAATTCAATTGCGTCCTATCCAGGTAAGCCTATTTTCTCCTCTTCTGGGGATGAAAGTTTTCAAAAAATGATCTGGGATGGGAATTCTGTTGATGTATTTTCCTAAATGGGTTCTGATGATTCCTCTGTGAATCAAGCTTTAGCTGGATGGTCTCTGTGTGCCATTGGACAGCTAGGCAAAATGAATCCAGGTTTCTTAATGGGGTAATCAAAGAAAAGCTTAAAAACATTTTGGTTGTGTTCTGAAAATATAAGATGCAAAGAAGATGCTAACAAAAATGGTTAATTTTGCTGTGGTAGAATTAATATTTGCAGGAGCTTGATCTTAAATTTACCACTCTGATTGTTAGCTGAAAAGTCAAATTACACAATTACTTTTCTCAGCAGGGCTGAGCACCCAGAGAACAGAAGCCTGGTTTAACTCTGCCTCACATGATTTGATGAGGCTCATACTCTCAGGAGAAAGGGAAGGAGAAAGCAGGGAAGAAAGGAAGAAGAGTGAAAAAAGAAGGAAAGCAAGAAAAAGAAAACTTTGCAATTAATATGTGATCTCTGTAAACTTCATCTTATTTTGGTTGGTAAAGAACACTTTTGGATTTATGCTAGCATAGGAATGTAATTCTTTGTAATACCAGGATAATAAGTTGCCCATTGATTAATTATTAGTTGTAATATGAGACTATCTGTCTCAAAGTCTCAGCATTAGATAGAAGAAATAATGTACTCAATACCATTCAAACATCTTATAACCAATGAGGCCCAATCCTATGTGTGGAGGTTTAGAAAAGGGGCAAATTACAGCAGATCATCTGCTTTCTGAATTTTTAGTTCAGTTTAGGTCACAGAATCTCAACTAAAATTGGTTCATATTTTATAAAGACAAGTATAGTCATTTCAAATATATGTCTATTTCTACCAAGTATGCCAATACATGGAAGGAGTATGGGACAGTTATCCTCAGCCCCAACCCACCTTCAGCAGACTGTTTGCTTATAGAGGACAGAATGCAAAGATGAAGTTCTTGTCTGAAAACTGAGTTCTCATTTTGAGCTAGTATAAAGAAAATACTGATGAAAATTGGAAGGTTATCTTCTCTCACTCAAGTAAAGCATGAAGATAAGAGGCTGTGTTTCTCTAGACCAATCCGACAGGTCTATTCATCTCCGGATACAGCCCAAGAATGCAAAGTATTCACACACACCATTCAAAATGACACTGAAACTAAAGCTCTCAAATTCCAACCTGCCAGGATTCTTCCTTGTTTATGTTTCTATGGAGAACAAGAGTATAAACCATGTGTATGTACACACACAATAATTCACTTCAGAGTTAATTCTTCTAGAAGTTGTATTCCCTCCATTCTGTTTTTTGTTTTAAATGAAGAGATGGCTTGAATAAATAAAACCAATATTTCTATCACATCGAATCCAAGTGCTTCTGAATTCTCCAAAGAATTAAAGAGAAAGAAATTAACACCAAATGCATCTATCTACTCACTTAAACAGTTAATACAATTTCTTACCATCCAATGTCTTCTTTAAAAAAAATGTTAAGTAACTGGAACCAGATAAGGAGTCAGGAGGCATTTATTTAAAAATGATGAAACTCTACTTTGTGGAAGACATGTAAGATAAAAGGATAGTTTTGTGTTTCTCCTAGTAGACGAAAACCCATAGGAGACATTAAAAAATATGTACATGGGAGGCAATGAAGCGTAGTCATTAAAAACAATAGGATTTGGAGGTAGGCTGACCTTGATTCATATTTTGGCTGTTATATGTGAACTTAGCAAGTTACTTTGTCTTGCTATGGTTTGTATTCTTATCTGTAGAAGGAAGGTCATAGCACCTACCTCACAGGTAATGAGGAAGTAAGATGATGTACATAAAGCCATAGCAGAGCAACTGGTTCATACTAATCCATACAAGGTGCTGGTGGTCATGGTGGTTTTCATTATTGCATAAGTGACCATCATATGAGGTAGAAAGTAATAAAGGTTGCAGAGTACTTGGTGATTATGAGAAGGAGTGATCACTTATGGCTGGTGGGTTTTAGAACATCTTCAATTGGGCTGTGAAGAATGAGAAGGTTGGACACTGGACACAGAAGGAAAGGGCAGAAGGAGCCAGATAAACAACAAGACTTGATTGCACAGAAACTGGGAGCCAGATAAACAATAAGACTTGATTGCATAGAAACTGTATTGGGAGCAATGATAAGTTTGATTAACCCATGGACAAAATGAAAAGGAATGTAGAAGTAAGGTTAGAAATGTGATTGTGATCTGTCTTCATTACACTTGATGGGGAACTACTGACATTTATGCAGAGGAGGGAAGTGTGGACACTTAATGCTTTAGGAAGATTTGGACTGGTGACTGGAACTAGATACATTGGATCGGGAGAAGAGAATCAGCCCAACTAGGAGGAAGTGACTGCAATACACCAGGTGAGAGCTGAATGGAAATGACAGAGATGTGAAAAGTACTATGAGGACAGTACCCAGTACTCAGTTATAGAGCAACTGTGTGTGTGAAGAGAAGGACAGTGGTATTAATTAGGACAAAAGGAACTCTGTCACGTAGGAAGTGACGCAGAGGTGCTGAAGTTGTACCTAGTTCTTATAGAGTAAGAATCAGCACCCAGGACAGCTACACACAATGTTAATATTAGTATTAATAGGACTTGACATCGTACTGCCTAGGGATGCCTAGAAGTGCATGGTTGTGTGAGGTCTACATTCCTTTTTATCACATTTATCACATCCACATTTTATCACATCCGTTTTATCACATTTAACCAAGTGATAAAAGCCCCCATAAGCCGATGCCACGTCTGCAGAAGGGAGTATTTCTTATTCCAGTCATAAGAAAAGATTACTTGCCTCTCTAGTCTAGATAACGAGCCCCATAAGTGCCGAATTACTTGTCTCTGAATCCATGCAAATCACCAGTACCCACACACAGTAGATGCTCAACAAGTGATTCTTAGTGAAGGAAGGCAGGCAGGCAGATTAAACCAACCTGTTGGAATACCCAAAAGAGTTACAATAGACAAAACCTACTCTGGGAGCACCAGTGGGTTAATTTCCTTCCCTTCAATGTCTCTTATGCTCATTGCTAAAGGAAGTGATGTCCTTAAGTACTTTTTCTACCATAGCTCATGTTTATAGAATAATATGCTACTGAGCACCATATATCCAAGAGGAGAGAAGGAAACTAAGCTTTAAAACTTGATTTTGGTTTAGGAGGGAGACATGCTTGCATTCACTTAAGGTTAGTACTGGTATGAAGTAAGACAGTAAGAAAATGACAACCTAGAACAGTTAATAATAGATGCAAATGGTTATGTTTACAGATAGAAAGCTTGGTCTGTAATGAGATTCTTAGCCCATTGAGAAAGAACTCGTTCTCAAACATCACTCTAAGATAGTCTGAAATGCAAGCAAGGAAGGGGTTTACTTCATCCAGCTCTTGGAATGGGGATTGAGCCAGGGTTTATAGGGGTCCACAGAAGACAGAAGAGGAATTGAAAAAACCATCCCCAGTGGAAGTGAGTTATGACCATTCCACCCATTACTAAACAATTATAAAAAATTATTTTCATGCTTGTCTACTCTGGTAACTCCCTTGGTTAAGGAGCTTCAGAAAAGTAAAAACTTCAAAGAGTCTCAAGATTGCAACAAAGAACTTAATATTAAATACTAAGCACAGAGCTAGGATCATCAGACTACCTGGAGTCACAAACAGCAGAAGCTCCCCCGACATGAGTGAATTGATGTGGATGACCACATTACTCTTACTTCTAACAGAATTCAAGTAACATTTATAAATCGTGCACAGGTTTCATGGTTATATACAAATCACTACTTGAAATGGAATATTTTCTCCTCTAAACTGTCTGAATTTTATGACCATAAGATCACTTTCAGGATAAGAGATTGGACAGTACAATGAAAAAGCATTTTAAGGAAATATCCATCCCATAGTATTACATTGCTTTGAATTATTTTACCCACCTGAGCTCTTTCCCTCTGGGTGTCATGCTACAAATCACTCTTGCAATTAAGAAGTTCCCTTCTGAAATCAGAAACTCTGATAATAGTGTGCAAGGTAACTTGGATTCAATAGTGCATCAGCAAAACAACTCTATAGATGTTGCATCTCATGGAAAACACACCTGTGGCTTGAGTTGAAAGTATGCAATATCTCATAATTTTAGTTAATTCAGAAAACTACCTACCTCCAAATGAAACCTCCAAATCCCTGTACTTAATAAAGAGATCAGTATATTCTAGCAGGATAACAAGATCTTAAAACCAAGAGAAATCCTAAGGCTCTAAAATTAGTTGCCTATAACTAGGAGTCTCAGCCCTCAAAAATATGGGTAATGCACACCAGACTTCATAGAGACTGAATTTAGAAAGTGCAATTCGACTGAAGTTTTTGAAGTTGGTTTATCCTTTCCCCTTTTTAAAATTCTAGCCATCTTAATATAAACTACTACAACAGCAGCAAGCAATCAAACTTATGAAAGATTAAAAGGAGAGAGGCACAGGAGATTGTTACATAATGGAAAGAAAAGTCTTTTCATAGGTAATAAATTCAGGATGCTCTATAAGCTACCCTGACAGAAATGCAGCTTGTTTGCTGATTCCAGGTAGACATTTTTCTATCTGGTTATCACCCTTCAATTGTTTCATCTTCCTTAAGACACCTTAAGGTAACTGGCTTCTTGGAGAGAGAAGGATGTAAGGCTGCCACGACCTTCACAGCTATCAGACTCAGGGAGACCCTTACCACTGTCTACACTGTTTCTGAGTTTGGGCACTGGTAAAGCAAGCCTGATGGAAGGAAATTCTTGTCTTGTTTGACTTCTGCAATGTTTAGTTATGGTTCACAAATCACAATAATGATAAAATGACAAGCAGCTAGATCATTCTTCTGAAACCAGGATATATATATATTCCCTTGGCCTAGAGGGGAAAAGCCTCCTACAAATCCCACCTACACCTCTTCCACACTGGACATGTGCTTAACTCCAGCACAAAAATACTCTTTGGAGACTTCAGAAGACAGCTGGAACCTAGAGGGCTGTGCCTATAATAGTTCATCGGCAGGACCAGGTGTGTCAGAATTGGGATGTGGGAGTTCCTAGAATTCTCCTAGAAGAAGGCCCACATGCACACCCACACAGCCCCAAGCCAGTCCAAATCGGGCAGGTCATGGAGACTACAGAAGGACAATGCTTTCTCCCTACACACTTCTTAAACTGGGGGACTGGGAGCTCCAATGAACCCATTATTGAGCTTCAGCTAAAACTTTATCCTTATTTTTCACCCTGCTTTATTCTAGGAATTGGAGGCAAAATAAAAGTAACATGTAATACATTTATAAAGGAATAAACATAGGCTTGATGTAGTCGATTTAACAAAAACCAAAAGCTAACAACAAATAAAATCCCTCAAAGAACTGGTAGACTTTTCATATCCAAGGTACAGTGTGCTCAGAGGTCTAATTTTGCCCTACACAGTAATTTTACCCATGAAAGCTCTGGGGAATTCTTTTATGGAGGTGGTTAAAGACAACATTGGTTTCTTTTACTTAATTACATCACAGATTATCACTTGGCAATTCTCTATGCAATTAGAGCCAGTGGTTATTATTTATTGCCACCACTTAACAGTTAACTACACTGCAGAAGACACTGTAAAACATCAACATATATTAATCTTCAGTGTAGGTCCAAAATATCCTACTCTGAAGTAGCAGAACAGAATTTGGAAAATCCATTACACATGTATATAGACACATAATTTATAAGTTAAAATATTGATACAAAGAGAAATACATTTTAGGACCTGGGGTTTTGCTATAGAAAGATTTCAGTTCCTATGTTCATCCTAACAAAATCTCGGAGATTGTAAGGGCCTACTTAGAAAGATCAGCAGTTTAATTTCCTAAAGAGGAAAATAAATAAATGTTCAGGCCCTGGAAATATCTATCTTCAGTTTTCCCTCATGCTTTAATCCTTGCCTGCTATAAACGGACGGGCTATTACCCATCCCATTTCTATCAACCAAGGCACAGGAGGTTTCCCTAGTTCTGACTCACACAGCACATTCCCAAAAGAAAGAACTGGAACTTTCCAATCTCCTTCTTCCATATTCAGGAATTGGGGGTGATACTTCTCTGGAATTCCCTGTGAAAGCCTCTGGACCTGAGGCAACATAAATACTGCAAGTAATTGCTGACTGCCGCAAGCTAAGGAACTGGGGAAGCTTGGAGGGAGAACGGATTAAGGTGAGGCTGGTTCTTCCAGAATGGATTACACTACAAATAGAATGAGGCAACTGAGGGCTAGCAGGAATCTTTTTGACTCCATGGTGATTCTCAGTAGGATCACTCCCTCCCTATTTGGGGGATGTCTGGTAATGGATGTGTGGGAGGGGCTTGCTGGTTTTCATAATATTTGGAGAATGCTTCCAGAATTTATTGGGCAGAAGCCAGTAACGCCAAATATCCTGCAATATGCAGTGTAGCTCCTAGAATAAGATCCCATCCCAAATCTAGTACCTTTTTAATCTTAAATAGTGAAGTTCAGATCCAGAGCTCTGAGAAGTTAGTTGCACAACAGTAACATGACTTCTAACGCCTACATACAGTATGCCTGTCGTATGTCTGAGACCCACAGAATATTCAAAAAGAAGAAATGCTACTTCCAATGAAAGGCTGATCAATGTATGGAATCAAGAATATTTCTTATTGTTTCTCTCTTGCACTTTCCACCTTTGTGCCCAGACTAGCCTTTCCCTTCTCTTCACTGGGTTAACATGTTTTAATTCTTTAAGTCTTGAATCAAATGTTACTTCATTAGGGAGACTTTCCCACCAGAGGAAGTAGCAGAGTATTGACAAGGACTCCCACCCTGATGAAACTTTATTAGGGGTCCTCTGAGTCCTTTTTTCAAGTAGTCCTCATCGTTGGCCCACAACCCTGGCCTGCAGAGATCGATTTTAGCAGTAATCCTGCTAAATCAGTTTATTGAGAATCTCCCACCCTTGATATCAAATCAAGCTCCTCTCCACACCCCTCCCCCATCCTTGACACCTAACCAAGTTCCCCTTAGTAATTTTCCATCCACTAACTCATCCTGTTGGTCAGCTATAAATCCCCACTTGTCCCTGTTTGTATCTGGAGTTGAGTTCAAACTCTCTCTTCTATTACAATAGTTTGGGCTCCTATTGCAACAGTCCTGAATAAAGTCTTCCTTACTCTTCTTAACACGTTCCAATTAATAATTTTTCATTTATAGCATTAATGAATGTATACCAAGTGGATGAATTCCTGGCATGAGATGTCTAGATGGGTGTTACCATGTGAAAAAGTTGGGCTGCAAAAAGGGAGAGAAGCCTGGAGGGTGAGACAAAGGAACCCCTAACAGGGCGGCTGCAATTGGGACAAGGTGTTTCCTTCTAGAATCTGACCCTGGAGAGTCTCCCCATGCTTCCAGAGACTGGTTCTGGGGAAGACTTACTCCACCCATTTATGCTAATGGATGAATATTTATGGGACAGGAAAAGGTAGCCAGTTGTGAATATTTATAGCACAAAAAAAGGTAGAACTCTTTGAAGCTTGGAGAATATTCTTTGGAGCATTCAGTTTACAAAGGAGGCAATCTGGTACCATGGGGTTACATGGATGAAATTAAGGGTTAGGACGTTATCAAGCAGGGCAGACTCAGTTCTTATTTCATACTGAATGGATGCATTCATTTGTACTGATTTTTGCATTCTTCACTGACACACTGTCGTCATTGAAAGACTGAAGAAATCTGTCTGAAAAATCACCTCTAGTCTTTATTACTTACTATTCAAGCACGAAGTTCACAAATTCTTCAAGAATTAGTGGAAGAGCTTTTGTTTGTTATTCTACACAGATACTACGAAATAACTCACATATTCTTCATTTTGGCCTAATGTGAAACTGTCAAGAAAAAAAATGTATCTTTTTGTTTCTGCCAGGCTACTCTATAAATTTAACAAAACAGAAGTTTCTTCTCTATTTCTATGGCTCTGGTAACTTGGACAGAGCAGTCTCAGGACACAGAGCTTACTGGCTTACAGGCCGAGGACACCGTTTTGGTCCAGCTGCATCTCACCGTGGTTGCTCTCCCTTAAAAGAAAGGAATGAAGCTGACATTAAGGATCACCTAACATGTGCCAGGTACCACACAGCACGGATTCCACATGCACCATCTCATTATGCTCACGACAATCTTAATGTAGGCATTAGTGCCCACAAGTGCAGAAACTGGCTCAGTAAGAAAGCAGCAAAGTGATGAGCAGAAATTAGAACCCAGGTGTCTACTGGCAGAATCCATAGTCTGTTCTTAAGGAATCATGAGCAGAGTATGTGGATCTGACTTTGATGCTCCCTACAAAATATATCTTGATACCCAAAACAAAACTTCATAATTAAGGTAAAGAGAAAAACCTGTTTGTAGCTGTCAGGAGGGATGCCTATTCTAGGTGCTTCACTTTGCCCCAAATGTCTGGTCATAAAGAGGGTCCACCTGGGCCATAGTTTTTGTTTCCCATCCCAGATTTCTTCTTCTTTTGGTGTCTAGCCCCCATATCCTACACCTCCTACCTCTCCAGAGGCCCTGTCCTTCTCACTCTGTAGTGGAAACTGCAGAGGATTGGCAACTGTGTACATCCTGTGACTGACTGATGAATCTGCTCAAATGAGTGCACACAAAATGCTTGTTCAACCAGTTTTTTTTTTTAAGATTTTTATCTTGGGCTTTGGGATGCTTTCCATAGTTAAAGGATTTCCAGGGCGTGAATGGAAAAAGAGGACTTCCAGACTCATCTATACCTCAAGTACAAGTCTGCTTTAGTTTCTTTTTTTTTTTAAAGATATTAAAAAGCATCTTCTCTCCATTCACACCCAGCAATTAGAAAGGCCTGTTACAGTGGTGAGAAAGCTGTCCCTTCCAGCTGAAAACCGTAAGTGGTCTCTTTCGGAACTTTTCCTCCAGATTTCAGTACACGAGTTCCTGCCCATCTTTGCAGCAGTCTGCCCCTGCCCCAATTCCCCCCAGGCCCACCTACAATGGCTTTCAGCATTGTTTTCAGGGCTAAGATGTGTATGATCTCCAGCATTTGGTGCAGAACAGTACTCATAGCTAGTGCTAGGTAAGTTAGAAATCGAGGGAGATTCCAATTTAGTTCTAGATACAGGATACAGCAGCTGACAAGTCAAATGCCTAAGAAGGCAAGCAGGACTTGTGAATGAAGGAAGCGGGCTTAGGGACACATGCCCATTGAAGAGGATATGACCACAAGGGAAGCCACCACTAGACACCAAGAACAGCCAGAAATGGGGACTTCTCATGTGACTTTCTCAATGTTTAAACATTAGCAAACAGGTCTGCCCCTACCATTTGTGAAGTCTGGGAGAAGAGTATAAATGGAGATCCACATACCATGTCTAAATATTTGAAGGTTAGGGACCAAGTCAACCGAATGTTAAATAAAATATGTTCTAGCTTCTACTTTGACACATATACTTTCAGGTTCTAAATTAGAATTTGGGGGATCCTTTGAATTCCATTCCCGACTGTGATACTGCTGAGAAAGCCAGCCCCAGTGCCTGCGTGCACCCACCCTCTGTTCTTTCCATCCCTGGCTCCATCTGACATAGGTGGAACTTTGCACAAGGGATGGACAGCGCAGTTCACATATCTGAGCTCCAGCCAGTTCCCTCCATTGTCCCCTTGGTTATATCTCAGGCCTGCAGGCACACATTTGTGTACTCCGGGATAAGTCAGATCTGGGGAAGAGGCCCACACAGGCTTTGGAAGTGGGCTTGGCAGAGAACTCAGCATGTTGGGTTCCAGAGCACAATCTAGAAGGGGAGGATATGGTTTCCACATGGGCATTTCTTGGCCCTACAGAGTCATGGCCTCCCAAGGGAGGAGCACAGCTGTAAGCAGCCCAGAGGAAAATCTTTCAAAGTGTGAGACTCACAACAAGAGCTCATTTCTGCCAAGTTCTAAAGGTAGTGAGTGCTATTGCCAGATTATTCAAAAATTTAAAGAACATCGAATGGACCGTGCAAATGTTTGTGGATCAACAGTTTGTTTCCACTGGTCTAGAAAAAACATTGTGTTGGAAACAAGGAAACCAGTCTTACCATGGTCTAACTAAATACTGAGGCATAACTTAAACAAATTATGTGACTTCTTCAAGACTCAAGGTGACCATTGGTAAAAATGAAGTGCCATTTGTACTGGATCCAGACCTCTTATAACTTAATTGATTACCACAGTCTTTCTAGCATCATTAAACAGAAATACCCCTTTATATTTATATTACGGAAATAAGCAATTTCTCCCTCTTCTAATTATTTAGCAGATGCCAACTGTACAGGGCCTGTAAACTTGGTCATATGCTTCAGACATAATAAATTTACAAGAACCTACTATTTTCCCTGGACTAGTGTGGTTGGTAACTTAATCCTTTAAATGATGAAGCCTTGATTTTTAAATAACAATCATAATAAACCATAATCGACAAATGAAAATATTTTCATAAAGCAAAGTTTAAGAACCACTTCCTTTGTATTAACAACCTGACTTTGGGAAATAGAAGTCTATAGAAAAGATATTCCTATAACAAAGAATGTAAGTAAAAAGAACTTAAACTTTTAAATTATAATACGACTACACATTTTCAAGGTTGCATGAGAGAAAATTTGGATAATGGAATAAATTTACATAACTAAAAATGCAGGTATATTACAACAGTCAAAATCTGGAACACCAACAACATCAAATGCTGGTGAGAATGTGGAGCAACAGGAACTCTCACTCACTGGTGGTGCAATTGGAAAATGATACTGCCACTTTGGAAGATAGTTTGATGGTTTCTTACAAAATAAAGAAGTTCTTATCATACAGTCCAGCAGTTGTGTGCTTGGTGTTCACACAGAAGAGTTGAAAACTTATGTCCACACAAAAATCTGCAGACTGATGTTTAAAGCAGCTTCATTCATAATTGCCAAAACTTGGAAGCAACTAAGATGCCTTTCAGTAGGTGAATGGCTAAATAAACTGTTGTAGCAAGATAATGGGCTATTTTACTTATTTTTATTTTACTTATTACTAAGAGAAAGAAGCCAATCTGAAAAAGCTACCTACTATATGAATCCAACTGTATGACATTCTGGAAATGGCCAAAGTAGGGAGACAGCTAAAAGATCAGTGGTTGTCAGGCACTGGGTATTGAGAGAGGGATGAATAAGTGGAACACAGGACTTTTAGAGCAGTGAAAAAGTCTTTAAGATATTATTATGATGAATACCTGTCATTATACATTTGTCCAAACCCAGTGACACCAAGTGTGAACTGTAATGTAAACTGTGGACTTCAGGTGATTATGAGGTGTCAATGGAGGTTCATCAATTGTAACAAATGTACCAGTCTGTTGGAGGATGTTAATAATGGACACTATTCATGTGAAGGGGCAAGGATTATAGGAGAAATCTTTATACTTTCCTCTCAATTTTTTTGTGAACATAAAACTATTCCACAAAAATGTAAGTCCTAAAAAATTTACATTTTGTTAAGAGTAAGTTCAAAAGAGAAAGCTTCAAAAGGTTTTTGATTTGTTAGAATGAACAAACTTAAAACCTATGTGTCTGATGTACCCTAGCCTAACAGTTTTTTAATCACTTCTATTCTTTCCTTCCTCTAATAATCTACTTGGGCAGCCTCTCCTCTCTCTTGGGGCTACTCAGACTTTGCTAGTAAAAAGATTCTCAGTCCTTTGCTCCCAAAGCCGGGCTTTGTATCAGTGGGAAATACACATGTTAGCACAAATCTTCATAATAATGTTCAGCTTTATACCTTGGAAGGGGAATGATGATGTCATGCCTAGAATTCTGATCAAATTTGGGTCTTATCCTTAAATAAGGCATACTGGTTGGGCAGCTCAGAGCAATAGGAGCAAGTTGGCTAGACCTCGGACTGATAGACCTTGGAAAGGATACAGAGGAAAGTCAAATATGACTAAATACTGATCATGGAGAAGTTTAAGAGACTTGTGCACAGTATGTATTACTGACATAGTATACAGTAGAATTGTATATCGGTTTGACTTGCAGGAATTGACTAGGTTAGGAAAGGAGGAAGGTAAGGGGCAAACAAAGGGCATTTAAAGAATATTTAAAGAATATTTTCTGTCTGTCCTCTTTATTGGGTCTAGAAGAAGAGATGAAGTTCTTAAATCACTGATGATTCAGGTTGGAAGAAAAATAAACTGGCAATAAGGATTGTTCATGACTTGAATAGATTGCTGAGAGATTTAGAATCAACTTCTCTGGTGACTTTAAGATATTACAGAATTTTAGAACTGTTCCAAAATCTCCATCTTCAAACATGAGGTAAAAAACGAGGCCCAGAGGATACAGCTAATATATATCAGAGCCCAGATTTGAACTTCAGTGTCTGAAAATCACAGTGAGAAGGGACCTAAAAGATCATCCAATCCCCAGACAGCCAACAGGTTTTGTTTCCTACCTACTTGTCACTAAGAAAATGTCCTGGAAAACAGAAAAGTTGAAAGAACACCACAACAATATGCCTATCATTTGATTCAACAACTGTCAACATTGCGTAGTCTTTTGCATTTATCTATCACATTCATATGTGTGCATGTGTGTGTGCACAGTTAAAAGTAAGCTGAGAGAAAGTTCCATAAATGATTTTTTTAAAATTTCCATGCTACTGCCCTGTAGAATGTCCTACGCTTTTTTTCCTGTTTATGTCATTTAATTTGTTTCTCTCCAACTGGATGAAGTCCAAAGGCTTGGATAACATTGTTTGAATATTTCTGGAGAGAATATTTTATATGATGATGTGCCAAAAGTCTTGAATTTATGACCGATTATGACCAGTTGATGGCTGCTGTAAAACTCTGATCAAAGCTCCTCAGACACTGGGGCCAAGAAGGATTTGTTGTTAGTATTGTTGGGAGTAGAAACAACTCTATATTTATGAAGAAGAGAGAAGAATAGAATGTTTTTAAAATTGAAATAATTCTAGATTCACATGCAGTTGCAGGCATTTGTATGTAGAAGGGGTTATGTATGTATATGTGTATTTAGTTCTAGACAATTTTATCAGATATATATGTTAACTATATGTCCACCAACCCAATCAAGATACTGAAAAGATCTATCATAATAAGAATCCTACATGTTGCCCTTTCATAATTCTCTCCTCCTATCCCTAAAACCTGGCAACTGTCCTTTATTTCTAAATACTGTCATTTCAAAAAGTTATATAAATGGAACATTAAGTTATGTAAACTTTTTGGATTAGCTTTTTTTTATTCAGCACTATTACCTGGAGATTCATCCATGTTGCTGTATGTATAATTGTTCCATTTTATTGCTGAGTATTATTCAGTTGTATAGATGTATGACAGTTTGTTTAACCATTTCCCTTTCGATGGATACCTAAGCTGATTCCAGTTTTTGGCTACTATAAATAAAGTTGCTATGAGCATTTGTATTTAGGCTTTTATGTGAGTGTAAGTTTTATTTCTCTGAGATAAATGCCCAAGAGTGTAATAACTGGGTTCTATGGTAATTGCCTGCATAGTTTTTGTAAGAAACTGTCAAGCATTCTTTCAGAAATGCTATGCCATTTTATGTTCCCACTAGCAATATTGATAAGTGATTCGGTTTCTCTGCATCCTCATCAGCATTTGATGATGTCGCTTTTTCCTTTAGCCATTCTGAGAGGCGTGTAGTGATATTTCATTGTGGTCTCAGTTTGCACTCCTCTGATGGCTAGATATGTTGGACATTTTTTCATGTGCTTATTTGCCATCTATATATCCTCTTCAGTGAAATTATTGCTCATGTATTTTTCCCATTTTCTAATTGGATTTTTCTTCTTATTATTGAGTTTTGGGAGTTCTTTATATATTCTTGATACTAGTTCTTTGTTACATATATGTAGTTTACAAGTATTTTCTCCTGGTCTGTATTTTCTCTTCTTATCCCCTACACTTAGGCTTTTGCAGAGGAAAAGTTTTAAAGTTTTGATGATATCCAACTTATCATTGTTTTTCCTTTTATGGTTTATGCCTTTGGTCAAGTCTAAGAATGTGTATTCTGCTATTATTGAGTAGAGTATTCTATCAATGTCAATTAGATCCTATTGGTTGTGTTTAGATCTTCTATATCCTTGCTGATTCTCTGTCTAGTGGTTCTATTTGTTGCTAAAAGAGAGTGTTGGAAGTCCCCAACTATAATTGCAGATCTATCTATTTCTCTTTTCAGCTCTGTCAGTTTTTTCTTTATATATTTTGAGACTCCTTCTTTGTGAGCATGCATTTAGAATCCTTATGGCTTCCTGGTGAATTGATCCTTTTATCATTATGTAATGATAATAATCTGAGAAATATCCTTTGATCTGAAATTTACCTTTTCCTAATATAGTCATGTCTACATTTTTTTCACCATTCTTTGCATGGTGCCTTTACTTTCAATCTCTCTATGTTATTGAATTTGAAGTGATTTTTTAATATGAAAAATATTGTTGGAGTATGTTTTTTTTAATCTACTCTTAATTTCTATCTTTTTTGGTGTATTTAGACAACTTACTTAAAAATTTTTTTTATTAAAGTATTATTGATATACACTCTTATGAAGGTTTCACATGAAAAAACAATGTGGTTACTACATTTACCCATATTATCAAGTTCCCACCCATACCCCAATACAGTCACTGTCCATCAGTGTTGTAAGATGCCACAGATTCACTATTTGCCTTCTCTGTGCTACACTGTTTTCCCCATGATCCCCCCACACCATGTGTACTAAACATAATGCCCCTCAATCCCCTTCCCCTCCCTCCCCTTCCCACACCCCTCCCCTTTGGTAACCACTAGTGCCTTCTTGGAGTCTGTGAGTCTGCTGCTATTTTTGTTCCTTCAGTTTTGCTTTGTTGTTATACTCCACAAATAAGGGAAATCATTTGGCATTTGTCTTTCTCCCCCTGACTTATTTCACTGAGCATAATGTCCTCCAGCTCCATCCATGTTGTTGCAAATGGTAGGATTGTTTCTTTCTTACAGCTGAATAGTATTCCATTGTGTATATGTACCATATCTTCTTTATCCATTCATCTACTGATGGACACTTAGGTTGCTTCCATATCTTGGCTATTGTACAAAGTGCTGCAATAAATATAGAGGTGCATATGTCTTTTGAGTCTAAGAAGTTGTATTCTTTGGGTAAATTCCTAGGAGTGGGATTCCCAGGTCAAATGGTATTTCTGTTTTTAGTTTTTTGAGGAACCTCCATATTGCTTTCCACAATGGTTGAACTAGCTTACATTCCCACCAGCAGTGCAGAAGGGTTCCCCTTTCTCCACATCCTCGCCAGCATTTGTTGTTCTTAGTCTTTTTGATGCTGGCCATTCTTACTGGTGTGAGGTGATGTCTCATTGTGGTTTTAAATTGCATCTCCCTGATGATTAGCGATGTGGAGCATCTTTTCATGTGTCTGTTGGCCATCTGAATTTCTTCTTTGGAGAACCGTCTCTTCATATCCTCTGCTCATTTTTTGATTGAATTATTTGCTTTATGGGTGTTGAGGCATGTAAGTTATTTATATATTTTGGATGTTAACCCCTTGTCAGATGTGTCATTTACAAATATATTCTCCCATACTGTAGGATGCCTTTTTGTTCTGTTGATGGTGTGCTTTGCTGTACAGAAACTTTTAGTTTGATGTAGTCCCATGAGTTCACTTTTGCTTTTGTTTCCCTTGCTCAAGGAGATGCGTTCAGGAAGAAGTTGCTCATGCTTACATTCAGGAGATTTTTACCTACATTGTCTTCTAAGAGTTTTACGGTTTCATAACTTACATTCAGGTCTTTGATCCATTTTGAGTTTACTTTTGTGTATGGGGTTAAACAATAATCTAGTTTCATTCTCTTGCATGTAGCTTAGACAACTTATATTTAATAATTATTGATGTTAGTGCTTAAGTCTGCCATTTTGTTGTTTTCTTTTTATTTTCTCTGATTACCATTCTTCTGTTTGTCTTTTCTTGTCTTCCTTTGGGTTACTTGAACATTTTTTAGGATTCCATCTTGATTTATTCATAGTGTTTTTAGTGCATCTCTTTGTATGGTTTTCATAGTGGTTGCTTTAAGTATCACCGTGTACAAATGTGACATAACCAACTATGATATTAACATTGTAGCATTTCTAATGAAGTGTGGAAACCTCACTTCCATTTAAGTCTCTTTACTTTTCTCATTTCTAAATATTATTGTCTTGAATATGAGATGTTAGTTTGTATTTCAATCATCAAATACAATGATAAAACTCCTGAAGAAAAGAAGAGTCAGTTATAAGTACTCATATTTCTGCTCTTCTTATTGTTCTTTCTTCCTGATGGTTCAAGATTCTTATCTTTTACTTTCTGTCTGAGGAAATTTCTATAGTCAGTTATTCTGGGTAGATCTAGGAACAAATTCTTTTAGCCTTTCTTTGTTTGAAAACATTTTTATTTCTTCTTCATTCTAAAAGATAATTTCACCGAATATAAACCTCATAGTTAATAGCCTTTTCTTTCAGCACTGGAAAAATGTGCCTCTTCTTTCTGCCTCCATGGTTTCAGACGAAAAATCCACTGTCCTTTGAATTGGTATTTATATGTAATGTGTCTCTGGCTGCTTTCAATACTTTTTATCTTTGGTTTAGGAATGCTCAGTTATGATGTGTGTTAATTTCTTTTATCTTGTTTGGTATTCATTCAGTTTCTTGGATCTGTAAGTTTGTCTTTTTCACCAAATTTGGGAAGTTTTCAGCCACTACTTCTTTAAATACTATTTCAGTGCATTCTCTGTCTTCTCTCCCTCTGGGACTACAACAGTATAACTATAAAACCTGATGATCTTATCCCACAGATTCCTGAATACTACTCAATCTACTTTTTAATCTGTTCAGATTGGGTGAATTCTATTGATCTGCACTCAGGTTTACTGCCTCTATACTTTTTCTCCACTGTGCTACTGAGACAAGCCAGCAAGATTTTAAAATTTTCTTTTATTCTATTTTTAAATTCCATAATTGATTGGTTCTTTTTATGATATCTATTCCTTTGCTGAGATTTTTCTATTTTTTTTCATGGTGTACAGCTCTTCTCGTGTTGTTGGAGAAAGTACCACTAGATTCCATAGGGAGGAATGAGCCTACCTAGGCTGCCTTCTGTTGCTAGGCTCAGTATCAGAAAACACTGGGCCTGGAAACTTTCTTCCGTGGGTGGGGATGTAAGATGCCCTGTTGTTGTTGTGCTGTTTTCCAATTTTGAGGTCTTAAACCAGTTTATCTTCTTTTTACCATCTTTCTGGGTTCTCCATCGGTTTTCCCTGGTGCCACCTCCAGGGATTATAGCTTTGGTAAGTAGAGAGAAGCAAAGAAAAGCCCATGTATAACATTTTGTCTGGAAGGGAAGTTAGAAGATACTGTTTTTCAGAGTTTTTTGTTTCCAGGACAGAATTTCTTAATCTGAGATTGTATCTTTGTAAGCATCTGACCTTCTATGTATCCAGGAACTTTCTTTCAGATGCGTATCAGAGGAGAACACAATAAAAAGGGTGAAGCCCTGCCCCCAGAGTAGCTTCATCTCTGGGGCCTGCTGCACAGCCATACCAGCTATGCCCAGATGAAAAATTTTCATGAAAGTTCTCAGCTGGGATTTTGCCCCTTGTTTCCTGCCACCCAGGAAAACCACAGTCCCAGAAGGTACATATTCTTCAAAAGCCTGAGCTTGGGCAGCCTCTGGAATAGAAGTTCTACAACGTCTCCATTGATTTTTCTCACTGCCATATGCTCAGAGGCTGGAGCAGTGCCTGGCATAGAGAAGTCACTTAGTAAACATCTGTGTGAATAACACTCGGACTGGAGCCAAAATAGTCTGACAACACCTGCAGCCCCAGAACCTCCTTCTGAGCCCAGAGTAGCTCACTTAAATCCTTTATGGGGAAGGAAGATTGTTCAATAAGTGTGAAGGCTTTGTGGGGAAGACCTTCTTCAATTTAGACCTTTCTAGTATGTTCCTGACTATATGGGATTCCTTGGAGGATTCCAGACCTGAACAAGTAGAGAGGAAGGGCCAATTCAGGGTATACACATAAACTGGTCTATAAAACATGCCAATCCTATCTTCTTGGGACATAAGAGGACATGCGTCCATTTCCCACAAACCCCCTCATCCACCCCAAACTTTTCTAGAAATTGCCATCAGCTGACCATGCCTAGCAGGAAGGCAGTATGCTCTCTACAACACCAAGAGAGATAAGGAAGCCTTCACAAGAAAGGAAGAGATGTCCTTGCCACTCAGTGCTACCATCACTTCTGTCTGGACAACAGGGAATCACATAATTAACTAAAAGCTTCCATTTAGCTTCATTTCCTCTGCTCAACATGGTAATTGCTTTGTTCATTTTTACTTTACCTTTGATTTCAGTGCACATGAACAAAAACCTAATGATGTAAAAGGGGGTAAAAGAGAACACGCAACTTCTAAGCTTCCTGGAGTCTAAGGATTGTTTGAATATTTGTATACATTTAGCAAGATGGTAGATGACACCATTAGCTTATCTTCAGAGTAATAAAAGCTACCATTCAGGAACCAAAAATCTTCAAATGGTTTCTTGAAATGGTTCTCTCCTTTACAATAAGGAGAAAAATATGTTCCAATACCACATCAGATAATGGCAAATATACAGACTTGCAAGAGAAATAGATCACTTGGGAAATAGAGAGAAGTGAAGAAAATACATTGAATGATAGATGCTAACTAGACCTCAGGTAAGCAAAATGAGCAATGACCCATATGGGACACATGATTCTCTACAATGTTCAAAAGTGTTCAGGAGGAGGGTGAGTACAGATGAGCTACAGTCCAATGTGTTTTCATTAACTTAATACCCCCACTGATGTACTAGTCTATGCAGGAGATAAAATTAAACCTTGCTGAAAAAATTCCCTGAGTGGCAAAGAAAGTGTGTGCTTCGATGATGCAGCTCTGGGATTATTTGGATGGGGCTTAAAAGATGCAGGTAGTGTAGTACACATTTATGCCATGTTTGGAAAGCGCTGGAGAACCAGGAGGTGCTTGATGTAACTGCTTAGACTAATCCATCACCAACTGGTGATCGCTTTCCTGTGAAACTTCAGTTTATGAAGGCTTATTTTGTATTTATATATTTTTTCTTTTTGGAATTTTCAAACCAGGAGAGTTTGGGAGTTTGGAATCAAGTACACTAGATTTGCAGACCACTTCAAATAGTTTCTATCTGACTCCAGGTGTAAATCAAGAGTATTCAGATGGGGGTTCAGAGAGAACAAAACAAAAAAGGTTCTGTTATGTGTCCTGAACCATTTGGTCCTCCCATGGTTCCCCATCTCAGGGGACACCACCCCAAGCTCAGGTGCTCAGGGAGAAATCTGAGAGGCATCCTTGACCCTCCTCTTCCTCCCATTTCTCTCACTCATATCCTGTTAATTTGATTTCTTAATAACTCTTCATTCCACCTAAGCCACTTTATCTCCATCTCCACTTTGTTCCTCCAGCCACATTCATCTCTGCAGGAAATAGCCTTGAGATGGTCTCTGCTGCTTTCACCCTCACAGCCTTCTAATCCTTTCTCAGCCCAACAGGCAGAGAGACTTTTTTAATAGGCAAAGCTGTTTATATTGCCCCTTTCCTTACAGCCTTTAATGGCCTCCCTCTGCTCTTTCTTAGGACAATCTACCAGGCTCTGTATGGTTTGTCTCATGCCTTCTCAACGTCATTTCATGCAAGCTGGTGTTCATTCTTGGGGCTGCAGCAGCCCTTTCCTGTGACCTGTGCCCCTTTGGAGTCAGTTGTGTAAGAACTCCAAGTGCGTGTGCATTTAACAAGAACAGGGGGTATCGCTATAAGACGGAGGGAGGTACCCTAACTCTCACTCTTCAGCTGCATTAGCTTTCCTATGTCCTGCGTATCCCATGACTCTATCTACCTGAGGGCATTTGCCCAGACTGTTCTAGTGGTCTGGGATGCTAACGCTGGCTCTTTCCGATGTCATCTTAAATATCTGCCCCAGAACAGATCAGAGGTCCTTGCTGCTCATTCCTCACCGTCCAGTTCTCCTCTTCTGAGCACTTATTAGACCTGCACTTTAAAAATTAGGTGGAACATTATTTTAGTGAGGAATTGATTCACAACTCTCTGCTGTTAGAACAGCAGGCCTGTAGAGTGCAGGATCGCCGTTTGCCGTGCTCCTGGCGCTGGGTCTCGCACAGGGCAGGAGCTCGAGGTTCGTAAGGTGAATAAATTAACATGGGGGAAAAATCAAAATCAGTATACAAGGAAACCTCAGAGGAGTTCGATCTTGAAGGCTTGCTAGTGAGGAAGTGAGGACAAAAGGAACTTAACTGCACACTGCCGTTTAACTAATTAGAGATAGCTAAAAGATTATCATTAGTGTTGGGTAAGAGTCCTGATTTTATTTTAGTGGACACAGATATATTCACACAGGCTTTATGGGTCTCCAAAAGACTCCCATCCTGTTTTGTTTTGTTTTGTTTTTAACTATTTAGTTTTCTCATTTGTGTCTCTACTACTTTATGCTGAGGCTTCTTAGGCCAATGGTCTCAGCCCTGGCTTCACACCTGGAGAGACTTTCCAAAGTACTGATGGCCTTGCCCTGCCCCCAGAGATTCTGGTGTAACTACTTTGGGGCAGTTCCCCAGGTGGCCCAGGTTAAGAATCACTGACTGAGTTTCCATAACAGACGTGAATAACTCTTTGGTGCAATGCCCTATGCAGGGAAATTGAAAGTTCTGTCGTTTTTAAATAAATTTTCTTTAGGATTTGATGGACACAATTTTACCTAAGGCCATTGAACCAATATGCTTCTTTAAAAAGTGTATCTCAACAGAGTTAAATATGCTCTCTCTTCATTGTCTATGGCTATGGGTTTGGCGCAATGGAGTCACTCTAGAACTGAGTTTCCTGATACACCTGCCCTACAACCCAAGCTTATGGCACTCCCCCAACCCTGCCCCAGGTGACCCTTACAATCTCTCCAACATCTGCTGCCATATCCACAGCCCTCCCCAGCCATGAAAAGAAGCTGTTCATTCTCCTTTCCTCTTTCATACCTCTTTCCTTACCCTCTCTTTTTTCTCCTCTTCCTGTTTTCTACATCCATTCTGTCTTAGTCAAAGATGCACCTTTCAAAGACCTGTTCCGTTCCTGCAACAGCTGAAAAATATCCACACATGCCATTAAAACAAACATACAAATTCACACCTAAAAGTCCCTCATCAGGGAAGAGAGAAAAAAGCGGACACAATATCATAAGGGCATCTAGTCTTCCAAATGTGATTAAGAATTTCTTTCTCACCCAGGACTTGTAAGCATTCCTTCTGATCCTGAGCACCTCTACTTTTCAGAAGAGGGTGTCTTCCACATGCTCTGGGATTTTTCTGTGTGACCCTTCAGCCTGTCAAAGTGAGATAGAGCAGGGAAATGGGACAAGGGTCATGCCATTGTAAAATCTACTTAGTCTGCAACAAAGGTCCAGCTTATTCCTTAACTTAATCTATATGCTATTCTTCCTTTCCTTCCAGCCCCTTAATCGATTAAATAACTTTGTAATCAGGATGAGAGATAGACCTCCAGAGTGTAAATGAACCTATGTGGGCAGAGAATGCTAAGATCAACACAGTCACCTAAATAATCATATTCTTAAGACAAAACTTCAAAGGAATTACGAATCACCTGTATACCTTGTGCCTTATGCCAACTGCTACATATAAGGCCCTATAAAACTCCAAACCCTAAACCCTTAAGTGCACCTCCTCTCGGTGGTCACCTATACTCCCATCTGAGTGTGAACTGTCTTATCAAATAAAATTCCTTGTTGCATAAGCCAACTGCACTTGTCTCTGAACTGTTTTCCATAATAAAGACAAGAACTCTCCAATCTCCACCTCCAGTGGTAAATGTCTTTGTCACTTTGCTATTTCATTCAGTTTTCTAGTCTTAACACAATCATTTTCTCCCTGTTTTATTTTAGGCCAGTAGGAAAGTGGAAGTTATCAGAACATAAACTCACTCCATCCAGTGTTCCACAGCTCCCTCAAATTCTGGGGTGGTAGGGATTTAATTCCCATGCTGCCCAGATCAAGAGGACACTGGATGCCAGTTAACCCTGGTTTTAGGAGTTGGCAAGGTATTTGCCCTTTGCCAAGCAGAATTTCAATGAATGTCCCCTTTCTCCCTCTGTTCTTCCTTGCTCTCTACTGCCTTCATAGCTGCTGACAGTAACTTCTACTCTTGCTTTGATGAATTCCTGTCTTGCTGGCATTTCTTTGACCTAATCAAGAATTCTTTCCCTATCAGAGTCAAGAGCTTTCCCCCATCTGGGTTGAGGTTTCACCTACCGCTTGCAGGGAGAGACCTCCCCAGGTGCAGCTGTCCAACAGCAAAAGCATCCTAGCGCGGTGTGCTCCCAAGAAGGTTCTAATAATGCAAATGTCAGCCTGCTTTGTTTTGAGAATAAAAATTAAAATGCAAATGTGATTTTGTAAGCAATTGTCATAAGGATCATTGTCCATAATGAAAAATATAATTACAAGGATTATAATAAAAGAAAATGAGGCTGATAAGTATATGAGGCACGTGGCTATGAGAAACAAAGTTGAACTTGCTTCATCTTGGCACTGTGGATTTGCTGTCAGGTGCCACTGCTCTTCTGTAGCAATTCACTCTTTAATACTGGCTAGTAAGGGGTTTGTTTTTATTAAAAATCTTGAACATAAGGATGGTTTAGCAAATTACCACAAAGAGACACTGGGGGAGAGGCATGGCCGTAGATGAGCAAATCTGAGCCAACGGATACACACTTGCCTTTTGGTAACACAGGGGGGTCACATAGATATAGTTTTCCATAATATCCATCTATATGGAATAGCACTGGGTAGTTCAGTCCCCAAGAAATAGCATGCCTTTTGCAAAATTTCAATTTAAGAAGGGAAAAAATATCAATGCTTACCAGAGAAACATGTCTCATGGCTAAAAAGTTAGGCAAGTATTAGAACCAAGGTAAAAATAGAGCTGGCTCCCTCAATAAGGGAAAAAGTATCTCCCATCCTAGGTAGATATTCATTCATTCATTTATTTATGAAGCACCCTTGATGTACCTATGATTGATGCTGGATCAGCTGAGCTAAGACAACTGCACAAATTCCAGTCTATACTGCAGGATGCCAGAATTGAGGTGTGAGCAGATTGCTATGGAGTTATGGTGGAAGTGGAGGTTATCCAGCAGAACTCAATTGCTGTATCCCCTGGAAATGTCTAACCAACCTTACCATGGTGTGCTGAGCATCATGCCTGTCCTGGTCCTACTGAATTAAGGAGTGATTAATCTTGTGCTCTACTCTTAACAGTCCTTGGGACATGTGGCCATCGTGGTGGTGGGCTCTCTTGAGCCAGATTTCAGGGTCTAGGTGCACCTGAATTTATCAGCTTGACTTGGTCAAGTTTGTTGTTTTCTAATTTCTCTGTGAGTCAAGCTCCTTGTTTCTGTAATCAAAACGATAGTGCCAAATCCATAGGATTTTGTGAAATAATTAATGTATTTGAAGAACTTAAAACAGAGCCTGTCCTAATAAGTAGACAATAAATATTAGCAATTATTATTATACATATTGGTCCTTTATCATATTATCATATTGTACTTAGTATTAATAATGTGTGTAGGTTTGTGTATACATATCTTGTTCAATAAACTCCTTTAAGACAGGAAACGGGTCTGAGTTTTCTTTATATTCCTTGATTCTAGCATTAAGGTTTAAAGTGAATAGAGGAGATGTTTCATTTTATTTTATACAGCATTTCTTTCTAGGATGGTATCAGTGTTGAAATTTTCTCACACCTAACACCAAAATGAAAAACTTCATCTCTAAGAGGTATCCCGATGATTTTGCTTTAGAGAATCAAAGGCATTCAGAATGAGATGAGACACTCCTTATTCAGCACTGATTTTTCAATCAGCCCTTAGACCTAGTCCTGCCTCCAATTGTTTACAGTTTGCCCAGACTCTTGTCTTTAGGTTCATATTTTTTAGTCTTAGGTTTTTAATCCTTCACTTTGTTTTCAGATGCTTCTACACATTTCTCAGATTTGCTAAACGTGCATGATAGTGAAGTCAAGGTGTGTTGTCTCTAGCTCTGGAGAGGCTGCTCTGAAGTTGCTAGGGAAGGGTCAACAATAACTGGATCAGGCCCTGGTGTGGAGTGCCATCTCCATCAGTTGGCAAAGGGCTGACCTGTCAATGTGCAATGATCTCCTCTGCCTGCTTTAGACTCGTTCTAATGCTGGATCCACCTCACCACGAGCCACCTAGAGCCCTAGAAAATGCACATTTTAACACTCAGCTGAACTTCAGCCAATTAAGTATCCTCATATATATTTCTTTATCAGAAAACAAATGTTTTGCTGTAGATCCAAAGCTCATCAGAAAATCAGAATGCACAAGGGTCCATCAATCTGAAGAAAGCACCTTTGTTTATTTTAAAGGAATTGTGCTATACTAGGTAATGCTAAGTAAATTACACCCAAAGTTACTTTTAAGTCATATTTGTTTAATTAAACGGGGTGGAACAGTGAGGTCTCTCTCCTGCAGAGAACCTAAGATGTAAATACTTGCACCTAGATGGGCATTTTAAAACAATCAGATTTTAAAAATATAAAAATACCTGTACTTCTACTTATTACTCTTCTTCCAGTCATGATTTCTCTTGATCATTTTGGTTACCCACACATCTCTTCTTTTGGACATAATTTCATCTTTTCAAAGTTTAACTATAGCATATTATATTTATGTGGTGGTTTTGAAAAATCTGTTTTGTGCACTCCTTAATCTCCTAAAGGCCTCAGAAAATCCTCTTCAGCTTTTGCTGCTCTGGTATGCCAGAGTGCTTTCCTAAGTGGCTGCATTTGACATGTGACATGACTTTCCCAAAGCACCACATAGTTATAATTTGTTATAACTGAACTCCGAGAAAATGTGATAAATGTCACTCATTTCTTCAGCAGACTCACAGAGTCCTGTGTGCCATGCACTGTGCCTGAAGCAGGAGCAAGAGAAGCAAAGAAAGCACAGCTTTGGATTTCAAGTTTACCGTTCTGGGGGCACCAAGAACACTGAGGGAGTTATGTGCAGGGTGGACACAGGCAATAAACACTAACACCAAATTGCCCTGGCTGCGCCATAGAGAAGCTGAGACAGGGTCTGCCCCTCTTCCCATCATTAGCAGGGCTCTGCTGTCTTCTCTCTCCTCCCACCAGGCCAGTGATGCAGTTAGAAGGGCCATAAGCCCTCTTGGTTGGGAGCAGAGTTCTTCACCCTCTGTAGGAGGCAGAGTGAGCCAAGGTGGGAGTGGGTGAGAGGAGGAGGGCGCTGATGAGCAGATCCTGCCAGATGCTCCAGGGGAAAGGAGCAAGTGCAGCTCAGTGTACTGCAGTCGGGGCATACCATAACAGTTTTGGGGCAAACCACCACCTAGCATTTTCTGAGCAAACATCTTTTGGGAATCTGGGGTGTTTAGAGGCGGTTAGCTGACGGTTTTTCAACAGAAAGTTCTGCCACTTTCCGTCAGAAAACCACCTAACAAATTTTCACGACCTTTTATATCTGCAACTCTTGAGATGCTGCACACTGAAAGCCCTCCAGGAAATGGCAGTGAGTTCAGCATCCATTTAAAGAGAAGAGACAGCAGCTGTTTTCACCTGGGGATGTTCATACTCTAGGCTTCTCACAATCCCCTTCAAAGCCCTCAGTTAGATTCAGGGAGTCCTATCCCAATCTGCTACTACAAACTTGGCTTTCACCTCCAGCCTGAAAAGGTGGAAAATACTGCCAGACTGTCTCTTGTGTATCCTTTTTTCTTTTCTGAAACAAAATTCTGAACCTGAGAGAAAAGTCCATTTTAACGATGCTCAAAACAAATCAGCGTGGATTGTTGTTCACGGTAGCATGCAGCCCTTGGAAGAGCTGGCCAGAATAATACCAGATGGTGGGTGCTGACTTGATTAGGGGTTCTCTGATAGATGTTGGAGGAAATGGATATGGATGTGAGTTTCGGCCTAGGAGCCAGGCCTGTGATTTGGTGCATGCATATTCACAAATGCCCCAAAAGAAAATGGATAACCAACAGTGAACACATTGTATGTAGAAAATGACCCAAGGAGGACAATGAGTATGGGCAGCAGGCCAGATGACTGCTCCATTCATTAGTGTGTTTTAACACAGGTCTGCTATCTTCAACAGCTTCATGCTTCCATTCAATTTCAGTCCCAGAGCAATTTTTAGACCTGGTTCCCTCTAAACAGAATGATGGGCATATCAACATATGGAATGGGATTCATTCTGTTGTGCTGGCTAGAAATGACAAACACTGAAACATCATGAAGCCAAAAAGAAAATGTTTTTATTGTTTACTTACTAGGCATAATTTATTCTTTTCAGTGCATTTTAAAGGTATATGTTTTCCTCAACAACATTTTTAATGGAAGGCCATTATCTTCAGTGCCTGCATCCTGCCTGTGATGTTTGTGCAGAGCTGACAGAATGGATACCTAGTTCATAAAACAAAACAAAGCAAAAACCTGGAAATGTTAGGCAGAACGACAGACATGAGCAGGATGGAGAGAGAATAAAGCCAATAAAGCCCACTAAAAGGGACTCAGTGTTAACCAGATAAAACCAGAGAGACAGAAAGGACTCACAGACTAATTAGTTAATTAGTTGAAGTTTCAAAGGCCAGGAGTGACTTGGAATGTCCAGATATTCCCTGTATGAAAAGCAATTCCCCAGATAAAGAAAAACATCAGAGCACAGCCCATGATCAGGCCTCCAGTGCCAAAGATTGTCAATCAAGGACTTCTCTGCCCTGTCAAAAACCTCACAAGAAGCCTCACAGTTAGCAGTTGGGGCCTGTCTAACCTGGCCCTCTCTGTTACTCCGTTACAAGGTGCAATAAAACTTACTTTGCTTTCTTGACTTTGTTTTCACTCTGACTTCCCTGCATCTCCGAACTAAATTCTTTCCCAACAGAAATACAAATTTGTCTTCATGTTCCCCAAACAGTCAGCTTGAAAACAGTCTACTGCAGAGTTTTAAGATTATTGAACAAGTTAAAAATAAAATTATTCAGAAACAAAATTTGTTTGCCTTCAATGATATGGTACTGAAATTCATCAAGATTTGAAATGTATTCAGCATTGCTAGAAAATTAAGAGAGATTCTTCTTTTATTTCTTTTCTTTTTTTTTTAACAGTCCATCAGCTTGCTTGAGGTCTGCTCTCCTGAATAAGTGTTTGCTGATGAGAGTGTGGTCCCTGGACCAGCAGCATCAGTATCATCTGAAAATATATTAGAAATGAAAATCCTCAGACCCCATTCTGGGCCTAATGAGCCAGAAACTCTGGGGACGGAGCCCAGCAATCTTTGGTTTGCACAAGCCTTCCAGGCTATGCTGATGTGCCCTCAAGTTTGGGAACCCCTGGTCAATTCAAAGGTGCCTATGATAATGTCTGGCATAGTAAATACCTAGCAAATAATAACTTTCTTTTTTTCATTTCCCCATCTAGAAATAAAGAAGCACAGTCTTCAAAACTGGGCCTAATCCATAACAATTCAATTGGATTGAAATATTTGCAAAACAGAGACTCTGTGCCCAACATGGGAGGGATGCAAAGTGAAGCCAGAGAAGAGGCATTGCTCTGGGCTCCGCCTGTCAGGCTAGGGCTGGGTCTTCTTCCTGAGGAAATGGAGAGACTAGAAATCACTGAAGCTGCCCCAGGCTGCAGTGCCAAAAGTCTCCAGATCTGCCACAGGTTACTTGTCTGGGAGTGAGGAGATCTTTGAAAAGTCAGTTCTGCCACTAACCTCTTGTACAATCTTAGGCAAATCAATTTCTGTGATTTTTGCTTTCCTTATTGTCATTTTTAAGATAAGCGTTTTAGAGTGCATATTCTCTAGTCATTTGTAGGAGGTGGTAGAACCAGTAAGCTCTGGATGTCACCCAAACCAGGGTCTAGATCCCAGCCTGGCCACTTCCTTAGCTCTATGTCCTTGTGTGAATTATTCAAAGATTCTGGTCTTTGGTTCCCTTGCCCTAAAAATCAAGACTACAGTATCCCACGGGACACATCAGTTTTGCAGACTAAATGGCTGCATATGAAGCAGCTCACATAGCAGATCACAATATAGCAACTGGTCAGATCCAATGGGGGCTGACATGGAAGGCAGGACACAGCAATGGAAATCTGTGTGAGAGTGTGAGGGGGAGGCACTCACTGTCCAGAGCTGGGCGGCAGAAGAGTCCCAACCAGGACCTGGGCTCCAAGAGCCGTGAGCAATCGCTGGGTTGATAAGAACGGAAGTATACAGCAAACCTGGTTGGTACTAGGGCAAAACAAGAACCCCACCACAAGGGGAAATTATTCCACAGCTCACCCATTTGGGGCATGAGATACCTGAAAGATCAGCAGACCTGCCTGGGATTGCCCCAGGATACAGGTAAGGCCAGCTTGCTGCTTAACGGTTCACTATTTAGGGGCTGGCATCATCTGGAGGAGACAAGGATGAAGAACCACCAGTTCTAATCTCCAAGTTTCCATGGTCTTGTAGTCAGCATCCAGTGGTGCGGGTGATCCTTTTGCTAGTTATTGTGCTCAAACATCCACACCAGAATTACTAACTGACTTCACAGTTTGAGAAATGGAAGCTGAGGAAGCCCCGTCATTTTTACCATGTGTCACTGAATTACTGAGAAAGGCCAATACAGATTTTATCTTTCCAATTTCACCTTGTTTCCCAATTTGCTCATTCTGCCATACTCTATTTGCTGTATTTTTGGTTACAGAAGATTTTTAAATTTTAACTTACTTTTTATCTTTTATTCGTTACTGGTTGATCATATTCATTTTTTACCCTTCCTTCAATTCCTACATTTTGCACTACCTACCTTTGGCAATGTTTATGAATCTTCATGTTCATGAGCTTTTTTATCTGCCTTCTATCTCCCACCTTACTTTTTCCTAGGTTACTCTATTGGTTTTTAAGGCATTTAGCTCCTTTCTTATTCCGTGGGATTACTGTTACTACTATTACTATCAACTCCCCTAAGTCTGCCCTTTCTGCTTTGCTCACCTCATCCTTTCACATACACCTTTGCTCCCATGGAGTGCAGTGTGACAGGACAGGAGAGCTCCACTCACGTCCACGGCACCAGCCCGGGGCACTGGGCAGATGACTAGCTGATTGTGAGGACCCTTCATGCAGGGAAATGGTACCAAACTTGAAGTCAATGAAACACTTCAAGACTAGCACCTGCCTCTGAATTTAGGGTATATTGTGTTTTACCTTCCTCCTGTTTGAAAGACCACATTTCTTTCCCTCTTGTTACAAATCCTATAGCATTTTAGAAATTTCCAGTAAAAGCCACATAGATCAAACAATAACAACACCGAACCCTATTGCCCACAGAAGGAAATGTGAGTCTCAGATTGAGTTAAATTCTGGACATTCTCAAGGATGGATGTGTGGTGAAATTTTGTGCTGTGAAGGGAAGCTTGAGTGGTGTCACAGCAACTGCTGGGGGCAGCTCTGGGTCTGGGGGAGGGTCCCTGCTCCAGGCTGGCAGCCCAGAGTGGGACTGAGGGTCCAGAGGGCGTATAGAAACCGGGGCCCACCCTGTTGTTTTCCTCACTGAATCCTACTCAGAGAGGCTGTGCTGAGTGTCCATCTGTGCCCTGTCCCTGGCTCCCAATCCCTTAGCCCCCAAAAGTTTTCCTCGTCACCGTACTTGGTGTGCCTGCTGGTTGAGTTCTGACACACAAACAGGTCTCCCTCCAGCAAGCCATTCAGACATTAACCAAAACCCAGGGAAAGGTGTGACCTCCCTGAACACTTTGCTTTCTAATCCCATAAAGGCTCTGCTGTGTGTTTGGGATGGAAGAGAAAAAAAATTGCTTTTGCTGTTGTGTATTGAGTTTGATACTAAATAAAATATGACAGTTGGTGCTGGGAGACAACAAAAGCCTTAAATTGGAAATAAATGCTAGATAAATTCATATCTATTACCTAGGTTTTTACCATGTATTTACAAAATCTGTTACTGGCCAAAGAGACTATTTTTCCCTTGTCCACTTGAACACAAGTTTGCAGCATGAAGTTTACAAAGCACATCGCCCTGATGGCCTCTACTGGTGCCTCCTGTTTCAGGCCTATGGCTTGCCCTCCACATGGGGAGATCCCGGTCACCCATTAAGAGCCAGCGCAGCTCTCACTGCCTGCCCCACACCCCACAGGAGGTGTCTCGCCTCTGCATCGCCATGGCAACCTGAATGTTTATTTATCACAGCACTTACTACATTGTACAGAAATATTTTACTCAGTTATCACCCCTGTTAGCTAGGGTCACCATCTTGCCTATTCCAGTTGATGATGTTGAAATTTACCTGATTTCTGTGGCCCTGGAAAGCGACAAAGGAGCAGGACTCTCCCCATCCTTTGTGTTCCAGGAAACGAGCTCTGACTGCAAAGCACCTCTCTTCCCGTAAGACTTAGGTACGACACACGGGTACCCAGCCTGTTTACCTGTGACCAGGCTTCCCATTCTTGGCTTCATAAATGATGAGCTGGATTGCTGATCCCCGTTGATCAGCTGAAGCAAAAGGCTTTTTAGCCAAATTTGGTTAAGATTCTCTCCTTGCTGTAGGCCCTGGCCTTTGGCTCCTCCCCACCTCGTCTCACAGTAAAACATTTTCTGATCAGCTATTGATCCTGTCCCCCTGTGATCCCACTTCCCCACACCCTGTTCACTCTGGCCTCCGGTACTCCTTCGTATGAAAGAAAAACCCTTCTGCCTCCCCCTTGCGACATTTGCCGATCTTATGTTTAGAGTGTTCATATTGCAATAGTGTCCCTCCCCCTTTTGCAATAGAGAAAAATTGTTCCACATCAGATGTCATCTGTGATAGACCTGGACAGGGGGGCTGCCTTTCTGAATAAGCCCACCTGCCATCTCAGAGGGACCTAGGTTTCATCTTACTTAGGCTACAGGCATTTTCTAGAGGACAAGTCAGCAAGCCACAAGCCCACCTTTTCCCTGACTCATCCCCTCAAAATCCCACCAAAAAACCTGGCTGTAAAAAGCCTCTTAGCCTGTAAGAAAGACCTTCTTTGTTCTGCTCGCCAGAACAGACAGTTCCCTCTCAGGCTTAAGAATGAACCTGCTTGGACTGTTGACTTCACTCCCTTCTTTTCCTTTTAATTCTATAAAAAAGGCTACTTCTGCAGAGTCCAGACAGCTGCCCAGCCCACGCCCTTCCACAGGCCTCCCTGTCTTTCCACATATTGGACACAATGAACATGTGGTGTAGATTGTGGGATTTTTCATTTTTAATCATTATTATTATTGCTGTACAAATTTTAATTTTTTAGAAAAGCCAATTTCAGTTTTTTAGAAAAAGCCACTCTTTCAATTGCCTTGTAGTAGGGTATGTTTAATCCCTTTCTTGACTAGCTTCAGCATTGTGCAATTAATAAGTAACTTAGGAATTTAAGCTTACTTAAATCTTCAATTAAAAAAAAACTCCTCTTCTTGCAATAATCTTTTTAAATAAAGCCTCTTCTCACTGAGTTCAGATTTGTTTTTTATTTAAAAACACATTTCAACAGTAAGGAGTTACTAACAATTTTAAACTGTCTTGCATTTGTTAGTGTTGAAACTCAGTTTTCTAATTAGTAATTCATTACAAAGTTTTCTTTCTATTTTATTTTTATTGCACACTCCAGTTGTCAGCTACTTCTCTTGTCAATGAGATTTACAAGTCTGTCAAGTGTCACAATTAGATAACTGGGCTTTGATTTTTAAAGAATTTTTATGATTACAGTTACCTCTTACTGTGATGTTTACCTATGTGTCATTGGACATAAGCCTTATTAAACTTTTAAATTTTCCTATGCTTTATTCTTGTCCTAATTTGAAAGATATTTTAAAACCTTTATGCTTCTTCAGCAATGTAATTAAAACATAATCAGTAAGTGCATATGAAAATAAATGGACTCAAAAACTTTAATATTATTAAAGACAGTTCATAGGTATTTTAAATACTTATGCTATCAATAATAGACTCATACAGTATAAAGAAAATATATGAACAAAACTAAAGCTCGTTAGAGCTTCCAGTTAAAACATGGCAGATTGAATATATGAGTTTATTCCTTCTCCATTTAAAACCCAGTTTCCATAACAGCAAAGGAATTTTTAAAAAATTCATAATCCTAAGGAACAAAGAGAATGTATACATAGAAAGAGAGGGCCACAGAGAGATAGCAAAAAAATTTGGCAGTTGGCAAAAAGATGGGAAAATAGCTGCTAATGTAACAGACCAGAGAAAAGTAGCCAGTAAGACACAAGTCAGCATGCCCCACAAGGTCTCTGAAATGCTCAGGAGATAGTCTCCTCTGAAGGCAGGGTCAGGCCACTAAAACCAGGGAGTGCGTGGTATGTGCTTAAAGGGGCAGTTAGACACCCAGGTGCCCACTCAACAGAAGAGGGACAGTTTACTCTCTGGGGGTTGGAACAGAGAGACACCAACCCCAGCTGAGGCACAGCCAAGCAGGGGTTAAGTGAAAGTCTACTTTTGAAACTACAAATCCACCTGCCCTTCCCCACCCAGATCCCAGTCAAGACACTGCGAGGACAGACTTGCTCAGGAAAGAAGACCTACGGATGCTGGCACTTGGGAGTCCTCAAGGGAAAGGACAGCTCACCACCCATTATGCCGCCATGGAGCTCACCAAGTTGACAGGCCCTCCCATGCATGCAGAACTTCCAAGTAAGCTTTTAGTGCTCCCATTCTTAAGGATGACTTGGCCAAGGATCAGGGACAAATAAGGAAACTATTAATGTGTAGAAAGTGAGAATATGCAAGAGGGAGAATTATAATTCATATCCTCACAGAGATAATAAAAAATACTACATCTGTGGGAAAAAAAGGGTAAGATATTATTAACAACAACCAAGCATATCTGTCGAAAGGGAAAGTGTAATAATACATGTCGAAAGTACAGAGAAGAGTGAGAAGGTCACATCAAGGAATCTTAAAAAAAAGGAACAAAAAGACAAATTTAAAAAGTGGAAGAAAAGAGTAAAAAAATTTAGAAGTTAACTCCTGTAACTCAAATATCCAAATAGAAATTACAAAAATAAAAGTCAGAGGACATGAAGTGGGGGATTTAACAAGAAAAATAATAATAGAGCAAGAAATCTTCCATGGATTTAAGCACATTAATATTCAGATTGAATGGGCTTATAACATGTTCATCTGAGTAAATAAAAAAAGACTCAGAACAAGTAATCAGTACAAAATTACAGCACACCGGGAAATATCTCCTGAGAGACGCTCCAGGAGAGAAGAAACAAAAAGACTGAGGATTGAAACATCTTTGGATTTAGCGGTGGTATTGGAAGCTTGAAGAAAATAAAACAATACCTTCAAAATTCTGAAGGAAAATTTCTAACCTATGAATCTGATACCAAAGCTTAGTGTGAGGATGAAATAAAATACTTTTCAGCCTGCAGTGTATCTCCCATGCACCTTCTTAAAAAAAAAAAAACCACAATGGAATAAACCAAGAAAAAGAAATGGGATCTAGAAAATAACAGAGACAACACAAAAGAGGAACAGGTTCCAAAAAGGAAGGGGACAGAAGTGGTAAGAGCAGTACAGCAGGTGGGTTTGGACAACTGTGCAAGCAGGGACTTCTCTAACACAGGAATGATATGAGCATTGTGTTTGAAGGAACCAAGAGATGTAGGCCCATCACCTGGGTGGTGGGTGAGTTAGTGTAGGTGCACGTCCACTGGCCCCTAACCTTTGCAGGCCAACCCAAAAGTAGGATGGAAGCCTCCAGTTTGAAGTTCGCTTACTTCCTCCTGCGGCTGACTCCTTCCTCTATCATAACAGGCCTTGCCCAAGCCTGTGCACATGGCTTCAACAGCTGGCCTTTAGTCACTCCTTGGCCTTGGAGGCTGAACACAGCAGCACCATCTTCCTGTACAAGTGAGGACCTGGAAGGGGCCTTGGGACCATCTGGACAGGGAATTCTGGTCTCAAGGGTTTCAGAAGCAATGTCTAGGAGAGCAGAGTGACACAGGTTCCAGACAGATATGCCCCATCACCTCAGCCCCCATGAATCCTTTGCCACAGAGCAGCAAAGATGAGAGAAAGTTAGAGACCAAAGCTCATGGCCAATAGCAAAGGTTCCTCATAGTCTGGGCCCAAGGCAGTACTAGGTGCATAGAATGCATAGAATACTGGATGCACTGACTGGATGTAGAGTCAAGTAAACTCTTATAAAAGCATTTACTAAAAGAAGAGCAAAATGCTGTATAAGGAAGGAAATGTCATCATAGTTCTTTGTTTTTAAAAAACACTTAAAATATATTTTATCAGTTTTTTATGTGACTTAGCTATGAATATTTATATAGTTAAAATAATATAACTGCTAAATATTACTTTAGCTCCAAATTGTGTTTTAACTATTTTGAGAGATTGAGAAGGGAAATTTATGTACAAGGTAGACTTAACTTTCATAATAGAATTTCAACTAAAATAACAAATAGCAGTATATGCATTTTAGTTCAGAATATGCAAGTAAATACCAGAAAATACAGCGAAAATGTTTGGAACCATTTCCCTCTAAACAAGAGAAAGAGAGATGTTGCCTACTGTTACTATTTGACTTTTGGAACTCTACATTATTACCTTTATAAAAAATTAAATTGAAAGAAGATCATTAGAAAGAAATTCAGAGACAAAAATGGATAAGAACAGAAAGAAACTTAGAAACATCAAAAGGGAGGGACAAAAAGTTTTTTAAAGAAAAATGAAAAGTAAAAGAACTCTTAGGTCCAACCCTCAGACATAATAATAATAAAAATCTTCATTTTAGACACAATGCACCTTTCCACAAAGCTTTCATGAATTGTCATGCATTAATTTTATTTGCCTTAACTGATTCCTCACAACATGCCTGTAGGTAAAATTGAAACATTTCCAGAATATCTCGCCTGGCTTTGGTACATCTGCATATCAACAGGCATTCAGAGGTGGAAAGAAGTATGGCTTTAGTGCATTTGCGTCTTTCCTCTGGGGTGGAGAAGTTCATCTCCATATCAATGGGTAATTACCTGGTCAACAGAGGGCTTATGTACCTGAGAGGTGAGGGGGAGGGACAGTGTTGTGGCTGCTGGAGCAGGAGAGAGAGATGGGCCGAACTGCAGTTCTGTAAGCAATAAACAGGTTTTAAACTTTATTTCTCCCTTCGACTGATTTTGGTTTTTAGAGGTGTTTTGCCCCAGAATTTCCTTTCCCCGGACTTACAATGCCTCTGAGTTAGTCTGTTCATACATTTAACAAATGTCCAGAATAAATAGAGGTCAGGGTGAGGACAGAGGGGAGTTAATGGCAAAAGTCAAATATTATAATATATAAATTGTTACATATATAGCATAATATAAAATGTATATAATTATTGCAATATATAAAAGCAATGATTTTCCCCCTTTTTTTATTACAGAGAAAAAATTGGTTCTATTCCTTTAAGGGCTCATTTTGAATTCTCTCATATTCTTCACATTTCTAAATAGTTTCATTTACATAGACATATATGATGAGCTGTATTTATGTGTGTGGATTTGTCTTGCCTCCAATATAAAGAGATCTTTCACTCACTTTTAACAATGCTGTTGTCTGCTGAGAGACAACAACCTAAATGGAAAAATATGAAAATACAAATTGTTAGGCTGGAGAAAGGAAAAACAACGACATGCAAACAGAACAGAGAGATGCCATAGGGGGAGAACAGACCAGACCCCAAAGTCCGTGCCGTATATGGAAAGGGGACAGCTCTCCCTGAATTCCATCCTGATGTGCCAACTAAGACCCGGATGTCAGCCTCCTCCCTCTTGGAAGGAAAAAAGTTTCTAGTTGACTATTATGTCACCTTTAGCCAATCATACCTCTCAACACCCCTTAGGATAGCTTGCCCACTCCTCTCCCTCCTAATCCTTTATAAGCGCCCCACCTCCCTAACCCTGTGTGACTTCTCCAGCTTGTAGTACCCAGGCCAGGAGAACATCACCCAGGGGTATTTAAATAAATTACCTGGCCCTTTGTTGCCTCTCTTTGCCTGCTTATTTCAGCTAGAATTTATCTTACACAAATGAGAGACACAAAAAAAACCTATCTATAGCAGATTAAATTGAATATACAATGGAGGCTTTGGGGAATTTGTGATCTGAACGAGCCATTGTGGAATTGATGGATTTATAGGATGGGTTGAATGAAAGAGGAAAAAGACAGTTATTGGATGGAGATAAAGGAGGCAATTAAAAAAAAATGGGTAAGATTGGCCAGAATGAAATCCAAGGGCATAGCAGGCAAGTTGAGCAGAAGGGCAGGATGTGCTGCCCACCCTGACCAGTCTAATCGGTCCATGTTTCTCCTGCCCATCCTGTGTACCAACTGACCACCTTCCAGTTCAAGCTTGACCTCCATCTCAGCCACAAAACATGTCTTATTAAGAAGGACAACAGTAATTTGTCTCTTTTCCTCACCCTTAGCTGGGGTGCCACACCCTCACTCTGTGCCATCTCAGGATTTTCTGCCAGGTGCCCCAATCCAATATTCCCCAGACTAGAAGGCAGCACAGAAAAAGCATGGCCTTTGACAGTGAATTTGAGTTAGAATTCCTGATTCACCCACTCAGTGCAGTTATGGTATCAGACAAGTTTACAAAACTCCCAAACCTGTTTCCCTACCTGAAAATTGGGCATAATAATTGTCCAACTTGCAATGTTCTTGGAAGAATGGAGATAATGTGTATTAAATACTTGTCAGAGTACATGTGCAAGACATGGTAGCTGTTATTATTATTGCCAATATTATTATTATTTATGTAAATATTCTTTTCTCAAACTATACATATCTTGAAAAGACCTTGTCTTTTTCCTCCCTCAGGGTCACACTGCAGTCACATGGTAGATACTGTTGAGTCCATGCAGACTAATCAACACAGGGATGGCTACTGAACAATGCATTGCATAGAAATGGAGAATTCCATGCTACTAATTTAAATGGTCCTATTACGTTATGACATCCCTTTAAGTGAGGAAGAGAAAAATGCCTTCAAAAGTATCTGAAAAGTATTTATTTCCAATGTACAGATAGGTATAAAATCATACAGAAAAGTTGAAACTTTTAAGTAATAGCTGGAATTGGAACTAGAAGCTCAATTTGATTTAATTCAGCAAATATTGAGGGCTGACTAAATATAATACTCTGAGCTAGCTCTGAGAAAGTGGAGAATATATGGTCTCTGGCTTTAAAGAGTTTACTTAGGAGAAATAAATAAAATATTTACATAAAATACTTAAGAAAAAAGTGGTAATTCCCTGTTCCCTGTTCTACTCATTAATAGTTAGGAATGTAAAATGAGGTTCTGGATTTTAAACAATGGAGCATTATCATGACAAAGAAACACTTAATCATGATTTATGTTTACATATGTTTATACTCTGTACTGATCATATTTTAAATTGCTGGGATTGAAAGTCACTTAGGTTATTTCAAGTTGAAATTTATTGCGATATGTAAAAACAATGCTTTTCCCCCTTTTTTTAATTAAAGAGAAAAAAATTGCTTCTATTCCCTTAAGGACTTACTTTGAATTATCTCATATTCTACACATTTCTAAATAGTTTCACTTACATAGATGTATATGGTGAGATATATTTACGTCTGTGATTTTTTTTGCCTGCAGTATAAAGGGATCTTGTTTCACTCACTTATAATAGCCCAAATATTGTATTCTTGAGAGTTGTCAAATTGAAAATCCTATGACTGAACTGAACCATGTTTCGGGGGTTTTCAAGCATTAAAAGATAAAATCATCATTTCTCTGGTCCCATTTATTATGTGGAATGAAATCCTCCTAAATCATCAGAACAAAAAGTCTTTGAAAGTATGTGAATGCCAAGTCCACTTTAAATAGAACATCAGACTGGAATTACTGACCTAAATTTTTCTTCCTCCTTCACTTCAATATTATAGTATTTATTTATTTATTTATCATATGATCTACTTGGTGCCATAAGAAATACAAAACTTATCAGGACTTGGGTTCCATGGTACATTATTTAATATTCACAAATCCCTCCCATCTCAGGAGACACCTGCCTTTGTAATGTGTCCATGCTATACCCCTCATTCAGAGATGGAGTCTCTTTCTGTACCTCTTCAGACCAGACTGGCCAGGTGACTTACTTTGACAAATAGAATGTGGGTAAGTAACACGTGAATTGGTTGCAAGAGCCCTTGCAGCTTTTCCCTTTTTCTCTTGGAACCCTGTGACCCCCACACTCTATAGAAGCCCAAGATTAAAGATTCCTTAGAGATAGAGGCTCAGATCTCCAGCTGTTGCAACTGAGCCCAATTCACAGCTGATCCTATTGTTGAATGCAGCAGCACGACTGAACCCACACACCAGCAAAGAACCACCCACTCAAGCCTCAGAATCATGAGAAATAAATCACTATTGTTTTAAGCCACTAAATTCTGGTATAGTTTGCTATTCAATAATAGACAGCAGATCCAAACTGATAACTGGAAGTGTAGTTCTGTTGTAACAAAAACTTAAAACATGTGTAATGCTCTCCACCCAATTCCAATGTGTGTTGGTGCGGGGGGCAGTTCCCACCACCAAGCAAATCTACAACACCAGTGGATAAACCAGCTCAATTCTGATACTACTTGGAAATAGCATCAGATCCCACAGTTTAAAGGCTCAGTCCTCCAAGACTGGCCCTTCTCCTCCACTTCAGCCACCAGTCAAAAGTCCAGGTGGCCAAATGTGCTTCTGACTGTCCTGTAGATTGAGGTGCCAATGATTCCTTCCTTGGGTTTAATTAATTTGCCAGAACAGCTCACAGAACTCAGAGAAATGTTTTACTAACTAGATTACCAATGTATTACAAAAGAATATAACTCAAGAACATCCAGATGGAAGAGATGTATGGGTATGTGAGAAGGGGAGCTGAACTTCCATGCTCTCTTGGAGTATGACATTTTCCCCAAATCTCCAATTGTCCACCAACCCAGAAGCTCTCTGAACCCCATCTTTTTTTTTTTTATGGAGGCTTCATTACACAGGCATGGTTGATTAAATCATGTGGTCATTGGCTATTGATTACAAACCCTCTCCTCTCCATGAAGTCAAAGGAAGGAAACGGAAAGTTCCAAAGTTCCAGCCCTCTGATTACATGGTTGGTTCACGCAGCAACCAGTTCCATCCTTAGGTGTAATCCCAAAGTCACCTTATCAACATAACAAAAGACTCTTTTATGCTCTCATCAATTAGGAAATCCCAAGGGTTTTAGGACCTCTGAGCCAGAAACAGAGATGAAGATCAAATATATATTGTTATTATAAATCACAATATCACACAGTAAAGCGCTGATTTTAGCTCTGGGTTGTGGGTGAAGGCTGAAAGGCAGTGTAAAGGCTATTAGTAACGGGTGGAGGAACAGTAAGAAAATTGCTATTAAAGGCTGGAGAATAGCAATCCATGTTATGGAGTGTTGGAACATTTGCAAGACTGTTTTCCGAGATAATGTAGAGCATAGAAAATGTACCTGAGGAACCTGTGGACATAACAGAAAGTTGAAAATGTCAATGGCCACTCATTTGCTCTATATGATAAATTATGTAAAGGGAGAAATGAACTAAAGAAGCAACTCTTCTGTTTGTAAGCATAACTTAGAGGAGAGGTAAAGGCCCAGAATGTATTGAGTTGGAAAATAAAACTTTTTCATATTCTTGAAATAGTCTCTCCCACTAGCAAACAATTCTTAATGTAAGAAATGTCCTCAAAATAAAAGTCAAATGAAGGTTGTGGCTGTTAGACCTTGTTAAACATCAGAATGATTTAATAAACACTTTCAACTAGACAAAAGGGCATCTAAGAAACTCAAGGTGTTGTCACATGGCAGTTGCCAACCTAAAGTACAGAGTAGTCTGTCTCAAAAAAAGATGCATCTTGGAGCATGGCATGAACACAGATAACATTCATAGGAAAAAACATTTTTAAGAGAGCTATATTATAAAAACACTTCCAACTTGGACTCAACTAGGCGGAAGCAATTCAACCTGAAAAGAAGCATCTGGAACCCCAATGTTCTGTAGTCAAGAAGCAGACTGATAAAGCTACTCAGCTACCAACACAGGTCATTTCTTAAGGAAAAAAAGAAACGTTACTGAGGGCAGAGCTAACACCCAGAGGGCAGAGCTAAGAGTCAAGGATAATAATAAACAAGGAAATCACTTCAAAAGGAGCAGAAACAAGTCCTAATTAAAGATTATTCTCTGTCCCTAAAGTAGGGGAAACTGGTAATATGATTCAGCTAGGTTTCAAAACTACTGTGGACAAGTGACTGCAATGTGCTTCCTGTTCTTCCTCATTCTGAATACAAGTGCTTATTGCAGTTGACCATGCCATGGTATGTTGGGTGTGTATGGGCAGGTAATGTGACATTTTAATTCTCAGTTCACTAGATCAGGTGCTGCTGTTCCCAAGGCACTGCCTCAGTGGAGCCTTGTCCACATTGAGACTGGATACAAACCACGGGATTAGGGCCTTGGAGTCTGATGCTGAAAATTGAGGGTGTGAGTTTATTTTCTATTATTAAAAAATAATTTTAGGGGAGGGTGTGAGTATATTTTGTATTTGGGAGGGATATGAAGTATTTTGGCCAGATGATGGATCTTTGCAAATAATCAAAACCTCAACAGTTCCTTCTAACCTACTGCAATGTTACTTAACCATTTCTCCCTTAAAGAGATGGAGGTGACTACCTCACCTCCTAGATCTGGACTGGACTTGTGTCTTGCTTTGATAGGATGTGGCAGAAGTGACCTGGTGGAAGCCATGTACTCAGTAGGCAATACAGCTTCTGCCTTTGCCCTCTTAGAGAACTGCCCTGAGTGTACCATGCCCCAGAGATACCTGGGATGGAAGAGAATCCCAGCCATTCCAACTATTGCATCTGAGCCCAGAGTTGAAATGACACCCTCCTCATGCTGCTACAGAAGCGGGCAGGCCCAGACAAAACCAGGAAAGAATCGTCCCATTGACTCACAGAGTTGTAAGAAAAATAATTGCTTTTGAAGTCACTAAGTTTTATGTAGCAATAGATATCTGACGCAGTCCCTGTTCTTTAGGCCCTTATCAAGTATTAGGAAAGAGAAAATACGCACACTTACTTAAGGATGAATTGAAGCACAATTGTGGTAAGTATCACAAGAGATATGATGCTAAAACTTTGGGAGTTCAAAGTAAGGGAAACTCAATTTTGTTTGGAAAGATTGGTAAAGATCTATAGAGAAAACAATTTTTAAACAGAATCTTGAAGAGTGTTTTAGTTAGAAGTATGACCAGAAATTATGGGTTTTCTTGGAGAGAAGGCTCACTAATTTCCTTCACCGGTTAATTCAGATGAGAAGACTACTGCTTCCAAAAGCAGCAAGAGTGGGTCAAGGAAGGTGGGAAGAATCATTCTGACTTATCAATGGCCCTTTCCTCTGTTTCTGCAAGAAAATAAGAGCTACTCCACTTTGTATTTCAGTTAATAACTAGCTTACCTATTCTTTATCATTTGATAAGACAAGGTGAGCAAAACTTTCTTCAGGTGAGCCAACAGAATTTTGATACTACCAGTGGCACTGAGGGTCCCTAAGGCTTATTTCTTTAGCAAACTTATTCCTAGGGACCTCCATCAAAATCACAGAGGAAGTTCTGGCAGGAGAGAGATGCCACTCTGTATTTATCACTCCATCTCCCACCCCTCACCTCAGGCTGAGAATCCTTAGGATGAGGTTGCCAGTGTACAGTAAATATGCTTTTCCCATTCTGGTTTCTATAGGACTTGGAAGAGCTTACCAAGGATCCACACCAGTCTCTGAAGGATCTACTACATTTCAATTCTACATACCTTTCAATAGGTTTTAGAGAAGAACAGATCTGCTTCTGTAAATATGAACAAACAGAAAATAAATAAATCACCAAGTATTAAGGCACACTGAAGGATTTTATCAGACATCCAATGTATTTAATGAGCACCTCAGATGTGCCAGGCACTGTTTGGGCATTTGGGATGTATCAGAGAACAAAATATGAAGATCCTGTTTCTCATTCATGGAGTTTATATTCTCATAAGGCTGGAGTGGGGGTGAAAAAAGAACAACCAGAAAAAATAGGTTATAACTGCATAAACTGGAAAATACTTTAGAAGATAATAAATGTAGGGGAAAGGGAAAACAGAAACCAGAGAATCTGGAGCACAAGGGTCGGGGAGGGAGTACAGTGCTCAACTGGATAGTCAGCAGGCCTCAGCAAGAATAGGACATCTGAGTGAAGATTTGAAGGAGGAGAGAAAGTATCAGAGATATTTACAACTCTAAAGTAGATATGTTGCAAGAAATAAGAGAAGACATTTGAAGTTTTCTCATTTATTGGTTAAAAGAAATCACAGAGAATATTGCAACTGTGGAACTTTAAGAAGCTGATGTGAAGAGGGGTTACTCTGGTAGGAGGAATTGCATTAATAGAAACAAGAGAGCAATCTCTTGTTTGCACAAAACTATTGCTAATAAGAAACAACTGTGTAATCAAGATGGCAATATGGGAACTGTTTCCTAACATGACAAAATACTCTAGTTAGAAAATTTAGAGTATCCATCATGTTCCAAGAAAAGAAAATGTCAAGATAACAACCACTCCTAAGCATGACAAAGAGGAATGTTTTATATCTGAAAGGAGGGGGAGGAAGAGAATAGGAGGGAATCTTACAGAAATCCCAAATCAAAAATTCAAGTCTCTGAGAAAAAAAAAAATCTGCAACAAAATCAGGTTGTTCTCAGACTGCTTGGCAAGTCAAAGTGCTAGAAGACAAACAAGCAAACCTCTATAGACCTTTGGAGAATAAAGTTTCTGAGCCTGTACCCAATATCAGGTCATTCTTCATGTATGAAAGCTACTCAAGAAGGTAGAATTCTATTACTAAGGAGGTCCTCCTGAAAGAGTGCTTGGAAAAATCTTTGTCAGGACAATGAAGCACATACTAAACAAGTCCAGAATGGAGAAATCTCAGTGAAAGGACAGGCATTGGACAGAAAAAGGAATAAGATGCAAAAATTGAATGTTTGTTTTAAATGATGATAAAACTGATTACTAAAAGCTATTTTTTAATGAATTAAATGATCACTTTTATTTCTAAGATAATAGAAACCAAATGTTGGCATCCTTAATGACTGAGTTGTGAAGAAAAACTAGGATTAGAATGGTGGAGTATAAAGTGAAGCAGTACTACTTTTCTTACCTTCTATAAGAGATTGCTTTTTAAACTACTTATTTATTATTTACTGTAAGAGTTAATTTAATACAGATTGACTTTGAAAAATCTATGAGAGCATGAAGCTTATCATTTAAATTATTGCCAGAAAAAGATCAAATAAAAATAAATGTATACAGCAAAAAAATGAACAAGCCAAATAAAGCTCATAAATGGCAAAAATAAAAGCATTTAATAGTAACAATATCACACATAACAATTAACTTACAAGAAACACAACTAAATCAAAATAACACAGAAAAGCTTAAAATAATTGAAGTGACCAAAAGCAGAATAGATAACTCCAAAGAAAGAGCTGAGGAGGAAGTATTTTAATATCTGATTAGTCAAAATAATTAAAAAGGGAAAAGAGCATTATTTTATACATACAAAAGTAATTATCAATGCTAAAGATATAATGAGCAATATAGTACTTACAGGAAGCAAACCTATACAGAGACATAAAAATACAATTGCATTGGCAGAATTTGACACACTGTTATCAATTTATGCAGAATACAGAGGCAAAAATAAAGATATAAAAGTTTTTAATAAGAATGAGAACAAAATTATCAATATTTTAGACTATATGATTATATGCTTGAGACTCAGGAAAATGGAAAACTTAAATAGGTTAATAAACTTAAAAAAGGTTTATATTATATATGCTTCTATTAGAAATTCTGCTTAAGATGGGAGAATGGCTGATTCTAAGAAGCCACAGCCTTCTCTGAACCAAACAGAAATGTGGGATAAATATACTTTTAAAATGTTAAATCATAGTTGATGCCAAAAGTAAAGGAAAATCTCCAGGGATCATAAATGAAACAAGAATCATAAAAGGGATGAGGGAGTGAAAGCTTATGGAACAACTAAACCAGGCCCATCTCTTAGGGGTTGGAATTTTAATAGTTCCATGATAATGAGATGGAAGAAAAGGTCTTAGTACTGAAACTAGGACTGTCTCCTATACAAAACAAGAAGCTGGAAAATGGGGAATCCTAGTTCTAACAGGAATAAAGAAAATTCTGCCTGCTTATCTTGGGCTTAACATAGAATGGGGTTTTTATCTCAGTCTGTTGGGTACAGGTGAAAGGGTAGAGCCAAATCTCTGGAGGTGACATGGTTTTACTAATAATTACATATATTAAGAACTCCACCAAAAAAATTTTAGAAATAATATGCAAATTCAATAAATTTGCAGGATACAAAATCCAAACATAAAATCAGTTGTGTTTCTACACTATCAGGAAGATCTTTCTGGTCTTTCTGATCAAATAGCATCAAAAAGAATAAAACACTTAGCAATAAATTATCTAAGGAGGTAAAATATTTGTACACTGAAAACTACTAAATCATTGAGGAAAGAAATTGAAGAAGACACAAATAAATGGTAAAATATTCTCTGTTTTTGGATTAGGATAAATAGTATTGTTAAGATGTCCATATTGACCAAAGTAATACACAGATTCAATGCAACCTGTATCAAAATTCTAATGACATTTTCCACAGAAATAGAACAATCCTAAAATTGTAAGGAACTACAAAAGACACTGAATAGCCAAAGAAATCTTTAGATGGAAGAACAAAGCTGGAAGTACCACATTTCCTGGTTTCAAACCATATAAAAAAGCTATAATGATCAAAACGACATGGTACTAGCAGAAAAAAACAGACACATTGATCAGTAGAATAGAATAGAGAGCCCAGAAATAAACCAACACCTATATGGTCAATTAATTTTAAACAAGGCACCAAAAATACACAATGGGGAAAGAACAGTCTCTTTAATAAATGCTGGGAAAACTGGATATCCACATTCAAAAGAATGAAACTGACCCTTTTCTTACACCAGACACAAAAAATGATCTCAGAATGGATTAAAGACTTGATCATAAGACTTGAACCCATAAAACTCTAGAAGAAAACATATGGGGGTAAGCTCCTTGCCATCAATATTGATTAACACTAAAAAGCTTCTGCATAGCAAAGGAAACCATCAACAGAATGGAAAGGCAACCTATGAACAGGAGAAAATATTTACAAACCATGTCTCTAGTAAGGGGTTAATACAAAATATTCAAGGAACTCATGCAATTCAATAGGAAATAAAATACAAACAATCCAATTAATAATGGGCAAAAGACCTGAATAAACATTTTCCCAAAGATCTACAAATAACAGGTACACAAAAAAATGCTCAAGATCACTAATCATGAAGGAGATACAAACCAAAACCACAATGAGTTATTACATCACATGTTATGCATGTTAGAATGTATACTATCAAAAAGACAAGATAACAAATGCTGATGAGGATACGGAGAAAAAGGGAACTCCTGTGTACCATTGGTGGGAATGTAAATTGGTACAGCCACTGTGGAAAACAGTACGGAGGTTCCTCAAGAAATTAAAGGTAAAACTACCATATGTTACTGTGTTATATACCAGCAATCTCACTTCTAAGTATCTATTGAAGGGAATGAAATCATTATCTCAAAAAGATACCTTCTGTACTCTTATGTTCATTGCAGCATTATTCACAGTAGTCAAGGTTTGGAAACAACCTACATGTCCATCAATGGATAAATGGATAAAGAAAATGTGATATAAGTATGCAAAGGAATATTATTCAGCCTTAAAAAAGAATGAAATCCTGCTATTTGTGGCAACATGGATTGATCTTGAGAGTGTTATGTTAAGTGAAGTAAGGCAAGCAAAGAAAAACAAATATTGTATAGTATCATTTATATGTGGAATCTTTAAAAAAAAAAAAAGTTGAACTCAGAAACATAGAGTAGAATGGTGGTTTCCAGGGGCTTGGAAGTGTGGGAAATGGGGAGATGCTGGTTAAAAAGTACAAACGTTCAGTTATAAGATAAACAATGTCTGAAGATCTGATATATAGTATGGTGACTGCAGTTAATAATACTGTATTGTATGACTGAAATTTGTCAAGAGTAGAATTTAAGTGTTTTCACCAAAAAAACAAAAAAAGAAGGAAAATACATGATGTAATGGATATGTTAATTAACTCATTTGTGAGAATTGTTACATGATGTATACATACAGCAAATCAAAAAAGGAAAAAAATTCATGAGTACTAAGAATGAAAACCTGAGCGTAAGATTAAAGTATAAGTATAGAGAGTACTTACGTTCCTTGAAAATAGGTACTTTTTGTTCAGTTTTGTGTCCCTGGCATTTAGAAAACATCTGGCATGGAGTAGGTACTCAATAAATGTTTGATGAAAGAATGAATAAAATGAGTGAAACAGAAAACATATCAAATCACAAGCAGGACTGAAAAGGATAAAAACAAAAAACTAGACACAACTTTGAAACATCACAGATCAAGAGAAATTTTAAAGGCACCAGAGAGAAAAACCAGATTACCTATGAAAGAATGCTAATTAGACAGTCTACAGACTTTTTTAAAGCAACCAGAATGCAATGAATTAATACCTTTAAAGTGTAATGGAAAATAAGTTTCAATCTAGAGCTATATACCCAATTATTATTTGAGTAAAGAAAAAACTTTTTCAAACATTCAAAGGCCATTAAAAGTTTACTAGCCATAGCCCCTCACTTCAGCAAGAAGGAAATGAATTCACCAAGAGACATCAGCTGCAAGGTTCAACAGTGAGCAGAGAAATCCGTGAAACACTTTGGTGGATTTAAACAGCATCATTTGCAAGTAACAGCAACAGTAACAGTGACTGTGAGGTGAACACATGATGGGACTAAAGATGGCTGCGATTTTAAATCTGGGCAAGTTCAGAAAGAAGTTAAAGCATTCTTTCTTCCTTATTCTGGGTGAGAATAAAGAGATCGATGGACTCTGCACTTTTTTGAGCAAAATCTACTGGTCAAACATCTATATTAAAATTTGGACAATAACATGTACATTAACATATTAAATAACATACTAAAATTTGGACAATATTAGAAATAAATAACATCTAAACCTAAAGGGTGGGAGTGGTAAAAAGCAGGATAAAATAAAACATGATCAGACCAACAGAAAGTGTGCTCAGAGTATGGATAAGACCGCATTGCATCATGAGGCAAGGATAGAGAGATATTCATTGTACCATTATTAATACTGGTCAAAAATTGAAAACAGCCTAATGTCCAGCATCATTTGAGTTTTAAGCTATCCAATTGTAATTTTGTGCCCAGTGCATATTGGGTGAACTAACAAAGTAAACACGATATAATTGTAAGTGAAAAAAAAAAAAGCAGAATAATAAAAAATAGTTGAAATTTATTGGGTGCTAAGTATGGGTCTGTCCAACTGTCTGAGCCTTTACTTGGAACTCCTTTAATTCTCATTACGCTTTGAGGTTGGTACTATTATTGTCCTCATTTTATAGGTGAGGAAATTGAGACACAGGGAGTTTGAGTAACTTGCTCAGGTTCAGGCAGCTGGTAAGTGATGGAGTTCTGACTTTATCAGGCAATCGGGCCATGCCACTTGAGCTCTTCATAACTGTGATATTCTCTCAAGGGTCAAAAGGCTATACACAGCCCAATCACATGTGTGTGTCAAATATACCTCAATTCTCAATGTGAATAATGGTTATAGCTAACTGGAGGGATTATGGATGATTTTTAATGATTTTTTGTGATTTTCTCCAGTGAGAATGCTTATTCTTCTAATCACATAGCCCTCCTGCTAAGGCTAGAGCATTCAGCCTACTTGACAACCATTCTATAATACTACCCCAAAGGATGTTTGCCTCCCTAGTACACCACAAATTGTACTCATGGGTCAACCAGCATGTGGCCCATAAACTTCTTTGGGCTGTGAACCTCTTGAAAATCTGGTGGAAACTGAGCACCTTCTCCACCAAAGGCATGTGTGCCAAAAATTTCCAGAAATTCACATATTCTCAGTAGCCAGCTGTAGACTGCAAGTCTTTGCCTCCAGGTTGAGAAGGAACCAGCTTCCTTCTTAAGATACCTTGCTTATCCAGCAGCTCAAGTATCCAGACTGCAAAGAACAACTACCAGCTACCCACTGCAGAGAACAAGGAATAAAGCATCTCCTTTATTTTCTCCCCAGCAAAAGCATCTTTGACCTGGTGATCCTCGCCAATATCCCTGCCCCTGTCCCTATCCCTGGACATCTGGGTAGTGGAGGGACCAAAGCAGTACAAATTAAATCTAAAATTTACAAACAGTGGCCATGGTGGTGGGGCTAGGGTCATACATCAAGTGAGGAGAGGATGGCAGTGCAGGCAAGGGGACCAAAGGGAATGAGCCCAGGGACAATGCTCGTTGGACCTCCACGGCCTTATAGGAGGTGCTGAGGATAAACAAGAGGCAGAGTAAAAGATAAGCAGAAAGATAAGCTACTTTATTTTGCCCAATATATTCTTGATGGAAGACAAAGCTTATATTTAATAGCTTGAAAAGTCTAAAAATGAAACTACAAAGGGTAGTCACACTTTGATAAAATGGTTTTTAGTCCAAGTATAAATGAAGATAAAGGGCTTTTTCTGTTAGGCTGAGGGGAGTATTACAAAGAAGAAAGATATACATATAAGTCAGAGGCATGTGCAGTACATCAAATCCAAGGTTGGAGAAATTAGAAGGAAAATTGCCCAGGTTTTTAATTGTGCATGGTTCCAAATAGACACTGCAGTGGAAAGGGCTTCATGGCCTGCCTGCTGGGGCATCAGGCAAAACTATCATTCTGAGCATACAGACAAGATGCTATGAAAGTCTTGCACTGCTGCAGCTCATTCACTTTATTTCTTGAGGTTCCCCAGGTTCTCACCAAAGCATGTAATTCAATAAGCACCGTTTTCTGGCTTCCCAATCCACAGAAAATTAAGAGAGTGTTTTGGAGCAGGCTCACTAACAGTAACCAATTAAAAGCAAAGAGGAGAAAAAAGAACTAAAAATACTAAAAAGTGCATGTAGCATGGCAGGGTGGCCATGCGGCATGAAGACAAAGCCCATCTGCCCCAGAGTCCTCATCATGACAACTATTCCACAGCCCAGGGTACACAACACTTTGTATTCATTGTGGTCACCATTTGTCATGAAAAAAGTATTAGATTAAATTTAACAGAATAGGGAGTACAAAATGCACTCTAAGATTTTACTGTTTTTCTTTTTGAACTTCAACTGAATAAAATAAAATTTAAAAATTAACCCTTAAAAGCCCTCAACTATTTGAAGAAGTCTCTGGAATATCCTCTTCCTTTGCAAAAATATAAAGTAAATGAGGCATTACATTGCTATTGTGGGAGATTTCACAGATCAAATATCAAACTGAAATACTCTACCTGTGATAGAGGGATATATACTAATCAGTATGCATGCTGTAAAATTATATGATGGATCAACTCAACAGAAACTCATGAGGAAATGTGTGATCAATGAAATCTACACACACCTGCCAGGGTGATGGGGACACTGAGTAGAAATATGAAGGCTTTCACTAAGAATGAGGCTGGAAATCGGGTTTCCATTCCCTGAGACCTACAGTAAAGGCAGCACCCTGAACAATGGAAGTTTCTATAACATGAAACTTTCTCTTAACTTGGTCTTATGCACAATGATACACAATAGCACATAGAATTTAAGAGCTGAGAGAAGACAATGGTTGTCATCTACTTCCACATACTTATTAGATGAGGAAACCGGCCCTGGAGCTCAAGTCACCCAGTGGATGGAGCCACCACAAAACCCCCAACACTGACTCCCATTCCACGCTCTGGCTGCTCCACTGTTTCTACAACACTCTCTGTCTCCTTTAAATCATGCTGAGCATCACTGGGCAAGGGGTAGACAGGGCATCCTAGTTTCTTCCGTCTCTTTCATTCTCAACTTCAAGTACACACAACTCCACTGGGAGGAGCCTAAAAAGAGCCTCTCTTACTTGGGCTTTCCCTTGTTCTAAACTTCTCCCCACAAATAAGTGAGTTGGGAGGACACCACTGAGCCCTACTTTGTACCCATGGACACCAAGGAGGAAAGGGCAGAGTGTCCTGCCTCCAGGAACTTCCTTGAAGCATGAAAAAGGGTGCAGTAAAGATTAGTGTGGCAGGCATTCAGGAAGAACAAAGGAGAGAGCCGCACAGCCCCAGCCACAAAGCTTCTTAGAGTGAGCGAAGAGCTTTCAAAGATGAGTAGAACTTGATTTGTTCTCAAGCATAAAGCCCATATTCCTTATGGCAAGCAGGGTCTTTCAATTCCTGGCCTCAGCCTACCTTTTCAGCCTCATCTTCTCCGTGTGAGCCCTTATATTCTATGCTCAGTGGAAGCAACAGAGGCTCGCCCAATGGGGTGAGCTCTTATCACCCGGGGTCACTGCAGAGTGTGCTCTGTGTCTCAGCCTCCCTCCATCCCTTCCCCCACCTGCCCAACCTTACTTCTTCTGGAAGTCGGATAATGCCTCCAGGAAAATTTCTTTGGGGCCTCAGCTTCTCAGCTGGGTTAGAAGCCAGCTTATCTGTGCTCCTGTAGGGCCCATACTTCCCTCATTATAGGAATGGAGACTGTGTAGGGGGAACTACATAAGCAAAGGCTGGGCAGAGCTGGGATGAACGGTAGGGTGAAGGGGGAGAAGAGGGAGACTCGTTTGACTGGAGTAGAGGATGTCCTTTGGATATAGAAAGTAATATCAAGTTCTTAAGGTCTTATATGGCAAAATGTATGGCAAAGAGACTAAATCAGCTTTACAAGGGAGCCATGAAAGATTCCTGAGATAGTATTTCTCATCAAATTTTGAGCAATCAGAAATTCAGTGGCACAATCCTCAACAGTAGACCCCAAACATAATAGGGCATCATGAAGAAGAGAGAGATACTCAGGTTCAAACCACTAACCAGCTTTGTGATTTTGTCCAGAATAAACATCCACTGCTTAAAATATGACTAAAAACATCTCCTTCGTAAACTGTTGTGAGGATTAAGTCAGGCAATATGGCACAAGGGAGATGTTCAATGCCTGGAAGTATTACTAATATTAACACTGTCTAATCTGGAAGGACACTGATGTTATCTGTAGGCGTGTGATATTTGAAATCAGATCCAGAGACACTCTGTGGGCAGTATTGGAGATAGGGAAGAAATAGAGGCAAAGAGAAGAGAAAAAATGATGAGAAACAGAAAATGTGCAAAGAAAAAAAACACATCACTTTAAAGCCTTCATAACAAAATTTACCCTCTCTTTATTTTCCTGTCTGCTGTTACATTTTGCAGTATAGTAGCAATAACTTCTACTGCTTCACAGCACACTCACAATAAATGGCTTCTGAGCTTGATTTATGACCTCAGCCAAGTGCAGGCATTTAATCATTCCCAGCAGCTGTTTAAGGTCCCTATATCACCATTCAGGAGCGATTATCTAGAAAGCATATTTAAAGGCCAGGAGAACTGGTGGCTGGTTATAGAGCTGAGGTTCAGTTCCCAGGGATCGGGGGCTTGAAGCCTGGGCACCTGCTAAGGGCTTTCCTTCTCAGGGCTACAGTATCCTCCTTGTACAGAGATCAAAAGATGCTCCTTGGCTTACTGAGAACTGGGGAAAGCAGTTAATAGCCCAGAGAGCTGCAGCTCATACAGGAAAAGGCCCCATAGCTTGCAATACACTCATTCAGGAAGTCAGCTATGCCCATGAGAAAAATCTGACAGTGAACGCAGCATGCAGGCTACACTGTGATTAATAACTGCCCTTTCTCTGTGGCCTCTTTTACTGACACTGGCCTTTTAAAGAGCAGACATAGGTCATGCCCCCATTGCATCATGATTTTAAGTCAAGTAATTGAGAGTAAGCTCAGTGTTGGCTGCTTTATCCAGGCCATGCTCTGAGAAGGAGGCAGTTATTCTTGGAGCTAAAGGAGACATTTTTATCTACAAGGTAATGAGTGTCATGTCTTTTAAATTTCTGGGCTTATAAGTGAGAATTTGGGAGGGGCAACTGGCCTGGAAAGATATGATGTCAATTAAAGATTTCTCTCCTGGTCCACACCACCCCCTCTGGCTGCAAACCCTCCTTGGCCTTTCTTTCTAACAGTGTTTCAGGATCCATGTGACATCTGGTATCTTCCTGAGGGGCAGCCACCCAGTTAGGCTGGGACATATATTACTGTGTTATCTCAGAGCAGAGACCACCCCCCCCCTTGCATTCAGTCCATCTGGGAGAGGGCCTTCTCACTGGCAAGCTCCATCAAAAGGAATGCTGACAGTGGGCAGAAAGCAGCTGAGCCCTGGACTAAGTGGAATCAGAGTGGGAGTGCTAAAGAATGCCCAGTAAGGACTTTTTGTGGAGAAAAATGGGGGTTTAAAAGAAACATTCAAGAACTGTTTGGCTGACCCACATGACGAGCCATGACTCATCCAGCAGGTTGAGGAAACCACATAAACTCTGCAGGCTTCATTCCCTCATCCATCACCAGCTTTTTAGGAGCACACAGCAGAGATACATTCTATTTTAGTAAATTCTTTCAACTGAATGAGAAATCGTATCTTGGGCAATTTAGATTCTGGATTAGGAAGAAGTGAAGAACCACTCAAATTATGGAAGAAAGGAACTGGACCCAATGTGTTAGACCCCTCTGCATTTTGGTACCTCATTTCATCCTCACAGCTCTACAGAGTACCTACGACTGCTACCAGACATGAGGAAACTGAGGGTTAGAGGAGCTCCATGTTGTGTTGAGGTCACAGTGAGCTACAGAGCCGGGCTTCCGTGTGCCAACTGGAAGTATGCACTGCACTCATTTTAATGGAAGGAATGGGTAGGCAAAGATGACGCCTTTGATCACTGTATTAAACAGGCTCATATTAAGACAACTTTTGTTAACATGTTTCAAGCAATACCCAGATTCCTTTGTTGAGCTAGTATTTTACTTAAAAAAAAAAATCAAAGTTGTCGTTGTCTCTGTTACTGTTGTCAAATAATTAGGGAAGAAATTGGATAGGATTTTAAACATCTGATTTGCCAGGTTTCTATGAGACTGGAATATGTGACAACAGGAAAAAGCTTGTTGAGCTTTTCGAGTCTTTTGAAACCTTGAGTGACTGTGTACCTCAATATTTACTTACCTATGTGTACCTCGCTGACAGCTCCCTGGATGTCTGATTTAGAAGCTCACAAATTTGGCAAATGTGTTCTAGTGATGAGCTGTGCAGCACGGTGTTTTAACTGTGGAGTTAGGTCTGAGATTCAGTTAGCAACTGTGTGACAGCACATAGGTTACCTAACCTCTCTGAGCCTGAATTTCATCATCTGTAAAAGGTGGATATTAATAGTGCATACCCAAGAGCTTTACTATCTGCCATGTGGTAAGCACTTGCTTAGCACCCAAATTGTTTTCCTAGTCGTGGTAATGCTCCTCCTCAGTTCATTTTTGTTAATTCCCAAACTCATAACAATCCCCTGAGCAATTCTGAGAATGTATCTGTAGGACAAACAGACAGCTAGACATTTCCTGAACCTCTATTAATAGGCCTTGGGGTTTGGGGAGGAGGATTAGCTCATGGCCCTGGTGACACATAAAAGCCACCTGATTCTGCCTCGCCTCTTCTTGCCTCAGTAATATTTGTCCCTGATACATTAGAAACTGTCCCCTTTCATGTCACAAGTCCTTATACTGAAGACAGTCAAACTAAAGAAGGCACAGACCCTCTGCTACTTCAAAAAGCTCTTTCTGCTCTTGCAAAAGCTAAAGGTGAAAACCTCAACCAACTGACCTACAGTTTGAACAATTATATCCTACCTCTTGCCTCACGGCTTTTATCAGAAGAAAGAACCTACTTGACGTTCATCTCCCACTGCCAGTCCCACCACAGAGCTGTTGGGACTCTTGCCACGTCAGCCCATCAGAGGTTGCCACAGGGCAGCAACAACTCGTGAAGTCTGGAGGAACTGCCATCTCCAGCACACCCATCAAGTAAGTTGCGGCATGGTGTGAGGGGATGAGGAGCAGCTGAACACCTTCCCAGAAAACCAGGGTGAGGGGAATAGCACCCAGTCCCTCAGAACAGACAGACCATGGGTTGTTTTCTACTTCTGAAGTAAGTAAGACAGTTTCCCTGCTTTGAGCTGTGAATGCTCAAAGAAGATCAAGTACCTTGTAACACTCATCTTCCTGTCATTTAATTCCTGGAGGGACTGGGGGAACTGGTATGAGATGCCATTCTGTGCAGGAACACCGCCTTTCAGTCCTCTGGAACTTGCGTGGAGCTGGACACTATAGCCACCCAGTGGGTTTATTGGGTGCATGAAGAAGTGAATGGGGCTTGGATTCATCCCACTAAAGAATAACAGGTCTTGTCTATTGACAACACTCCATACACCTCCTTATTTGCTCAAACTGAAGTGATGAGTCTCTCTCCACTTCTTTCCTATTCATGTTAGGGACTAGGCCTTTGACCTTGGGCCTCCAGAATCATCTCAACTTCTGGTGCACCCCACTTCTAAGGCACTGGCCCTGATGTCCAAGCCCCACTACAATGCATGAGGGGTTTATCGTTTACACTGAGCCCCCTTGTGCCTCTTGGCTAGAAGAGAGAGCTGAGGGAAGTGTTAAAAACCTTGAATTTGGACCCTGGAGCCTGTTGGCCACTTAGCTACCAACCAGTGTTTCAGATTTTGATTTTATGAGGCTTTGGAAACTTGATCTCAGAGTGGGAATACGACCATAGCTTAGTGGAAAAGCATGGCCTTTTTGTTCAGATGGAAAAGGGAAGAATCACATCTCTGTCACATATTACCTATATGCAACATAGGTCCTTGTGGGATGATGGCAGGGCTTAGAAAATATATAGTAAAACCCTTGGCACCAAGGCGCTTTACAAAAGCACCTTTTTATTGATATTGGTGTGAAGACATTTCTAGATACTCCCCATTAGGGATTCTCAAAGTGGGCACTGGCTGCCCTAAGAGCTTTGGAAACAAGACAGTGGTCTTTTTGGTTGTCACGGTGTCTGGGAGACGTGATGCTGAACAGTCCATGATGCTGGGCACAGTCCTACACATTAAGATCTCAGTGGCTCTCACTGCCAGGTGTGTTCCCTTTCAGAATCACTGTCCCCAAACTTCAGGCCCTCTCTGCAGTGACCCACTGCACTCACACACAACCACGAGATCTACTCAGAGCCTTTCAGAAGCTCCAAGGATATTTTGGAGTATCTAATCACCCAGAGGCTGAGCAACTGGCTCCAGATGTCTTTGGAATGAGCTTGGAATTGGAAACCCTGCATCTGAGATCTTCCATTGATGAGTTATATAGTTCCTTGATTAGAAAGTATCTTCTCTTCCTTGAACCTCTTCTTTGTCATCTGTCACTTAGTGATACCAAATGGTTATGAGTATTAAATCAGAAAGTGCACTTGGAAATTATTGGGAACCATAAGGTCCCAAGAAGCTACAGAATATACGGATGTACAGTATCATGGACTGACTAGAAGCCAAATTCAGTCTCTTCCCTTGAGAAATCTGACTGGGCTGGGCAGTGCTGTGCTGAGCCATATTGGACCCTGAGGCCCAAGGAAAAATCAATAATGCTTACTATCTGTCTTCTTTAAAATGTTGATATTTTGTCTATCAGGATTTTTTTTGCAGTAATTTTTATTTAAAAATATTTCATGGCAGTATTATTTACTTTGATTACAGAGTGTTTTGGTATCCCCTTAAATTCTGCATCCCATGCAAATGCCCCACTCCCTCACCCATGACCTGGCCCTGGGTCTGAGGTCTTGGCTCAGGCTCTGGAACCTTCAGCCCAGCTGGTTGTGCTTCAGTCCATGCCTTTTGTCCCTTGTCCTGTGGAGGGGAAGAGAGCCTACTAGAGTCATTGCTTCTTACAAAAACTATAAACTTGAAGGAGTATCAGGTTGTTCAGTAGCTGCCTTTTCTCTCTACTAAATTACTCTAACTTAGCTCTTCTTTAGGCTGCCTCAGCTTCCTTAAAGAACCAACTTTTCAACAATTTGCAGCCTGGCTGCTGATTTCTGAACCTTCTATTGTGAGAAACAATATACTGACAAAAGAATGCCCAGTGTAATTTATATATGATGATTGGCAATGCATTTCCAATCATTTTTCTCTATTAAAGTACTTGGAGACCAGCGGGTCTACACGTAGCTCTGATGGGTGCCACTGTATCCTATTGTGTAGTTTTTATTACCCAGACACCCACCTCTCCCCCACCAAATGCCCTTGTTACATCCTAAAATTATAATTAACACAGTAGGCAGGGGCAGTAAGACCAGATGATTTCTTCAAGCCTCCCAGCCACAACTGAGCTATGATAGAGGACTGTGGGGCATGGTGGCTGGGCGTTTCAGCTACATTTTTTATACTTTTCCCAGTGGAGGAGAGTTGGTAACAGCATCAAATCCTGCAGCCTTTAAAAAGTACATCTTGTGACCCAGTATCCTAGATACTTAATTGGTTTGAATTTTTTTCTTAAGAAACAACTGCCACAGTTGAACACAGACTTGGGCTGATCTATGATCATCCTCATGTGCACTTTACAGGTGAAAAGCTGAGAGTAATAAGAGTTAAAGCAACTTGCTCAGAATCACATGGCTGGTTAGAAAGCAGGTAGGATTTGAAGCTCCCCATCTGGCATCAGAGTTTGTGCTTTTAATCACTATTCTATTCTGCCTCTTGGATGAAATCAAGTAGAGTGATTAAGGTTAATCTTTGCAACAGCTCCAAATGCCAGATAATTATACCCATTTCCACTTGATGAAACTGAGACTCACTCCAGAAAGTAAAATAACTTGTCCAAGTTTAACTCTTCCTTTTCTTAACTGAGTTAAATCCAGGAAAAAATTAACATGCTCCTCTCTGTTCATAGTTCCCTCTCCACAGGAAGGGCATTCATGAAAAAATCAGGACCATGTCAATAGGACCATGTGCAAGCATGCAAATCAGGAAGAAACAAGAAATAGGTTTCTTTTTTTTAAATCAGTTAAGGGGAAAAATTTTGAATTTTTGCTAATACCTACAAGGAGTTTAGGTGAGAAAGATCAAACAGCTCGTGAGCAACAGGGCCCCCTTAGGTCTCCATTACATCCCAAGCTGGTGGGCTTAAACAGACACTCTGCTGACCCCCAAGGTGCCAGCTTTATTTTAAGAATGAGTATGTTGTGGATAAAATGAAGGTTCCTGTGGCCAGGATTCTCACCTGGCCCTGGTTGGCTACCTCACTACACACGTGTGGGGTGGGCAATGCATTGTTATTGACTCTATATAAAGAGCTCCGCGCAGTGCTCTGGGCAACACAGTTGCATGGCTGCAAGGCTGCAGGAGAGCAGAGCAGAGGCTGGAGTGGTGGCAACACCGAGGACAGAGGCCCAGAGGACAGTTGTGCGGGCAGAGGGGCCCAGAGGCAGAGATGCCTTGCTGTGTGCAGACTCGCTCTGAATGGACAAGATTCTAGTGATTGACCTGCCACCATGGAAATAAAGTTGGCTATAACCCTTTCACCCTAAGAACGTTCTACTGTTATTTCTTAGGTTACATTGAATCTTAGATTACACTGAATCCAAGTGAAGTTGCCTAGGACTGAAGCCCATTGGCAAGACATATGTGGTTGCTGATTTAATCTAACTCATGTTGTTTCAGCCTGGTAGCCTCAGAAAATACAGAAGCTAGATAGCTAGCTCTCTGCTGAGGACCAGTTACTGGAGGAGACAGGGTGCTTCACTGGCCTGGTGTGCTCCTGCCCTTGGTGGGCACACCTGATCCAAGCAGAAGGATTCCTGCATTGCTTCTGGAGGACAGCACTTCCCCCACTCACCGCTCTGTGCTTTTGTTCATGGTGTCTGGGTTTAGATGAATGAGATTTACATAGTTGTAATAAATATTAATAACCATTTTAATCTCAGTAAACCTTTCATATGAGACATTCATATCACTTCCCAGACATCACAGGCTCCCAATGAGAGTGAACTAATCATTTTGCAAAGCTGTACCAACTCGGCCAGGCCTTTTGGGCTGGGTGTGTGTAACAAAGAGCATGTTTGGGGAGAAAACAAACAAGGGCTTAGGGCAGGCATGCAGGTAGATCAGATCCATCAGCCCACTCCCATTTCCAAATATCATACATCTGTCTCTATTTTTAATTGATTTACCATCAGTGCTTTACTATTTTTGCAATGGGATGTTTTATAATATTGATGACAATACCAGAAACTAATGTTAATCAAGTTCTTACATGTGCCACATAATGAGCTGTGTTCCTTCAATGCATTATTTCATTCAGTCCTCCCAATTAGATAGACATCATTATCATTCCCACTTTACAGATGAGAAAACTGAATCTGAGAGGTTGCCTGGCCCAGGTCATTTTACCAGTAAATCCCAGGACAGTATCCGGGTTCAAGCTGAGGTTTGTTTGCTTCTAATAATCTTTGGCCATCAATGGGAGAGCTTTATCATGCACCTTCTTGTTGAAACCAAAAAGTTTGGAGCAAAATGGTATTGTCCAGTTTGAAAAAAATTGCCTCAGGTAGACCCAACCTTGGCTGGGGACAAGAGGAAGAACAGAAAGACAGAGAAAGGTAGAGAAATAGAGGAGGAGGAATTACTTCAGAAAGCCTTGTGAATTAGGGGCCTATAAAATGAATATTTTCCATCCATTCATAGGATCAGGCTGAATAAGCTTCATATTCATGAGCCATTTGAACTGGAACGTATCTCAGGGATTACCAAGTTCATGCTTCTTATTTTACATGAGAAAATTGAGAAACAGAGAAGTAAGTTGTTCAAGGTTATCATAATAATAAACTCTGGGATTATGTCCTCCATGATTCTTTTTTTCTTACAATTACTATTTGTTATTTCTTAATGTATTTTGAGATGTGTACAGATCAAATGTTAATGCAAAATAAGCTATTTTGCTGTTTTATTTCTTTACCTGTAAATTATTACTTATTGGTGTTCTATGCATCATCTGTCTCAGCATATGGAAGTTCTAGAACACTTACAACAATCATACACAAATGAAGTCAGCATGATTATTCTCTAAAATCATCAAAATTTTTCAGTTCCAAAATCCAAAATTCTTATGTGTCATTCTCAAAAAGACAGCTGTTCCCTCTAATTTAAGACTGATGTCCTATGTTGTGGGAGTTTGCTGTTTATCTGTTTTCATATTGCAAAACATGGGGTGCCCCATGGGGTCTTTGCTGGCAGGAAATTTTGGTTTTCATTTTTGTCCTCAGTGCCTTAGTATGAGCCTTGGCCAAAATCTATGTTCATCAAATGTTTGTTGAGTGAATGATGGATGTTGAGTTTAAATGATGAGTTATGTGGAAATCTTTCTCATTAGTAGAGCATTGTAATAAAAGGCTCATCATTAATGCTTATGGAATAACAGAGCAGAAATGTGGAAAGGCATTCTGGACCCAGGCGCAGACCTGACCAAAATGTACACTGACAATGTTGAAACACCCAGTACCTTTTCAGGATTAAGTAGCCGTATCACAATTTATCAGCCAGAAAACAGCCAGTGATCACTAAGGTGTCATACACTATTGTAATTTTTAAGGGGAAAGGTAGTAATATGAGGCAGTAAGGGGCACCATAGCAATTGCTTTTAATTATATTGGGTTAGGTGTTCTTTAGTCTACATGAAAAGTTAAACCTATATCTCCAAGTACCATAAAATTTTCTACAATGATACCCTGTGAAAGCTCAAGCCACAGGTGAAGTTTTGGGGATTGATTCATGCATTCTTTTCATTCATCATTCACTGGATATTGTGCCATGTGCCAAAGTGATAAACACAAAAAACACAGTCTCCTGCCTTCAAAGAACCTGCAGTCTTGGTGCACAAGGAAACACACAATTACAATAAAGCTCAGTTAAGACAACTCATTCTCAAAGTTAGGCTGCCAGGGCTGAACTCCCACTCCACTCTTCACTAGTTGTGTGCCATTGAATAAGTCACTTAACTTCTCAAAGCCTTGAGTTATCAAGTGTAAAATAAGGATAATAATATCAAGCATGCAAAGCTCTCAGAGGGTTAAATGAAATAATCTATATAAATTTTTGGCAGAGTATATGGTAAGTATTAAAAAATATTAGCTACAATAACAGTGGTTCTTATACTCCTATTGTAAATATTTTAATGGAAATATGAACAAAGGAAGGGCACCTAACTAGGAAGGATGGGAATGGGGGTAGATGAAGACGACTACCTTCCTAAGGAACCATGAAGAGGGGTATGAACTAGTGGGCAGACTGTGTTCAGGATTGCATGGGACTGGGATAAGAAGTAGTTGATGGCACAAGTCCAAAGACTTGTAGAGTAAAAACCTCAGCTATTTAAGGCTTATACTTCCAATCACGGGACCAGAGAACATGAAGAAGGGCAGAGGATGACACAAAACAGGAGATGCAAATGGTGGATCACAGAGGGTCTTAACTTTGAAGGTCATGTAGGTTATTGTATTTTAATCAGAATTTTGGAAGGGTCATTCTGGCTACTGTGTAGGTGAGAATGGCTCCAAAAGCACTGGATCAGAGGCAGGGATGCCAGTCAGAAGGCTATTGCAGAGATGCAGGTGAGAAATGATGAGAACCTTAACTAAGGAAGCAGCAATGGGAACAAAGAGGGATGAAGGGATTTGAGAGGTTTTTTTGAAAAAAAGGGGAAGGACTTGCCAATTGGATGTGAGAAGCAGAGGCAGAGAGCAGTCTAGGATGAGATCCAGACTTGTGGCTGGAGAGATGGGAGGGATGGAAGAGCAGGAATTGTGGGGCAGTGCATTCATTTGGGACAATGTGGAGTTTGTGGTTCTTTATAGGACTGTCAGGGAGAGGTGTCTAGTAAGCATTTGGAATGAAAGGTCTGATGCTCAGAAGAAATATAGGGTAGTAAAGTCACAGAGAAAATTCAAGGAATTATTTTATGTGTTGAAAACACTTAAAGCCATCTACTGAATCTTTGTTGTTTTTGTCGTTAAAGATGAGAGCACTAAAGACAGAATATATGGTTCTGTTGGAAGACTGGCTTTCAATTTTATTAAAATAAACTACCCACTTTGATGAATGGAATTTCTAAGGTTTTTTTTTTTATTTTTTTTTTACAATTCTAACATGATTCGATTGTTCCAAAACATCCCTGTGAATCTAGAATCACCTTGTGATGACAGTGAAACTGTGGCCTTAAAACTACCTTTGTGGGTGTGTGGAATAAATTTATACTTCAATGAAAGCCTACTATTATAAATGCATACAGCCCCAAATGTGCAACGACTGTGCTTATGAAAAAGAAAAACCAATAAAAGCACTATCTACATTTACCTACTCTGATCCCAATTGGCTGCAAACAGCAGAAGAATCTTCCTGCCGTAGTGATCACGGTTTTCCAGCACTCCAGGGAACCCATCGATGAGAGCCCTTTTAATGCCAGGATCATCAGCCTTGAAGTTTTTGAACATGTCCAGGTTTAGCTGGCGGTACTGGAAGTACTGGGCCAGGAGTCTAAAGGCATCTGCTTGGTGAAACTTCCTGGCTCGGAGAAATCTCAGGATGAAGGCATCGTCTGTACGTAAAAATCCAATGTCAGGCCTGGTGATGATCATGTCCCTGACTTGCTGAATATCCTGATGTAAAACATCTGGGTTTTCATTCAGTTCCAGGCGGGCTTTCTCTATAGTCTCTGGACTGAGTCCAGCCTGTAAGTGAGTCATCTTGGCCAAATCTCCTCTCAAACTGCTTAATTTCTGATATTTTGGAAGAAAGGAGACAGGTCCCATTCACCTGATAGTTTGCTGAAATTCAGGCCCATTCAATAGCTTTTTTACTACCACCGAAACAGAGAAATAGAGGGTTTCCTTTCTGTTCCTGGGAAGCAGTAGGACATTCAGGTCCTATATGGTGGTAGCCATCCCAAAGAGGAGCAAAACGGCAGCCATCTCTTCCTGCAAAACAAATGCACACAAGAGATGCAAAACAGATGGTACAAAGTAAGTCTGGGCCAATTAATTGGAACTTAGATAGAAAACCAATATATTGTGCTGTAAGTCTAAATATATTAGGCATCAAAGAATAAAGAGTAAATTACCTTTAAAATGGGATATTTGGAATAACTTTATTATTGACATCTTGAATGCATAAAATGCACATATTTGAAATACATTTACTTACATTAACTAACTGACATAATAGTATATGGTCACATTAGTAATAGATTGCTCTTTTATTAATTACTCTAGGAAGCAGTGAGAAGATGGAAAAATTCTTCTCCATTACAGCATGCTTTACAGGGCTGTTCACCAGCCTAGTATGGCAGAGGAATTATGGCTGCATTACAATTTATTGCTTCTCGTTGGCCTCTTTTCTCTAATAGAAGTATCCTTCACAGAAACACCCCCTCTCCCACCTTTTTTTGAGGCAGTCATTTTCATCTTCACAATAAAAAGGGACTGTTAAAGGTCACCCTATCCTAACCCCATAGGTACCTAATTACTCAAAACTGAGCAAACAATAGTGGTGGGGGTGGCGGGAAAGGAAGAGGAGACAGCTTTATGGCTGAAAGCTTGATACTCAATCAAATTCAACAACAGTGAGAAAGGATGTGCATGTGTGGACATTACAAGCAGTCTTATCGTTGGCCTTTGTTATTCTTCATCAAGGGCTGCAAAGGGACTTGAAACTGATAGCCTCCCTACCTAAGCCAATATCCACATGGTTTTGAAAATCCTTCCCTTTACTGCTCTGTTATCCTGGGATATTCTATTACTTATGATAATGATCAGGTGTTTTAATTCTCTCAGAGACATCCCTTATGATTTCTATACCTAAATGGTATACAGAGAAACACCCATATTATTTGCACCTTTCTCAATTTAAATATAAATGTTTAACCCCTGTCAGACATCTGTTTGGTCTAACCTGAAAGTTCCAAAAATCAGAAGACATCGTAGGTATAAACAAACTTAGAGGCATGTGTTTTTTTCCTGAGATTTCCTAGGTCAATAGTATCTGCAATAAGAGGCAGGGTATTTACCCTCAACCCAATTATTATTGGTAATGCTTTATCATACAAAATAATTTAAAAGATAAAATGATTCTTCTGCTTAATTTAGAACTACCAGTTATTTCTTTTTTGTTGTTGTTACATTGTATTTTTTATTGAAGTATAGTTGACATACTATACTATATTAGTTCCAGGCATACAACATATTGATTCAACATTTATATATATTACAAAGTGATCCCCATTATAAATCCAGCTACCACCTGTCACCATACAAAGTTGTTACATATTATTGACTATATTCCCTATTCTGTACATTGTATCCCCGTGTCTTTTTATTTAATAACTAGAAGTTTGTACCTTTTAGTCCCAGTCCCCTACTTTGCCCACCTCCCACTCCTTTTCCCTCTGGCAACTACCACATTGTTCTCGGGACCTATGAGTTAGTTTCTGTTTTACTTGTTCATTCCTTTTAGTTTTTAGATTCTACATGCAAGTGAAGTCATATGATATTTGTCTTTCTCTGACTTGTTTCAATCAGCATAACAACATCTCGGTCTATCCATGTCATTGCAAATGGAGAGACTTCATTCTTCATGGCAGAGTAATATTCCATTGTGTACCTATACATCTTTATTCATTCACCTACTGATGGACACTTAGGTTACTTCCTTATCTTGGCTATTGTAAATAATGCTGCAATGAACATAGGGGTGCATGTATGTATTTTCAGCTTAGTGTTTTATTTTCTTCAGATAAACAGCAAGAAATGGAATTGCTGGATCACATAGAACTACCAGCTATTTTTTAAGAGAGACAATCAACTCCACATTTCAGCTTTATATTGCCTTCATGATATTGAGGATATGAGGACCATTTTCAAGGAAACAGAATAATAAAAATTTTATTTATAAAATGTTAGCTTTGTAAAGTAATTTGTAAGAAAATAGCATTTAGCTCTGTAATGTTTCAAAACCAGTAATAGAACAGAGCCTTGATTCTCACTGATTTTAAGGACTTAGAATAGTAAAGGAAAATAATGCTATGAACTATTCCCAGGATTTGAAGAAACTTTAAAATCCATCTAGTTCAATGCCCATCTGATGTTAAAATTCCCTAATAGCCTCACCACACCCCTTCAAAAAGTTGCTCGATGTCTCTCTTTTCCAATTCATCCCTACACATACTGCAATCTATCTTTTCTCTCAATAACCAAAGATCCCAGGATGATGATATAACTTATTATCCAAATTTAGACATTAAGGGGCACTAATAATAATAATGATGCTGGAACAAGGCATAAACTGGGATAATTCCAAGCAAACCAGAGAGATGATCATTCTACTAGTGAGTTACCTTTTTGTTGCTACATCCAATAGACAAATTTCAGCACCTGTTATGGGTGACCTTTATCAGTATTTGATGTTGATAACTTCACCCTTCTTAAAACTTTCTCTCCCATTGTCTCATGCTCTCATGCTTCCCTATTATTCCAGACACCCTGATTTTTCTCCTGGCCTTCTGTCCATTCCTGTTCAGTCTTCTTTTTCCATCCTCACTACTACAGTGTGGTGCTTTTCAAGATCCTGCACCATGATTTAACCACTACATGTACTATAACTTCAGTCCATAGCCCTGTCTTGGTCTTCAGGCTATACAGCCAACTGCCTACTAAACACCCTCACTTAGATGTCCCCAAGACACCACAGATTCAGTATGTTCAAAACAACTAATCATAGTTCCTCATCCTGAATTTGCTTCCCCACCTCCATCTCTTAGTGACTGATCATCTTCTGTGCAGTTTCCCACACTAGAAACCTGGGGTCAACATTATTCTGCCCTCTTCCTTATGGCCCACTTCCAGACAATTACTTCCATAATGTATTTCAAATCTGCCCAGTTTTGTTCGTCCATTGTCACTGCCTGGTTTAGACCCCACCACCCCTCATCTGCTCAGTGCTGCAGCACTCTCCCTACAGTACCCCTGCAGCCAATCGTGCCCTTTTCCAGTCCATTCTCTGTATTACAATTGAAATCTGCATGTCACACCTTGATTGGCATTGATCAATAGCTTCCAGTCATCCCAGGATAAAGTATAAAATTATGTAACATGGCTTCACCTTCCAACCCCTACCTGTCTCTCCAGACTTACTGTCCAGCCATGCAGCCACACTGAACCCCGTGCAGTGACTTCTCACCAGTGTGGGCCTTGGCAAAAGCTGCTCTCTCTGCCTGTAATGACCACTGATTGACTCCTCTTTGCCCTTCAGGTGTCATCCTGGGGAATCATTTTTTTCTAGGAAACCCTCCCTGGCCTTCAGAGGTCCCTGGTAGCCCCACAGCCCCAACTACATCACATTTTATTGCCATTTTCATCTCTCTTCACTCTGAACTCTTTGCAGAGAAGAGCTGGATCTCATTCATCTGTGTATCCCCAATACAGAGCCTGGCACAAGGAGGGTTATCTTTGTGAGCCTCAGTGCCTGGAACAGTGCTTGCCATGAAGTAAGCGCTCAATAAATCCATATAGAATAAATTAATAAACAGAGTAGTCAAAATGTTGTTTCAATGAGTAAGTAGTTTCCCCTTCTGCTTGGGTACCTCTAGGACTATCTTTCTTAAATGATGGTGTTGCAGCTGATTTTAATTTCCTTCCTCATCTACAAAGTATTTTTCTATCCTAGAACAACTTAGCCTAGGCACATTGTACTTCAAACCACTGCCTCCCTGAAGCATGCTGGGAGAATTTCACTGTTCCAAGCCATGGCACAGGGTGCTTAGAGCATGTTATAGCAGTGGCTTGTCCCCTACAGATTTAAAGTTGCTGGGAGCAAGCTATTTACCTTACAGTTCAGGGAACTCAACAATGTTTCTGAGATAAATTACTACAGGTTCAAGGGGAAAGTTGAGGTTGCAATTTTCGTGATGCATACAGCTATACCTCTAATCTGTAATATCTGAAATAAATTTGCCTCAATCTGTATCTTTATTCTGTGCTCAGCATACAGTAGAAGTTTCTGCAGAGAATACCCAAGGAAGGGTTACTGGATTTCATACTTAGGATGAAATATTTTCCATTAAAGGCAAATCCTTTATTTCAGTAATTTGAATAGACTGCTATCAAATAACAACCTCAACTGATAATTTCTAAGGCACTAAAAATGCTGTGCTATATAAGAATTTTCTCTCGGACAAAGCATTTTTAATCTACTGTAATCTTTTGTTCACACGGACTTGATTCTCATTCAACCTTTCTGAATATTCAAACAAGTAAGGAAAGACACATTGGACTTGGTATCACATGAAGTAGGAAACATTTTCTGTCCTGGTGTATTGATAATAATAATAGTTTTAATTTATTACTTATAACTGCATTTATTCTTCAAATATGGTATTCTGGGCACTTGCATACTCTTTTTATATATTATGTTATTTAATCCTTAGAACCACTGTATGAAATGAGTATATTATTTTCCTCACTTTTCAGATGAGAAACTCAGGCATAGAGAGGTTAAATGACTTTCCCAAGGTCACATAGCTACTAAGAAGAAGAAACAGGATTCAAGTGCAAATAATCTTTCTCCATTTCCATGCTCTTTACTGCTATGCTGTTCTGCCTCTCATATGTAGCAGAGAGGTTCTACTATTTACTAATTAAGACTTACATGACCTTCAGCAAGTCACCTTCCCTCTCAGAACCTCACTCTGCTTCCCTAAAATCATTCCACATTTACAATTCTACGTACCTATATATGACTAAGGGGTTAACAGACATTCTTAGGTAGCTTCATAACATTCATTACAGATGTCCAGTTATCATCTTGTTCTTGTTTCTTCATTGGAAGATGACTGAAGTTATTTAAAATCTAGCTGTCTATGCCTTTTCTAGGCATAATGTTTTGCTCTTCTTTTATGTATTTTCCTTTGATTAAACACCACATCAAAGACCCTGACATTCTATTTGATACTTTGCCACTCATAGCTGACTGCCAAGCTTGACCTAGGCTTTGAAATGCTTGACAACCAAAAAGGGCAGTTAGGTAAATTCCTGTGAGCCTCAGAAACTACCATTCCCATTGCTGGGTGGGTCCCAGATGATTCTTCATTTAGAGATCATTCCAAATATGTGGACAGTAACTTGCCATGCTCTCTGGGGAGCCCAAGGCAGAAACTAGCTTCCACTTCAAATCCATGCTTTTTCTGGTGAACTAGAAATTTAGGTAGTGGTATTTTTCTTGAGGGGGAGGAAAGAAGAATCTCCATATCATGATATTTGTAATCATGGCATCCACAGATTCAAGATTCATATTTCATCTTGTTTCCATTAGCAAAAAATCTGTTTGTATATTTCCTCATACAGAATTCAGTGTTAAGAAAGTGTATTTGCACACATACCCACACCCTAGTATTTATGAACCAAGGAGTCTAAGTGGAAAAATCATTTTAAGAAGTATAATAATCCAAATCAAATCCATTTTGGTTATTTCATAATCTATTGCTCTCATTCATTTCATTATCTTCTGAAACACACATTATAAATAAGTAGTAGGAAACAATTAGAATAATAGCCATGTCTTGTCTATAAATATGTACATGTGTATATGCACTATTTCAGAGCATTTTACATCAATTATCTTTTTTTTTTCCATTGTTACAATGATCCTGCAATAGGGAGAAAGAAGAGAATTCCCTGAGCAATGCTTAGTATCATGTGAATAATGTAGGTAGAAGTGCTTTGGAAATGAAAAGCTCCATTTTACATTTACTGCACTATTCTTGTTGATATTATACTTTTGTTGTCTCCAGGTAAATAAAGGCCTGGAACCAGTAAACTTTTAGCTTAAAATCAGATAATAAGCATGTTAAATGGGGGAGAAAACAAACAAATATTTGTTGAGTGTTTGTTATATGCCTAGTGCTTTGATGTTCTGTGATTTAATCTCCACACCAACCCTTAAAGCTAGTTTATAACTTATTAGATGAAAGGATAAATCTAAGATTTAGATAGCTCAAGCATAGCTGTTAGAATGAAGATTCATACCCATGTCTACCTGACCCAAAGCCCATGTTTTGTCTGTGACCTTTTGCTGCCTCTGAGAGTATGCTTCTCCTACATCACTGTGGGTACCGGCGCCCTCACCATCACTCGCTCACACAGCAGGCACTCACACCTCACCAAGCCTAAAGATGTCATGTTGTAACATTGGCCAGACCTGGGAAGAAAAGGATACATTATTGTCATGATGAGGAAGGTAAAATCTATAAAGCCTAAATATTGCTTGAAAAATAAGAACAACAACTAATGAATAATACCTCAAATACTTATTGCTTCTGGATGTCGTTGGAAATACAAAGAAAATTTTAAGTACACATAAATTTAAATTAATATAAATATAAATTTTAATTAATATAAAATGAGAGGCTGTACCCATATTTGTTTCATGGGCTTCTCTGATAAGAAACAGATGAAAAATGAATCTCAGGAAAAAAACTTTCCACATGAAAATCTAATCAAGTACTTTATCCATCAGTGTGTGTGTTATATTTCCAAATTTTAAATGTATATTGAATTAGGTTAAACCTTATGGATCTTCACCTTTCTAAAATCTCACTTCAAGATTTTTAACTGAATATGCTTTTCCCCTAGGAATGCTGAAAGGAATTTTTATAATGAATGAAATAAAAATAGATGCTGTTGATACATCTAGACTGAAATTGAAAATCACAGTGAGCATAAACCTTTCTTTTTTAGTACAACTCTATTTGAGATCTTTCCTGAAAGATGATATGCTCCCTTACTGCCAGTGGAGCCTACATTTAAGTATCTGAGTTTGGTTGATTACAACATTTTTTGGTGCTGACCAAAAAAAGACTCTTTTTTCCAAATGATGAGTTTGAGATTGGACATTAGAGCTTGTAGGACTTCTCTGCATTAAGTGCTGGCGAAGGAACGTTGAGTCCTGTGAGTCACAGATTGGCTCCCAACCCACTGACTTTCTCTCAAACATTAGCCAACTTGCAGATATGAACTATCTACACCAAGGACAGGAAGAAGAGTCTAGAAGGATAAAGGAGAGACCTTTAATCATCTGAAAGTGCAGCATGACCAGAATTTAGACCCTGGCTCACAGTCAACTTTCCATCACCTTTAGGTCAATCCTAGCCCTGGGTTTACCCTTACCACATAAATATTCATTAGATAGACTCCCTCGGATCCCTTTAAAATAGCAACTAAGCATACAGTCATCTACTCCCATTTGCTCTTGCTCTTAAGAAAGATAAAAGTAAATTGGAATGAGGTCTATCAGAGTAGAGACACTGAGAACTTCCGTCCAAATCAGATGTCAGATCAAAATCAGAATAGGGTGGGACTCAGAAGAAGTAGACCTATTTGACAGAGGATTGTGTTCTGAATTCTAGAACAACAACAAAAAAATACTTTTTTTAAGTTTGCTTTGCAATAAATAATGCAAGAAGTTGAAGAGAAAGACAACTTGTAAGGACAGCATGAGATTTTCTGCCTCCTCTCTATCTTAGGTAGAAAAGTGTTTAATTGAAGTAGTGTTTACCTTACACTTCATTGTGTTTTAAATACAGACAATCTATAGGGAAAAGAATGAGACACAGAAAATTAAACTGGAATGTTTTTCAATGTCATTAAAGTATCCCCATAAGAAGACATTGGCAGTCAATGCCCCAATTTAAAATTTAATTTTAGTTGTGCTTCTTAAAAGAATCAATGGGCATGGAAGAAACAAACACTTGACTCTTCTGTCATCAAGGGACTTTCTCTAATAATAGACCCCTTTTTGAGAAACAGGATCTGGAGGAATATAAGAAAGGCAGGGCTCACCCAAAGACTGCCACTAAATCCACTTGTCCCCTTCTACCCTCGGGGTTTTCCCCGTCATGTCTATGTGACTGGGACCCTTCTGGATGTGAAGGGGCAGACGATGACAGCAACAGAAATCAGTTATAAAAACTACCTGGTGAAAGTGAAACACAGCCAGGTACAGATGAATGAGGTGGGAGGAAAGGGGCTATTTGTATAACTTTCTCCTCAACTAAAGCTATGATTTCTGAACTATCTGAACTATTGCCTCAGAACTTGGAGCAGTTTTTATTTTGTTTAAGTGTGAGTGTCATTATTTAATAATGAGACATAACTGTGGGAATATTAAAAAAGAGGAAGACTGTTCTTTATTGTTGCTTCTCAAATCATGGTCCAGGGTTCAGAACCACCAACAGCACCCATGAGCTTGTTAGGAATGCAGGATGTCAGGACCCACCCAGACATGCTGAGTGCAGAGCAGAATCTCCAGGCAATTTGTATGCACATTTATCTTTAAGAAGCACTAGGTCTACAGGATTTTCGCAATGAATCAAGAGGATTGAGAAGGTAGGTTAATTACCTGAGGTCAGAGCTCACACAGTCTGTGGAGAGCAGTGCTACTTTGCCCAAGAGTAGAATAAAAGCCTTTCTCCAATAATGTGTTCATTCCTTTCAGAGTAGCAGCACTCATAAAAACTTATCAGATCACCCTATTAATTGTTTTCACATATGCTTGTGTGCTCTCTATATAAATCAGAAATAATGAAGAAAGGAAGGCAGGAGGAAGCAATAGAAGGTGGGAGAAAGGGAAGGAAGAAAAGAAAAAGGAAAGAGAAGAATCTCACGTTTTATTCCTTTTGTTTTATTGTGACCACACATCAGGCCTTTTAGTCATAGAACCTGTGTTTTGAGCCCCAACCGCCATTCCCAAAGCAACAACTTCCCTCCTACATCTTCCCAAACTACAAAATAATGGACATTGAATACACAATGTACTTGACTCATGTAAAGGTATGGAACTTGATGTAAGAAATTTGAACAACAACAGGAGTTGAACTGATGCAATGTGATTTTAAGGAGAAGAAATGTAGAGAGCAGTCAGCACAATATCTATGAATTGGGGATTTGGCTAAACATGTACAGAAACCAGAAATGTCCAGGAACATCTCAAACACGTATGGGCAAATCCTGCTAGCTCAGAAATCAAGAGGAAGAAAATCTCAAAGAAAATTAGTCTCCCAAGACAGAAATCTTTCTCTGATATTCCCTGTCACATGATAATATATAATGTGTTACCTGGGTTACCTGACCCCAGAAGGTATGATAAAGGGCTCTGAGAGGCAGCAAAGGCAGTGAAGAATAATGAATTTATTAATTGAATAAAAGAGTTTTTTTTTTTAATTGGGAGGAGAGTGACCAGTTGGTTTCCATATCCATGAAGAATCAAACCAAAGAAAAAATTCCCTTAAGCTATGAAAAACTTGGATTGGAAGTTAAGTGCAGTTTTCTCTAGAGAGATATAACACTTGGGTCTGACATTAGGGGCTGCAGACTTATAGTAATTCATACTGTGGATCTTCTGGAAAAAACATATCCCAGTGAAATCTGGATAAAATGAATAATAATCCAAATAGAAAAATTTGGGAGAAGGATGTAATGGGGAAAAGGTCTCTCTTTGCAATGTTGAGGGGGTATTTCTGGGCTAACTGCATATGACTAAACTTCATATTTTGTATACCCATCCTGCTGTGTTGCCTCCTCTTTCTGAGTCACCACGTAACAGGAAAGCAGAAAAGACCCAAGTCAGCCTGAATCTACTTACTAAGGATGGCTGTGCTCCCAAGGAGTGTATAAAGCCATGAATAGACTTCTCAGGATTAACAAGGTGTACCTTTTGCAAAGCCTACAGAAGTGAGCAGACACCGCCACCAGTTCTGAAGAGTTTCAGGTTCCCTTTTGGAAAATGAAGGACCTTACAGCTTTATACTCCATGATTCTAAAGGGTGTGCCCCTCTGCGAGAATGTCTACAAAAGTGTATGATCCCCCTCTGCTGGAAAACATGCTTCCCATTCACCTTTAAATCCATAATAAAAACGAGAAGGGTCTGTTATTGAAAATATGAAAAAAGTAAAATAGTCTTGATAGAAAAAATAAATAAAAGAGAAAGCCAGGATAAGCAACAGCCTATAAAAAACACCAAGCTCAGCATATCAGGCAGAGCGAGGCATCACTTCTGAGACAGATGCCTGTAAATCTCAGTGAGGCAGCACTGTTTTGAATTTTCCAGCCTCAGGAAATTGTATGAAGCACAGGAAGACAGCCGCATTGGAGGCTGAGGATTCCTGGCAGAGTTTCTGGAATTCAGTGAGTTTCTGGTTTGAAGCAGCTAGAACTGGCAATATGTACACTTTTTTAATTTGTCTGGGCTGAACCATTTGCTGCAGACAGATACAGGAGTTTTAAGAATCTCATTGCTTGGGACTTCAGAGTTCCTGCTTACTACGGATATTACCAGTCAAAGAACAGTATGTAGATGATCATATTTTCTTCCTCTCTAAAATCCATTTCACCAAATATTTTCACTAGTTGTCTTGGTTTCAGTTCAAAAGTGAGTAAATTTTAGAGGCATATAGAATTATGCCAATATTTATGTAATTAATAGCAGTAAGTAACTTTTGATAAGTTCCACTATTCTTCATTCAAGGAGAGTATTTGGTGTGAATTTTTCCTCAAAATTTCTTTAGGATACTTGTTTGTGACTATTCTTTATTTTTGACAATGTGTCTCATGATTGGTAAAGCTGCTTTAGATAAAACTTGCTTCCATTTACTTACTGAGTCTTTTTCTTTTTAAAGAGGCAGAATAAATGTTCAAGGGTGATTTTTAAATGAACCTTTTCTGTCCTCTGGTTTAAACCTGATTGTTACATGTGACATGATATTGTTTCCCCATATTAAATATGACCCATCTCATTTTTAATTAGAATGTTGATTTTATGATTAAAAAATCCCAATAGCTAGTTATTCAGTAATAATTGATTAAATGGGTACTTACCAAAATATTTTTATTTATGACATGCTCAGGCACTTATTTTCTGATATTTGTTAGGTCTTATAAAACAGAAGATACTGGCTAAATTAAAGAGGAGCTGTGACTTGGGCTTGGACCTTTAAGATATTTGAAAGATATTCCAACTTCCCTTCAGCTGACATAGAAAATGATAGCACTCTAAAAGCAGAGCTTGGTTAGAACAGTTATATAAAATGCCTTTTCGATTTCTGCACTCTAGTACCCTTCACTATTATAGGAAAATGATGTTATCGCCTGATTACTGAGAAAGCACACAAAAATTTCGCCCTCCAAATCTGAGTCAGTCCTTGACTAGGAATGAACAAAGCCAGACCATCTGCTCTGAATATCATTACTACTTTGGACATTTGGGGAAAGGATCTATCTCTCTGCTTCAAAGAGAGGTTTCCAATTGGAAAATTGAAATAAGTAGACAGGAAGAGACATTTAAACAAATTACACTTTCCAGTGAGAGCCACGTTTGTTAGATTTTTATCATCACCATCACTTTTTCACTCTGGCTACAGAGTTAATCTTTGGGGTCTCCATTTTACAAGACATTTCAGTAAAAAACTTAATTCCAGAGTTTCTGCAATAAACCCTTAGGAAGAAAAACCGCGTGTGGGTGAATATGAGTCATCAATCACCCCCACCCTGCTTCCTGGTGATTCTCCATTGGAAAGCCAGAAACACGGATTGAGCTTCTGTGTCTGTTTTACTGGAATAACACTATACTCCAGGCCATGTTAATTTCCTGAACTAAAGAATCTCTAATCTGCGGAAAGGCAGCTGGCTAACTGCTGGTGTCTGGCAATTACCCCATCTGCCCCCTCTGCCTAGGGTCTCCCTCTCCTGTCTTCACCTTCCCTTTCTCTCAGGCAGGCTTCTCTTTGTTTTCGGGGTGTCCTCCATCTGAACTTTCCTTCCTATGCCTGAAAAACTTGGGCTCCTTTCCTCAACCCTGCGGACCTCGGGCTTTGTCTGAGTGACAAACACAGTTGTGTTGGCTTTAGTTACGGCGCTGGTGGTGGCAGAGCATGACGGTGATGGTGGAAATGGGGGTGCAGATGGGGTAAAGGAGGGCAGGCTGCGTGGCGCCGGTGGCCGAAGGGTGTACCGCGAAGGCGTGGAGAGGGGTGCGGGAGAGATGGAGTGCGGAGGGATTGCAGATGGGAGCTGTCCACGCACCGAAGTGCTGAAACGCCGCAGCCATGGTATCGCAAGAACGGGAGGGAAAGGCAAGGAGGCGCGGCAAACACAGAAAGGAGAAAAAAGGCAACAAATACCTTTACACGGCCGCTCAGCCTTGCTTTGGGAATGTGTTTCTGCAGGTGTCTTCGCTGCTGAGCTGAGTGGGTGAGATCGCCTATTCTGGCAGGTTCGGGCTCAGATTTCTCTAGAAGGCTGTGAATGAGAGCTCAGGCTCCACGGGGCTCTGGTTATGGTGGGAGGGGTGTGCGCCCGAGACTCCTTCTATACCGAGACGGGCTTTCCCCTGGGTCCTAAATGCCTCCACACTGTTGCTCTCTCCTGTTCCGTCAAGACAATACAGAGAATTATTGTAATTTTGTAACATTTGAGACAAAAAGTAGTGGCACCGTCACACACAAACACAAGCACACAGAATCAACCTTAAAAACAGAATCTTTCAAACCGATTAATGCAACCTCTGAAACAGACCCGTGTGTTAGTGTGTGTGTGTAAATTTAACAGATTAGAAAGTATCACGGACCTATGGGGAAAAGGATGGATTATTTTATTAACAAATTGGGGTAATAAAATGAACTGTTTGGAACAGGCTCAAATTAAAGCCTCCTCGCACCAAAATTAATTTCACATAGATTACAGCACTACATAAAGCAATCACAGAAGAAAAATCACAAATCAATAACAGAAAGCAAATCACAAAACAAAGATCACAAAGAAAAAAGATCATGTTCTTGTGCATAAAAATATTTTTGATGTAAAAATATCATAAAAGCGTAAGTATAAATGGCCACTTGGAAAAAACTGCAACATATATGTTTCATGAATAAAATATCTCACACATCAAAAGAAAAACCCATTCACAGTTTAAGAGGAGAAAAAGGAAGAGCAAATGACAAAGAATTCACTAAAAAGGTGAATGCATAATAACCCTATTTTAAAAAATCAACCTCAACAATAAACAGATATATGTAATTTAAAAGAACACTGAGGTGCAGTTTTGACTGAGGTTTTAAATCTATTTAATATTCATATTATTGCAATAATAGTGAAAAAATGTAACCATTTTTACATTTCTATTTTACAACATATGTCAATTGTGATAAAATATACATGCATATAAACCCAATAATTCTACCTTATGCATCTTATCCTTAGCATATAATCAGATATGCAGATAAAGATTTATGTACATAAACTGAATTTATGATCATAGAATTTTCAAAAATAATGGAAGTATTAAAATCATATGTAGTCTATAATATCTGTAGCTATTAAAATGTTTTGAAGACTATTAAAAAGAAAAAAATACAAAATGTGAGAAAAGCAAGATATCAAATACAGTACTTGCCTCTCGATTATCAAATTGATAAGATCACAGGATGACAGGATGGGATTATACATAAATTGCTATTTATCAAATTGGACAACTTGATGTTTTCTTACATGTATTTATCTAGTTACCTTACTTACTGAAAGAAGAAAACATTAAATATTTCAAAGCAATCTTTTTATCATATATTTCACAGAGACCTTAAAGTTGCCAAAAGTCTTCCAACACTGACACAGTACTATATATTTATTTACATATCTGTTTATTGTCTCTCTCTTCAACAGAATGTAAGTAACATGTGGTAGGAAATTTTGTTTTGTTCATTACTGTGCCAAGCACTTAGAAGTGTGCCTAGAACATCATAGGAGTTCAATACATATTTGTTGAATAGAAGAATGAATGAATGAATGACATAGTCCAACCATAGTTGAAAATATTTTATGAATTATGAATTTCACATAGGAAGTTATCCAAAAAGTTAAAGTACACCAAAATGATCTGAGGTTATTGTGAGTTTTGATCAGATATAAAGGGACACCTTCCACTGCATTGTATATTTGAAACCAATATAAGATTGTATATCAATGATACCTCAATTTAAAAAAAGGAATAAAGGGACATCTTCAAAGGTATAGCTAATCATGGGCATGACTTGAACAGTGGAACCAACTGTGAATTTTTTAAAAGAAAAGTTTTCTGCAAATTTTCACTGTAATACTCTTCATTTCCTTTTTGATCCTGATCCCTTTAAAAGCTTTGTGGACTTTCCTTTTTTCTGAGTTATTGATTGTTATTCTTTTTTTCTTTCTTCTTTTCTCCATTCTACAACCACAAACAGAAGTATTAGCCAAGACCAAGACCTAAGTGTTTCATAAGCTTATGATTTTAAAAATTCTTTTTTAAAGTTTAAAATGAATTTGGATACCTTTGCTCAGCTGGTGTTCCCTTTCAGTTTTTCTTCCCTATCAATCATGACTTTTGAATGACATCAGTGATTACCTAGCCAAGTTTTATTTGTATATTCTACGTTGTGAGGTAGAAAAAAAATCATATATATATGTATATATATGCCTGAATGTGTAATATACATACACTGTCCTTCTTTATAGCGGAAAACTATCCCCACTTAATATGAGGCTGAGACATAAACCCAGAGTGCTCCTGCCTAATCAAAAGGTACTGGTTGCCAAAATTTATCTTATGTTCTAAAATTTTTAAAACAGCTTTAAAATTACTTATCAGAGTGAAAAAATTAACTTGTTTAAAATAAGTCACGTATATTATCATTAGAACAGATATGCTCAATATATTAAAAGATTTACTTCTTCCCGAAGTGCTGTGAAAGTGTACCTTTTGCATTCCTTTTATATCCATGATTATCCTTGTGTTGTTTGGGATAATACTTAACTTTCTTTACCATTTAAAATTCCTATGTAAGAACAATTGCCCTTTACTGAGAATGTTAGTGTGTTAAATCTGTCTTTTTGTTTCCTAGGTCCCAGATTTTCTTTGCTCAGAGCTTTTTCCTGGTAATTGCAAACCAGAGGCGTCTGTGATGGGTGTCTCTTTACTCATTCTGATTGACATCGTGTTGATATTTTGCACACTCTACTCAACCTCCATTTCAGCTCTTCACACTACAGCTGCCTGCAGATTTGTTTGCAGGATTCCTCCATGTGCCCCTTTGTGTATAAGCAGCTAATGCGAAAAGTGAAAGAGTGGCCTGATCACAAACATGACTCATGCTCCTCACCTGTGTCTGATGCTCCCAAGTCAATTGCTCATTTCTGTACTGCCTTAAAGGACCCTGTGAATGTTGGGTTTGCTGTCGTCTAGGCTTGGATGGGGGGAGGGTGCTTTCTACAGGTGAAGGCTGAGAGTCCAAGCAGAATGGGATAATACCCAGAGAAATCTTGATATGTATGAGAGAAGTATTAGGATGATACCATAATGGCAAAATAGCACATTTCTAGACAACTGCCTAGCTTTAATATTTAAGTACTGAAAAATGTCTGAGGGAGGAGTAAGGTCAAATGGCAAAAGTAAGAATGTTTTAGTTAGCCATAATAATATTTTGTTTTCCCCATAGTTTTGCGATGTACATCTCAATATGCTACCATAAGAGATTTCTGTTATCTAAAATGCAGGTCAGTTTTGCAGTTGTAGAGTTCATATTAGTCATGACAGGCTAGTTAATGCTGAGAACAAACTAACTGAAGTCCCGGCAGCTTCCCACAACAATGGTTACTTTCCTGTTACACTGGTTTGGAAGTTGGGAAAAGGTGTGGCTCTGTTCCACCTGCTCACCCGGAGGCCAGGTGAGGAACTACTACAACAGGGATGAATAATGCCTGGAGAATTTGGGTCTGCCCTTACGCTTCAGCCTGGAGGTAATGGGCATCATTTCTGCTGGAGCTCCAGGGAGAAGGGTGTTTGTTCCCAGTCCGGGGCGAGTCCCCTATGAAACCGATGAAACTCAAGGAGACGGAAAGTGTAGGCTGGGAGAAACCGTTTTTATTGCTCACAGCTTGCTTAAATTTGCTGACTAAGCTCAGCACCCTCCATCTCCTCCAGGTGCAACTCGTGTTCTTTCTCTTCGGTGCACTCTCCTTCCCCCCAACGCCTCCCCCCACTGCCCCTTCTGGGAGGAACTCCATTGGTAGGTCCATGGAGACCGGCAGACACCAGACCAATTACATTCCAGGGAAGAACGGAAGGAGATAATGGCCGTTTTCTCTCCACCCCTTGCCCGGGAGGCTGCAGCGGTGAACACCTACGGGTACGTAAATGGACTAAGGCCAGGCAGGAGATTCTGGAAATTCTGCCATTTACCCCACAGTGCTCATGGCCCCTTGGCCAGAGCAAGTCCCATGGCTCTATGCAAGGGGGCTGGGAAACGTGGGCAAGTGCAGGGATATTTGGTGAGCAGTCAGTGTTTCTGTAACAGTCTCCCTTGTGGTTACTGAAACAATCTTAGCCTTCTTAACACAGAACATAATCAATCCATCTCCAAAGATTCCTTCAGTTACTACATCCAGTTCCAAGTTCCAAATCTCTAGGTTTTATGCAGTTGTCTTATCTCTACTACTGATCCAAATGTAATCCTTTTGTTGTGAAGTGTAAACGAACATACAGATTATTTATAATCCCTTCCCTTAACATACCCAATATACAATAGTAGAGAGGTACAAGGTAGCCACAAGTAAGCACTCTATTCAGATAGGAAGGATGGAGAGATACCTGGCAGACACTGAGTCCAGTAATTCTGAATCACACTGGTCAGATGGCATGAAGACCCCCTACACTGGAGGTAAGAGGATTTTTTTTTTTTTTAGGGCCTTACTCTGGTCTCTGGGCAAAGCTTCCTAATTCCTTTGTTCTCCATGTGACCTCTGGCACCACATTCTTTGAGGTTCTTGTATTTTCTCTATTGTGCTCCTTGACCACATCCAAAATGGGAATCAGAGAATATGCCTTCAGTTGAAATTGAGTTTCCAATTTTAGTTTCAAGTTCTGCTTTACCTGAATCACAACAAACATATGAGTTTTTGATTAGCAATATGCATTCAAGAAACCACACAACCACATATTAAACATTTATAAACTACAGCATTTATTTCCTCAAAAGGCTAAGTGGAAAAAGGAAGCTAAAAAAGTTGGAAAAGTGGTATGCAAACTGAATCTCTGAATTGGTCAGTCTTTCTCTATCTTGACCATTCCCAGATATCTTCTGCTCATTAATATTTCAGTATTTCTTAGAGCAATTCAGAAAGCGCAAGTCATGGATTGTTCCATAAGAAGTGTGACACTGTGGCAAGTTGGATATTTCTTCCAGCTGGGACCTGGATGGTATTAATATAATTCACATTCTATTGGTTCAAAGTTAACAACATTCAGAGTTACACCATTAAGCTGGAATGTTCCTAGATGGTCATATCCTAATCTTTACTGGGCAAGGTGGCCATATATAAAGTAACCTATTTCCTTTGAAGTGATTGTAAGGAACCCACCCGCCACCCCAGCAGCTTTCCCTACTGTTCTATAAGGACAGCTGTCCGCTGCTTCACCCTGGATATGTCTGGCCTTGAGAAACTTGGAAAACACAGCGTGTTGTACCCATGAGTAAGGAGCTAGATAAGAGCCTTGAAGGCCGGACACCTGGCCATGAAGACCACTCGCATGCACGTCTTCAATACTTATGTAACCATGAATTAGCACTGTGGCAAGATGAAAAGCACAGCTTTATGCAGATTAAAGTGACTTCTTTTGAGCACCCTCCACGGCGACTCCCTCCTCCTCCTTCGCTCTTTGCATCACCCCAAAGCCTCAATGGCAACCCGCGTACCCCGACATTAATGTAAAAAGTTGAAGATCAAATTAAGTTTACATCTAGCCAACTTCCCATGTAAGGCAGGTGAAGGCAGGTGGTTACAAGCAGGATGAGGCATCCTTTACAATATTTTGAAGCATGCATACCTCAACCTCATTAGGGGATACACAGTTTTTCAACCCACTCTCTTAGCATAGGAAACTGTGGGTACATGGGTAATTTTAATTTCCTAAGGCTCACAAGCTTTTTTACTCCAAGTTTATAGCTTTCCTGGAAGTAGAATTTTCTTAAGACTTCAGAGCTGCACTGTCTATCTGACTTAATCATTTCCATGTTTCAATATATCCACCAGGGTTCTTTGGAGACACAGATCTCAGACCCGCTACATTTGCTTTTTTATCCCCAAACCTCTCTCAATATGTTTGAGCCACTCTGAAGTAGTTAATGGTAAAGCCAGATCATTTATCTAATATTTTCCTTGAGAAATTCTAAACCACTGAAAGGTTTTAAGTAAGAATGAAGGTCACACCCTTAATCTGATTCCTTCCAAAAATATTTGGTTTGAATGAACCATCCCTCAAATGCTTTCTTAACTTCATCTCTTTCTTTGGGCACAAAATTTAATTGGCCTTTCCACCATGAAAAGTCTTGGATTTCTGGAAGCTTCTATTTCCTTGTATTTCTACTTTGAAAATCAGCCATCTCTTTCTCTCTTCCTTTCTTTGTCCCTCCTTCCCTTCCTTCTTTCCTTCCTTCCTTCCTCCTTCTCTCCCTCCCTCCCTCCCTTCCTTCTCTTTCTTTCTTTCCAAGTGCAGCAAATGATTACCAAAATAAACTACTAACACTTTCCCCTAGAACCATGAATTCTTTAAGTATATAATCTTAGTCCTAAATTTTTGCACCAAATGTTTCACCACTGCATGACATGGACTGCTGTCTTTCCCACCTATGATATCAGCCTGCTAACCAGGTGTTGCCAACCATTAAATGAACACTACACAATTTATTTTAACATAGCATTCCACTTCCAGGAGATGGTAGGCTCTCCTTCAATACTAAATACATCCAAAGGTCTCAGAGGCTTAATACATCAAAGTTTTATTTCTTATGCTGGAGGTTCAGTACTAGTTAGCAGAGAAATGGGGTATAGGGAAGATAGGACTCTGCTTGCACAAAGTCAGACTCAGGAAAGTTCCCATCATTTAGAAAGCCATGAGAACTCACTCTTCTTGCTGCCACTTAGAAGTGATCTATATCATTTCACCTCATAGCCTTTTGACCAGAACAAGTCATTTGGTCCTACTGGACTGCATGGAGCTGGGAACAGTAGGGAAGTAACTCATGTGCAATAGAACTTAAGATGGAAATGTAACCTTCATCTCATTTCTGTGACTATGAACAATGAACTAACAATGCATCATTCATACTGATATGCACCCCCCAGGGAATCACTGTGCGAGGTCAAACAGCAAGAGGTACTCAAGTTTGGAAATTCTTGACAGAAAGGAAAAGTAACTCAATCTGTAGTGAATGCCTACTATGCTTAAAACAAGGAGGCATAACTGCTACTATCAGAATTATTATTTCTATGACTTGAAAACAAAAGAACTTAGTAATCAACATCAGTATGATCAAAGAAAGAGCATGAGATGGACATAGAACACTTTGGTTCAAGCTTCTGCCTTTTACTAACTGTGGGATGTCAGGTGAATTACTCTAGTAAACAGGTGTTTTCTATCTGGCCAATACTCCTTTGGAGGACCACCTTTCCTCTGTTTCCTACTAGTCCTATCCAGACCATGTCACCTGGCACTCTGGGTAATCATTGCTGCACAGCACCTCAGGTGGCTAAAGACAGTAGAAGGAATAAAGCCAGTGAAACCTTGGAGACCTGTGGAAAGAGAGTCCTGTGGGTCCCATTTCTGTCCCAAGGTTTTGATTCCTACAATTCTTCCTTCAGTTACCTGAGCCACATGAACCAGCCCATCAAGCTAATTTGAACTGGGTTTCCATCATTCCTATTAAATAGCCACATTTACCTCTGCTGACTTCTCCAGAATAGTTTGAGGAAACCTTGCTACTTAGATTGTAATTTCCCTCCGAGACCTAGTCCTAGGAGGAATGTCTACATCCCAGAAAATATCCCCTCTAAGAATACATAACCTTGGGAGGAGGAAATGAAGAGCAGTGAGTTTAATGACATTTCCCATATTAGGACTTGCCTAGAGTACTTCTTATCATCTAGCCAGATAATCTTGGGGAATATCAACGTTTTCAACATAAGACCCCCTTTGTTTGGACAAAAAGAAGCATTTGAAGATTAGAAACTGTATGCCTTAATTCCCACCAAACCCCTCCAAAGTAGAAATATGTTTTTGAGCAGAGTTATTCATTATGTCATAATAACTACGTGTTATATCTTTCAGATTGGAAAAAGCAGATCCACACTTTTATTTACTTCATCAGATGGGAGTTTTTAATACATATACACAATTTATAATAATGATGATAATAATACTAATAGCTAACATGTTAAGCTTTTGCAAAGTATAAGCAATATAGTAAGAACTTTACAAGCCCTGTGTTGCTGAATCTTCATAGCAATCCCATGAGGGAAGTATACTTATTGCCCTCCCATTTTACCAGGGAAACTGAGTCACAGAGGGGATAAGTACATACATGAATTATTTGCACAGCTAGAAGCATAACCCATGTCTGCTCACAAGGTCAATGCCCTTAACCTGTTTTCTACTATACTAAATGAATCCCAGAAGAATTGGGCAATCTTGGAGAACTAAAATATGTCATATTTCAGTGTTGCTCCTGTGGTCTTATAATCAGGTTCCACCTTGGCTTCTCTCTCTACTTCCTCTGCTTCAACCAGCTGCTTCTTTCTCCCTCCCCCTTTCTACTTTATGTCTGCTACTCATGCCCCCTGCCTACTGTCACCTCTATGTATTCCCTCACTCCACTTGAGATTCTCTATGTGTCTTGTATTCAAACTTTCTTAGAACCAAAATCTGATGGGCTCAGTTAGTCATTATCGAGTGAGGAGCATCCTTCAAAGGCAGCATGATAGGCTGTTCCACTGCTAGTTGCCTTCTGCTCAGAAGCATCCTGGTTCTAATCCGCTGTGGCTAGAGTGATGGTGGGGTGACATAATTGTAATGGAACACCCAAAGACACTTTTTCTCAAAAGGAATCATGAGAGGTAATCAGAACTTCATGGTTTGTTAGTTATTTGTTTCTACAAGTTCATGACCATCTTTGCAAGTTTTAGGGGCTAAAATAGGCAAGCCAGTCACTTGGTAAATTTCTAGGGTTTGAGATAAAGTATCAATATATTTCATGGGTGGAATCATGGAAATGATTTGCAGTCATGAAAGCAGGTTAGGATATAAGGGATAAATGGATGTTTTGAAGAGCCAGAATGCAGCAAGTGTACCTTGGACATCTAATGGGATGGAATTGGAAGTATGGCAGAAACACAGAACAGGATGAACTAGTGAATGGAAGGACACTCTCTGTATTAGGGTGCTAGGGCTAATAATAAGATACCACAGCCTGGATGACTCAAAAAACAGAAATTTATTTTCCCACTGCTCTGAAGCCTGGAAGTCCAAGATTCAAGATGCTGGCAGGGCTGGTTTCTTGTGATATCTGTCTCATCGGCTGCAGACTACTGCCTTCTCCCTGTACCCTCCTGTGGCTTTCCCTTTACCTATGCACACTCCTAGTGTCTCTTCATTTTCTTGTAAGGACACCAATCCTTAGTGCCCCATTCTTATGATCCCATCCAACCTTAATTATCTCCTTAAAGGTTGTATCTCCAAATACAATCACCTTGGGGGTTAGAGCTTCAACCAAGGATTTGGAAGAAGGACACAATTCAGTCAGTAATACTCAAACGCCTTTCCTTACCCTTTGGGTGGTGAACAGGCCTGTAATCATCATCCTCATTCTTATATAGCCCAAGTAGCATTGCATTTCAGCATACCTCATCTCAGGACTGAAAGAAGAACCTCTTTTCTTTGGTGTTTTCTGGAAATTTTTGTAATGATGCTATTGAGAAGGAAGCTGTGCAGAAAAAATGTACAAATCCAAGTCTCTGGGTATACAACTTGGAGAGCCTTTATCATTGTCTCCAAGACTGGAAAGCACATGCATTTCTCAAGTGATGTTTAATGCCATTAAAAGGAGAAGACTATGAAATGTGTGGGTGCACATTAATAAGTAAACTTTTGAGGGCTGATGTGTTTTAAAGTACATGATAAGAAATATTCCAAAAATTTTATTTTTTGAGTAGTTACATTTGCAAATAGGAAGTTTCATATCCACTAATGAAGCAAAGGCCCAGGGAAATTCATATCTAGTTTCTTTAAAAAAAATACAGTTGAGCCTTTAACAACACAGATTTGAGCTACATAGGTTTACTTACATGCAGAATTTTTCAACAAATATTTGAAAATTTTTTGGAGATTTGCAACAATTTGAAGAAGCATTTTCTTTTCTCTAGCTTACTTTATTGTAAGAATACAGTATATAATAAATAAAACATACAAAATATGTGTTAATTAACTGTTTATGTTATCGGTAAGGCTTCTAGTCAACACTAGGCTATTTATTAGTAGTTACTTTGTTGGGAGGTTAAAAATTATATGGGAATTTTCCACTGCAAGGGGGATGAGGTGGGATAGGGCAGGAGGAAACAGCACCCCTAACCCTTGCATTGTTCAAGGATTAACAGTACTTTTAAAGTATTTTTACTTTAAAATATGTAATATTTGTTAATGCAGGCAGCTAATCATCTTATTATATTCATTTATTTTTCTTTTCTATTGCCATATCAAACAATATCTTAATATAAAACTCATGATAAAATAGCCCTCCAATTCCAAATGTCAACAGTGTGATTTAAAAAATTGGGTTTGACAGAAATTGGACATCATTTTGATTCCCAAAAGAAGAAAAACTCTAATACAAGGGATAAACTTTAGTGAATGTGTATTTAATTAGGTTTGTTATTTATTTAACATATTTAAACTACCCATTTAATTTAGAAATTAATCCCTTTGCCCATATGCTTTGAATATAGCTAATAATGTGTACAGATAATATTTAAGTACACTGAGCTTTTATCCTATTTAAAACAAGATATTTAAAATTCTCTCTTGTCTTCTATTTGTCATGCCTCCATGACAAATACCATCATGCTAAAGGAGGCCTCATTTCTTCTCAAGAAAATTAATCCACCTCAAAGTTAGCAGTGTTGGTTCTGAAATTTACATTAATCTTATCAAAAATGTTATTGGGAGCCTAAAACTAGATAAAATATCTACTAGGTTTTATACTCAATATACTTAACATATTTTATTATATTTATGTATTTCATAAATAATCAACCAAGTATCTACCTTACATGGATATCTATTGGTACCAATTATTCAAATTTATGTTCTTGTAATAAGCTTTCAATGGATAGTGTAATAGGAGATCATAGGAGAATTATGGTTTGTGAAATTAGTGCTACAAATAGGCCATAAATGGATTTCACCCCCTGTGAGTTCCTCTTTCTGTAAAATTGGAATACCTCTACGGAATCATTTCTGCAGATCTTTTCAGCAACTATGAAGATATTGTTTCTAAAGCTGCAGTTTATAAGTCATTCTTCTGTGAGACCATTAGAAAAAAAAAAGAGAACTGCTCCTTGGGAATAGGTGAAAGGTCAAATGAAAAGCTAGCAAGGAATAGAATTTTTGCATGAAGCCCTGGGAGAGATGACGCTAAGACTATCTGAGCCAAGAGTTGCCTCTGCCCAATAGAAAGCTGCAGCTGGGAGGCAAAAGTGGGGCTGGTTCTGAGGAAGTACCTTGGCCTGAAGGTACTCTGCCTCATGTGGGCAGAGCTGTGTTGTTAGGAGATGGGCCATTAATGTTAGGAAATTCAATTCAGGTTTTTTCAAGCCCCAACTTTTTTCCGTCCTAAATATAACCTATATGAACTGCATCACAAATTGTAAATCTAATAGGGTCGTCAGTTTCCTATGTTGCAAAACAATTACTTAAATATCCTTCTCCAAACTTTGTCATCACTTAGTCCCCTTTTTCCATGCATTGTCCAAGATCCCCAGAGACTAACTCAGTCCAAAGGGGAGGTTCTGGCTCCCACACCCAAGAGAGCTACAGTGCCATGTGACTGGGCCTCTCCAGTCAGTGCCTCTCACAGCCATATGTGGTCTCTGGGAACCCGTTCCTACACAGGCAGTGCCAGTCCTGTCAGTAAGAATGCCGGAGCCTCCCCTGGGACCTCTATCCCAAGCTCAGGCTATCAATGCTGTAGTGCTCAGCACCGGCCTGGTCCAGAGGCCCCAGAAATGTGGGGTTAGGAAGGCGACAAGTACCCTTGGGGTCCACGGAAAGGTCATCCTTAGTGATTCCAAGATGATTTCCTCCTCTGAGGAAACCACTAAGTCATTCTAAGGAGCCTGGCCCTTGACTGGGGGTTGGCTGAGGGAAGTCACCGTCAATATCAAGTCCCCTATTTTACTGAAGAATATAATATGTACATATGTATTTATATATAAATATACATATAAATTTAAATATAAATATAATCTCTGATGGCATCCATCAACACATTAACCAAATCAGCTTGTGTCACTAACACTACCAAGAGCCTGGGAATTGTGTCCAATACCTCCAAGTTATAAAATCAGAGAAATTTTGAACATTGCTTTGAAGATGGGACACAGGAAAAAATGCTCACAAACAGGAAATGAACTTACAAGGACATCTTTGACATTGCAGGGGAGATTGAGCTTCAGTGTTTTCTAGCCAGTCCAAGACATAGAAATCAGTGTTAGAGCACCTGTGATTGAGATTTAAAAACACAGTGACAGAGTGTTTCCCTTGCTTACTGGTTTGTCTGTATTGCTTTGGTTAGTGGATGTGAAAAGTTTCAAGAGGGGAGAGGCCATCTGTTTCTGCTCACCACTCTATCAAGAAATATTTGTCAAATGAATGATTTTACTTGAGACCTTAATAATTCTCTCTGATTATATTTCCTCCAAAAGACCTTGATTTCCCCCATGTGGAGTTGTTGAACAAATGAGGTAGTATATGTAAAGCCCCCAGCAGACTCCAACATTTATGGGAACTGATAGTAGTGACTGAGTAAAAGGAGAGGCCTCCCCACACCCACCCATAGACCACCCCTTTTGCATTCGCCCTGGACTCTGTCCTGGGTCATGAAAGGTCTCATGGGCATACGTGTGGACACCCCGTAGAGCAGGGCATCCAGCCTTGCCCCCAGCCAAGAGCACAGGCATGCTCAGGAGCAGGAGCTTTGGAGGAAACCCATGTAAGCCCCATGCAGGTTTGAGGGCCATTTAGGAAGGGAATTATTGCATCCCCAGTACTTGGAATATGGGAGGGTGGTGTAGACTCTGGGTGGACATGTTACTGGGCACCAGGAGCGCCCCATCTGATGAGGACTGTGTGCACATGGCCAGGGTAAAAGCTCCTGGTACCCAGCTGTGGGGCAGCTCTGGTGCTTAGAATGTGGTGCATAGTAAGTGCTCTATCCACGGGAGGGGGGAGGAGAGAGATGCTCCTGAGCCAGCAAGACCTAACTCCAGTCAGACTGAATGGATCAACAGATACAAAGAAAAAGCTGTGGATGAAGGGTTTAGTCTGTTACCGTGTGATAGAAAAAGGAGAATCTGAAAGACAAATGAATACAGCCCCAGCTCATCTAAGCATCAAGGAGGTGGCAAAGGGTAGGGAACAAGACACCAGAGGAAGGAGAGACCTTAATACACCCAGAGAGAACCTCAGCAGTTAATGGCAGCCACTGTACCGTCTGGTCTACAGGGGACACTGGACTGCAAGCCAGCTTCCCTTCCCCTGATGGCACCATCCCCCACATAGTTTGCCCTCCTTGTTCTTCCAACTCAACCACTGTGTCTCTTTTCTGAGCTTTTATGTATTACTAAAACTTGTTTTTTTTTTTAAACCAGGACCTTTCACGGGCATCTAATATCTTGTGTGATTTTACTCATTTTTTTCTTTCAATATGAATACTATATTTCATTCTATGTACTATGTTAGGTGGCAGGAATACAAAACTGATTAAGACATAAGCCTTATCCTTAAGGTACAGAGAATCAAATAAGGAAGCCGAGTATGCGAGCAAATACTTACAGTGCAATCTGATAAGTGTTGGCTACAGGTATGAAAAAAATGCTGTCGAGCACAGAGGAGGCTTAAAAACTAGGAATCTGATTTAATTAAGACCTAAAAACAAACAAGACAATACTGCCAGAAATCCAACTTTACTGGGAAATAAATGTAAGGGTTTCTCAAGAGTGCAATCTTTCTAACTCATATAGATCTTCTGCTGGGACTTGGCTGTTCAGGGTCGCCCAGGAGCAGAGAAGAGGAGGGCACAAGGGAAGAGTAAGGTATTCCAAACCCATCGATTACACGGTGACCAAGAAGGAAGAAGGGAAGAGACTGCAAATGGAGTGGAAACAAAGGCAGATACACATTGAGGAAGCACTGTTTGGACAAGAACGAGGGGAGAGTGCATTGGTGATGACCAGCCTGGACTTTGTCCTGCATTCTGGCGGCACCTTCTCTGATGGTTAATGGCTTATTCCAGATATGTTAGAAAACTACAAGAATTATTGTTCTCTTAATGAATATTTAGCTCTAAGTCAAAAAGAGTAAGGAATCTGAATTCACCAAACTAAGTCTACCTTTGCTCCTTCTCATGCTTCTATGATGTAGTTGTGGCTTTGAATTCCACATTAATAGCAATTTTTTAAGTAGCAATTTAAATTAAGAAATACTACTGTCTTTTATGCCAACCCTAATGACCTTTTTAAAACAAAGTCAGATTGACATTAAGAAATCTAGCATGAGTATAATAACATGATGGCTTAAGCATGCCATAGGTTTTTCTTATTAATTTTAATTCAGATTCCCTTTTGAGGGAGCAACAACTTAAAAGCAAACACCTTCTAGAGGTTTATTGGAAATTGTGACTTTAAGCTTATAGTAAAAAATGCCATGATTGAATCACTTTTTTTACTGGCTGTTCCCTTCACTATGTAAAATAAGTAATAAGCCCAACCTGTGGTGGGGGTTGAACACAAGACTCAAAACCAAGCTTTCTCCCTCCGCTTGGTCAAATTACTCAACCTCTTGAACTTCCTCTTTACAACTCCTCCTTCTAAAATACTTCTGTGATTTCAGAAAAGTGTGAAATGTTATATTAATGAACTAGATTTTTAATTGGTTCTGACTGTAATCTCTCAGACAAATATAACCACATGGAGTAGAAAGGACTCTAAATCAGGAATCCATATATTTGTGGGGTAAACTGCATATGAAACATGTTGCTCATCCCTCAGTTTTCTCATTTCCTTTCTGGTAAACACAGGGTCCTACTGAAATGCATGTAGGTGCCAGGCAGGTAATAAAAGTGTGTGAATCGGCTCAGGGAGCAAGAGGTGGCAATGGTGGGCAGTGTGGTGGGTGGAAGATCAGATTGCCTTTCCTAAAAGCATTCAAAACCAGTCAGAGAAATAAAAACAATCTGTAGGTCAGATTAAGCCTGGAGGTCCCCTGTTAGCAATCTCTGGGTTAGACAGTGTTTCTTTCCCTCTCCAGTTCTCATAGTCTTTGTTTCTTTGGCTTAAAGTCAAAAATCTCTGAGCACTGGAGCTTATCCCCTAATTGCAAATTGGGCTCCTTTGAAAACTTCATTAATTCTTTGTACCACCAGAGAGGCCCCTTCCATAAATTACTTATTCCATTGCACTCTTTATGTATTACTCAATGACTGCAGTCTTTAAAGCCATCTGACAACCTTATTTGTACTTGGAGAAATGAACAGTCTGTAATACGAATTATGAAGATGTAGGAGTCTACAAGTGTTAATCAACATAAGAAAGTTGCACCAGATTTTAAGCAACCTCATCTGGAGAAGAAAGATGTGTTTTCAGTCACTTTTAAGTCACCCAAACTTAAAAATAACCAGTGATTGTATACTACTTCGACATGGAGATAAATTCTTGGGACCCGAAAATCAATTGCAGTAGTGATAAAAGAGGGAAGTAGCAATTTCCTAGGATGAAAACAACTCAAATTTGCTACATGTTAAAAAACATGGAGGTAAAAATAGTAATGAGCTCACCAATCAAAATTTGGATAAATTGGAGGAGGAGAAGAAAGCAACAAAAGGAAAGTGTGCAGGAATTGAAGTATGGCCTTGGTTAAGTGATTCACTGGGGTAGAGAAATGACATTATCAATAACTGTCAAGAAGATTTAAACTCAGGGAAATCAAGCTAATTTCCACTGGAATAAGCTAGTGCATCTGGCAGTACTGAAGGGAAAATAAAGTCAAAGAATGTCTAATGTAATCTAAGCAAAGGGCAACAAAATAGAAAAGACTCCTTGAAAACAGTATCAAAAGAATGGATCTTAAACCATTTTTTAATCATCCATTGGGTCTTAGCACAACCCTGGGTACAATGACCATACTTGATAAATTATTGTTGATTGTCTCACATCATGTGAAACTTTAAGATAACATGAATGTTGTTTTTAAGAATTTTTATCCGGAATTAGCCATTATTCATCATTCCTAATTCTTTCAATTTCAAAATGACTCTCCTATCACCAAATAGCTGACATCTTTTATATTTTGCCGAGTAACCACTAAGGCCTATGGCTGTGTCCTTCCCTGATCAATCTATAAATAAAAAGTGAATTAATGGGCTTCTTCATGCCCAGTCCTGAGATAGATTCCTTAATAGCAGTGAGCAAAGTTTTCTTAAGTAAATTAACTCAAAATGGCAATATAGTTACAATAAAATAAAGCATATTTTATAGGTCTTAAAACATTATTATACCAACTTGGAAAGCTCATATTTGTTATATGTGTAAAAAGGCAATAAACCCCAAATTAGCTGTGTACCTCAGTCATGATTTTCATATAATTTTATTTGTAATTGAGAAGGATGCTTAGATTAGTTACAAGAAGGGGAAAAACTAAAGTGGTATGAAAAATTGTGCTTTTAATCACAGCTATTTAAGCACTATATGTAGAAAATACAGGAGTTGCTCTTTCAAGGCTGCTGCTAAATTTTCTCATAAAATTATAGTCAGTTATATATCCTATGCTAAATGATGAAAGATTAAGCATGGATCTAAAAAAAACTTTAAAAATAGAAGCTTGTGCGTATGTGTATCTGGGAAGGAGGGTAGTATTTATTGCATATTTTATTTTATTCTATTTTGTTTTGTTGGTTAAATTTTTTAAATACAGCCAGGAATACAATACAAATTTAGATATAAGATGCTAAATATCTGCCTGAGAAATGGGAGATTTTGTTTTTAATAATACCCTTTGATTACATGGATATGTAGCTTCCGGCAGATTCAAAGCCTCACCCCCACAGTATTCTCAGCTTTATTCCGCATACAGCCCCAGGTGCTATGCAGTGAAGGATTGGGTGGGAAACTAGGAACTAAAGCTCAAGAGGACCAGAGTGTATTCTTTTTCCTGTAGATGAGTAAGAATGAGATGAGCTGGTGGTAAGGATGGGTGAACAATGATTCCATCCTTACCATCAGCCACCTGCTCTCCATCTGAATGCCTTGTCCCTAAGGTTCTATCTCTGCTGAAGTAAGCACAAAGTGAAACTGCCTCTTTGTGCTCCACCCTGGGGTTTTCAGAAGTGAGCAATGGGATTCCCCATGCAGAGTTGCTACACTAAAGCTACAATATTTGGACTAGAATGCCAAATATTAATCTATTTTTGTTCTATAACAAACATTCATTAGGTACTTACCATGTGCCAAGGCACCTTTTAGACACTGGGGACTATCAAATAAAAAACACACTCAGATTTATTAAAGAGAGACTTTATTCTAACATCTTATTGCAGGGGCAAAAGGAATTATTGCAATAGAGGGAGGAGGAACATCGTAATAGAAAGAATGCTGTGTCCGTAAGACCTGTAAGCGCCTCAAGGGTTAGGTAACAGAAGGTTTTCCTCTACAGGAAGGAGTGAAATGGCTAGAAAGAACTGCATGTGGGAGGGTGGGATGAAGGAGAGGCCTGATCAGGTAGTAGTAGATCAGAGAATTTTACCCTGGGGCCAATCTGTTTTTCCCTGCCTATTGAGCCAGTGCTGAAGTTCAGTGGCATGGAGGAAGGAGACAGTATTAACCAGTCTGGTTAACAAGCATTTTATCCCATTTGATTAGTGGACACAAGCAGTTCAGCTAATCATTTATGAGGTGAAGAATGGGAAATTGTGACTTTAAGCTTATAGTAAAAAATGCCATGATTGAATCACTTTTTTTACTGGCTGTTCCCTTCACTATGTGAAATAAGTAATAAGCCTTGTTATAGGCAAACAATGGGGCATCAGTGATTCATGTGGAGAAGGGTGGTTCTTTGCAAATAAGCCATTTCTCACACTACAAACACTGAGGGGGATTTCTTAGCCCCAGCCTAAGTTTTTTCAAGGATCACAGGAATTGGGTAAAGTTCAGTATTGTTAGGACATAGCAACCAAATAGATGAGATGAAGGTCCCTTCACTCAGTGACTTGACATTCCATGGGAAGGGATGAACAGGAGCCCTCAGACCTCTCAGTTGATATGGTCATTCAGATCACGTTAAGCCTATGCATAAAAGAGGAGGATGGGCAATGGTGGACAGTGACTAGTAGAGGAGGTTTCTCTGACTGTGGATATGATGGATGGTCTCTTGGAGGAGGTGCCATTTGAGTTGAGAAATAAATGATGCCAAAGAGCAGTCGTGGCATGCTAGGCCATCCCGAATGGGGTATAGTGCACAGCCGTGCTGGAAAGGAAAGCAGGACCAGAGTAGGTGGGGCCAGCACGTAAGGAGCCTGGATTCTGGCTGCTCTGCAAAGGATGCACAGTAGCAGAGGGAAAGTGAAGACAGGAGGCAAGTTAGGAAATGCCCAGGAATTCAGTGGAGATAGAGCACTAATCTGGACTGCAGTGGTCATGTTGGAATGGTGAAAAATGATCCAATTCGGGGTATGCTTTGGAAGCAGAGCTGACAATATTTGCTAGTGAAATTTAGATGAGGCATGAAGAAATAATAACACCAGCAAAGCCTTACATAGAACCTAAAATGTACTCGGCACCGTTCTGAGTGCTTTATGTATACACACACAATTAAACTTCACCAAAAAAAATGGGAAGAGATAGGAACTATATCATCCCCATTTTAGAGATAAGGAAACTGAGGCACAGAAAGGTGAAGTAAGTTATCCGAAGGAGACCTGCCCAGTGGGGCTTCATTACTTTGTTAAGCATGAATTCGCAAAGCATGAAACATGCCCATTTTCTTATGTAAATGTGCACCATGGGCTTGGCAGTGATATAGCAGTGACACTGCTGGCCTTGAGCCTCCAGTTCAGGTTTTCTGGATTTCAGCATGAGGGTATTTGTTCCGACACCTCCCACAGCCTGAAGAGAAAAGTTAAAAAGTTGAAGAGCTAATTTGCAATTATTTGGAACAGAATATCTCTTTGTATAGAGAAAATCTCAGATTTAGTCACACGAGAATCATCTTCTCAACCTAAGATACCACGTGGTCACCAAGTAGGATACTTACTAGCTCGAGCTCTGGCCTGACTGAAACATGAAAGACCACGTGGCAACTTACTCAGTGTTTTCATATCTGCCATCTCACTTGACCTTCACACCCACCCCATGAGGCAGGCAGGGTACTGGTGAGGATAACCCTTTACTGATGAGAGTCTAATGATAAAAGAGGGTCCGTGATTTGCATAAGGTGATATCATTCACAAGCAGAGCTGGGACTCTAACTCATGTCTTTCGCTACTAAACCCTTGGCCCTTCCTACAACACCGTGCCTGCTCCACGCTCCACATGCCCAGTGTGCTTCGTTATAACATTTGCAACTCCCATTCATCTTGTCAAAAGGTAGGAAAACAAACACTCAACTTAATCTCTCCTACTAGCCAAAATGTCTTAGGGCTGATACTGCTGAATCCCAAGACATCATGGATTATAGATAAGAACCCTTAAAAGGAGTTGGACAGGAGCTGGGCAGACTTCCAGCAATTGCTGAAGGAGAGCTGCCCAGTAGGGCTTCATTACTTTGTTACGCATGAATTCGCAAAGCATGAAACATGCCCATTTCCATATGTAAATACAAAGCTGTATTTAAAAGTCAACTGAAAACAATCTGTGGATTTTTTACCACAATTGTATATTTGCAGTATTACAAATAACTGAGATTTGATAGTCAAAGAAAACCTGGGGGTAAAAGATAACAATATGTAAAACACAAACCCTACCTTCTTGTGCTGGTGAGATGGGCAGAGAGTTTTAGCAGAAATCTCAAGCACTCTATGGAAAATGTGAGTTGGTTTTCAATACCTTGTGCCAGCCAAGCCAGCTACTTAACCAGAGACTTTTCGGGGTCATTTTTTATCTGTCAAGCCTCCCAGGGAGGTGTCTTTCTTTTGCTCCTCTCTTTCAAAGGCCCACTGATTCAATGCGCATTCATCTTCCTGCCTTGAGACAGTGCTGCACAGCAGGTTTGACTAAATTGCCAATGAGACCTTCTTAAATCACTGGCACCTTCCCCCACTACCTGGCCTCTTCCAGAGCCTCCAGCAAAAGACAGTGTGACAGGCTCCCAGGGCAACAAGTGCTCTTTGCTGCTGTAGCACTGAACCTTCTGGAGACACCAATCGGGAAAGGGCAAGTCAGTGAAAAGGAGCAAGAAGCCTGAGAGCAACCTGAACGCCTGCCACCCTGCCCCTGAAAACAGCCTGCAGCCTGAGATGTCGGAAGTCGCTTGTCCTAACCTGGAAGGACCTTGGTCAGCAGAGGAAGGGTGCCTAATCTCCTGTCTTTCCAGACACTGAAGTCAAAGACGAGTTCAGCAGACAAGTTCTGAAATTCTCACCAGACCTGCCTAGGGCACTGTACATTTGATGGATGGATGCTGTATTTCCGGACAGTCAGGCAATATGCAATATCTTACAGCATGCTTTAGAAACACGAGGCAGCGAGAACTGCCAAAAGGTGGAAGAAACAAAAGCAGCAGCGACTCAAGCCCAGAAGAGAGCCTGAAAATGTGACCGGTGGAGCCCCGAGGCTTGCCAGGGCTTTTTGTCTTTGGACTTACAGAGGTGACAAGGAGGCTGTGTAGAGGCCTCTCCTGCATTCCAGCCTCCCCAAAACATATCCTTCCGTCTCTCCTTTTTTCAATAATCCTGAAATTATTGTTCGAGAGCTGGTTGACCTGTGGGGGATTCTCGCTAGAGTTGCTGAGCCAGTGCTTCCCCTGTCAGAGCGACACACTCCGAGCAAATGCTGGTGGTGTTTGTAAGGCACAGCAAGGGACATGGCCGACGCCGGTCAAGGGTCATCCCTCTGGATGGGGCCCTGGGCCTCCCCCCGCCCCCGGGAAGCAGTTTCTTAGCACACATCAGCTGAAATGTTGACTGAGATCAGGGAGCTCAGGCCACAGATATTTGATTCTTCTCTGACTGGTAAAGATTCTAGATCTACATGTAGATCCAGCCCCAGTTCTATCCAAATTTGAATCCAAATTCCCAGGAGTTAGGGAAGCTTGGGAATGTGAATTATAAAGAAGCTCCTCATAGCATTCTCACACATAATAAGCTCGCAGATCTCCATTCCCATTACCTTCACCACCTCCCCCTGCACTGCTACCTTCCATTTCCTTTATCTGCTTCCTGGATGTGGCGGTGGCGGTGGCGGGGGGGGGGGGGGGGGGGGGGGGGGCTTCCTTGGCCGGGTGGTGCTCATCAAGTTAGATTAATAGAAAACGGAAGAAAGAAAAAAACTCAGCATAATGAATCCCGGGACTTGGGCACTGAGAGGCGGTCCGTGTCTGGGTGGGGCCAGGAGGGACCACCCTTCCCATCCCCCACCTTTGTACGCGAGACCTGAGGGCCCTGGAGGTCTGAAGACCCTCACCACTCCGCGCCAGATCCTTGGGCTAACCAACAGCTTCACCTGAGGGTTACAGAAATAAGTGGTGGGACCTGCCAGGGGTCGGGAGGAGAAAGGGTGAGGGTGTCAAGTCTTCCCATTCAGCTGGTGTGTGGAAAGAAGAGGAAGAGAGAACGGATGTTTGCTGACAATCTAAGGGAAAAAGCAAAATAAGGTTTTGTTCCTTCCTGTGGACTGTGCTTGCCTTATCACCTAATAGTTGGATTATTTAGAGGCAAAAGGACTTCCAGATGCCTCAGCCCTTTCAGAAATTACAGACACAGCTATGGGCACCACTGTTGTGTTAGGGGGGCAACCTCCAGCACTTCCCTGTCTCTGCCATTCTGAACGGAATGGACCGAATGACATGCAAACAAGAAAAACCTAGCATGCTCAGTGCTGTGAAGGAAACCAAGGAGAGACTAGAATACAGACTGAAAAAGACAGGTAACTGCCACCTACTTTAGGTGGGCAAGGGTGCAGGGAAAAGGGGACATTTAAACTGACAGCAGGAGGAGGAGAAGTCAGAAACGGGGGATGATGCCCTCTAGGCAGGGGCAACCTTTGTGAGAAGGGAGAAATCAGGTGGGCCCTAGAGTTCCTGCAGCAGCTGTGCAAAGGGGAAAAAAACAAGATGGTCTGCTGTCTCTCCTCCAACCCTGCAGCAGCTGGGAGGGCTGGGCCAGGGTGCCCCACTGCAGAGCCATGCCTGCCCCCAGCACCGCCTGCCCAGCCTCTGCTAGTAGCCATCAACACCATGGAGCTGCACATGGTGCTGTGCTCTAGGGAGCCCTGTGAGTATGTTCCCAAAGCCCGAGCTAGGTGACTTTGACGCAAAGATGATGCCTCAGGGGCCATGCTATGAAATATCTCCCCTCATGATGGCTACAAGCAACATGTTGCCTGCATCAGCTCATACTTCTGTTATACATCTTTGTTTTTGCCTTCGATGCCATGGCTGAAGTTACTGTCACATGTAACCAGACTCCACCAGGACTGCACCCGATGAGTGTCACATGTAACCGATGACTTCCCTTGCAATATTTCTCCCAACAAGGAAGATACAGTGCTGATTCCTATCCATATAGCATCACCTTGGTGATTAAGGGTTATCTGACCTGCTGTGTTTTTAGAACTTCTGCTGACATACCAGCAAATGTACCTTGGTGCTATTATTGCCATAAAATCCTTCCCCTGTAAATGATGCCACACCTCATGTTGGCCCTCACCCAAATGGAAAGCCTATCTAGGGAAGACTGCTTGAATCTCCAGGCATCTAAGCAATTGTTATTATATTTCATGTTTGAAAGCAAATTTTTATTTTCAATGAACCCTGAAATTATTTGCCGATAATATGCTGTAGTTTTTAAACAAAGATGATATACTAAATCACTTTTAAGTGATTTTTTAAGCACATGCTTTGGCTAGAACACTGTAATAGTTTGGCTATAGAACTGTTCCCTAAGCCTGGCCTAGAAATCTTTAATGTGCACTTTCCAGACACTGGAAATTTTTTCATGTTTTGTACCTGCTGGGGCCCCAGAATTAGGAGATATGTGTCACCTTCCTCCTCTGGGCTTATATTGTATTTTAGAATATATAAAATGAAACCAAAGTTAGGTACTGCTTTTCCTCAAAACATCCTGTTGTGCAAAATAAGCTCTTATGAGAACAAGAATGTTAATTATGCACTAATTTCACTAGACAAGCAAATGGATGTTCCGATCTAAGTAATGCAGGCATTCACTTACGCTTCCTTTATATGACAAACTCAGTGGCAATTTTGAATTCACTTACCAAGGAAGTTCTCAGTGGTTAGGTGAAAGCCATTCAGTGGCTCTGGGCAAGGAGAACAATGCATAACAACTGTGTCTATGCCGATGTGGTGCATTATGCCTGGGTCCCAAGGGTGCGAACTGATTGTGCTGGCCGTGGCTTTGTGGAATGCTTCTGTCTCCTGGTGCCCAACCCTCCCTGGGCCACCTTTATGATGTATTTGGCTCAAGCCCAATTCAAAGGTTCCTCCTGATATATATTTTCTCAATATGAAACATTTTCTTCTCTCCTTGCAAGAAGCATAGCATTACTGTGCACTTTTGAGAATGTAGGAGAAAAAGTAATCTTTTAAAAAAGTTAAATACTCAATCCTTTGTAAAACTGAGTTGGGCTTCTTTCTTGTTGAATACTATTGAATATCAAGGAAATTTTTTGCATTTTTTAAATAAAAAATCTGCAAATCTACTTATTTTTTCAGCTTTATTGAGGCATAATTGTTAAGATATTTAATGTATACAAAGTGATGTATATATTGTGAAAGGATTCCCCCACTGAGTTAATTAACACATCCATCACCTTACATATTTTACCCTTTACCCTTTTTTTTATAAGAATTAAGTTCTACTCTTTTAGCAAATTTCAATTATACAATAGTCTCCATGGTATACATTAGATTATCAGACCTTAATCATCTTATAGCTGAAAGCTTGAATATTTTATTAACCTGTGGATAAAGTGAAGGGTCCTGTGGCCAGGATTCTCACCTGGCCCTGGTTGGCTAGTTCACTACGCATGTGTGGGCAATGCATCGTTATTGACTCTATATAAAGAACTCTGCCCAGTGTTCTGGGCGACATGGTGGCACGGCTTCAAGGCTGCAGGAGAGCAGAGCAGAGGCTGGAGTGGTGGCAGCACCGAGGACAGAGACTGGGACAGCTGTGCACGTAGAGAGGCCCAGACACCAGCTTGCTGCATGCAGACTCGCTCTGAGTGATAGGGACTCCAGTGTTTCACCTGTCACCATGGAAATAAAGTTGGGTATCACCCTTTCACTCCAAGAACATTCTACTGTCATTTCTTTGGTCACATTGAATCCATAGTGAACTTGCTCAGGGCTGTAACCCATCAGCAAGACAAGCCTCTCCCTAGTCCCTCTCCCACCACTCAGCCCCTGGCAACCATTTTTCTACTCTCTGTTTCTTTGTTTTTTGTTTTTTTGGCTTTTCTTAGATTCCACATCTAAGTGGTAACATGCAGTACTTCTCTTTCTCTTTCTGGCTTATTTCACTCAGTATAATGCCCTCCTGGTTCATACATGTTGTTGCAAAGGCCAGGATTTATTTCCTTTTTAAGGCTAAATAATATTCTAGTGTGTGTGTGTATCATATTTTCTTGATCCATCCATCCATTGACATACACTTAGGGCATTTTCACACCTTGACTATTGCAAAAATGCTGCAATGACTGTGGAGTACAGATATTTCTTCAAGATAATGGTTTTGTTTCCTTTGGATATATACCCAGAAGTGGGGCTGCTGGATCATATGGTAGTCCTAACTTTCTTGAGAAATATCCACACCATTCTCCATAGTAGCTGCACCAAAGCATGCTCCAAAGCATCCAAAACAGTTTACACAGCCTCTTCAAGTATGCTTGAGTCACACATAATTTAAGTGTTTCTGGTCTAAAGTAAAAACATATTTAGGGCTTACAAAATCTTAAAAGTCAATATTTTAATTTACATTCCCACCAATAGTGCACAAAGGTGTCCATTTCTCCACATCTTTACCTGTAAAATCTACTTCTTGTTCATTATTGAATTCACTGTAAAAGAAGGCTTGTGCAATGAAAATTAGATTTGTCCCATCTACAAACCTACAAGAGTGTGCAAAACTGACCAGTGGCCAGTGGGAACAGGACTGGCTGGCTGTGCCCTGTAGAGAAATTGGTAGAGAAAGAGGACACTTGAATGAAATATACATAGTAATTCAGGGTAACATGAGCCAATATGAGTGTCACCAGGCATGTTTTGTTTTCTAAATTCCAAATTTAGGTAAATATCCCTCAAGATGAGCATAACACTGAAGACTAACCTATAACCTATCTAATTTTTTGTTAGGTTCTGCTTTCCTGTTTTCCCATATTTCCTTTTACTTGCTCACCTTTCTGCAAGTCTCCCAGCCCTCGTGCTATAAAATGTTCACTAAACCCTTTTGGAAAATGAGTACAAATCTGATTGGTTTTGCAGCCTGCAGCCTGCATTGATACATACAAAATCTACTTGCTTTAACTCTGCAGGCAGACAGGAGCATTTTCTGTTCAAGTTAATTTAATTAGAGGACAGAAAATTGAAAGCATCCAAAACAGTTTACCCAGCCTCTTCAAGTATGCTTGAGTCATGCATAATTTAAGTGTTTCTGGTCTAAAGTAAAACATATTTAGGGCTTACAAAATCTTACAAGTCAAGATTTTAAATGTGTGGTTTTGTTGAACATAAATTAAATTTACAGGCATTGAAGGCTCACCTGCCATCAATCTAATGGGTAGCTGAATAGCTAAAGAGGTTTTATCAATATCTGTTTGCTGCAAAGAAAAAAAAAATCTGTCCAACCAATTAGTACAGAGTCAGAAAGTGGGATGCTGCTAATGCATTTGTAGGACTTATCCCCACAATCTGGGTTCTGTTAATCAAATGGTGCAGCTGTAATCAATTTTAGTCCATTTTAAAATGTATGTGTTATGATCAATCAAAACCATTTTTTAGTGCTATTTCAGGGAAGGAAAATCATTTTGAACATTAGAGAAATTTTTTCAATTGCACCAGAAACTCCACCCCAAACCCATGCAGGGTGAGTCCTAAAGCTCTTATAAACTTATATTTCCAATTAGGAAATCAATAACAATAACATATAAGTAGTTAAGTAGCTCTTGGTTCTGAAACTTGCCTTCTTTAATTCACTTAGAGGCCCTCTATGACATGAGAAAGCTCTTGTGATTTATTTTGTCAAGATGTTCTGAAACTACCTCCTTCACTAAAACTACCTCACCGATTCAATAAGCAAAATACATAAAAATTATAATCAATAACAATGATCAGAATATAATTACTTGGGCTACTAATTTACTATTTGATTCCTGTATAGGTTAGTTTTAAAAATAATATTTTAAATAGTATATGATTCCACTTACCTGAGGTACCTAAAGTAGTCAAATTCATAGAGATAGAAAGAAGAATGGTGGTTATCAGGGCCTGAGCAGTGGCAAATAGGGAGATATTATTTTTTATAGGTGTAGAGTTTTGGTTTGGGATGATAAAAAATTCTGGAGTTGGAAGGTGGTGATGGTTACACAAAATCTGGATGTACTTAATGCCACAGAACTGTATGCTTAAAAACCGTTAAAATGGTAAATTTATGTTACATGTTTTTTACCACAATAAAAAAGTACAACTAAAAAAATTTTAGCTGCCTGTTCTCAAAACAGTAATAAGTAATTTGTGTGAAAAGAAGTTGAGTGATGTATTCCTTAAACCAAAGATGGCACCTAGATTTTTAAAATACAACATGGAGATTAGTGGTGCCAAATTCCTGCATGGTTGAAAATAGACATGTGACCTTGACCCCTCCAAAACTTAACTACTAAAGCCTATTGTTGATTAGAAGCCTTATCAATAACATAAACAGTCGGTTAACACATATTTTGTATGTTATACATATTATATATACTCTATTCTTACAATTTAATATGCTAGAGAAAAGAACATGTTGTTAAGAAAATCATAAGAGAAAATAGATTTATAGTACAGTACTGTATTTATTGAAAAAAAAAATCTCCTTTATAAGTGGACCCATGTTCAAACCCAGGATGATCAAGAGTCAACTCAACACATCTTCCTTTTGTTCAGTTGTGTCTACTTTTTATAGTTAGATCAAATTCCAGGGTTTTGTTTTTAATTATGAACATTTCAGTGGCAAATCTTTCTGTTATTTTTGACAGATAGTAAAAAATATTCTTCCTTAGAGATTTATTTGACCTCTCCACTGGTTCTATTGTCTTACTTGAAAAGATGCACATTTACACCAAACAACAGACCATTTTATGACTGAGAAGAAAAGTAGAGATGCACTTATAGAATGGAAATGATTATAAGGAGAAGCTCATTAAGGAGATAGAACAGCACTTTTCAATACCTGCAATTATATTGAGCCTTTGTTTACTGGTTTATTTTCTCTTGCCTTCACTCCTCCACACATACAAATAAGAATTTGACTTCTGTGGGAACTGAGGTTTTATCTATACTTTCAGTACTTTGTATGGTTCCTGTCACATATCGTAGCCTATTATTAAATTTTTGCTGAATAAATGAATAAATGGCAGGAGACATGAAAGAAGAAAGAATCAGAGAACTTGAAGGTAGATGAATAAAAATCATTCAATCTAAAAAAGACTGGAAAATGCACAGAGACTCAGGAACATGTGGGGTAATTTTTAAAAGTCTAATATATAAATAACTGAAGTCTCAGAAGAAGAAGACAGAAAGGAGGGGACAGAAACAAACTATTTGAAGAAATAATTGCACTGAAATTTTCTCAAATTTGGTGAAAGACACAAATCTACAGATTTAAGAAGCTTAACAAATCTTTACCAAGACATATTTGAAAAAAAACAACCCATGCCTGGGCACATCATAATTAAACTTCTGGAAAAAAAAAATAAGGAGAAAAGCTTGAAAGAAGTCAGAGTAAAACAACTCATTATATACAGGAAAACAATGATTTAAATGACTGCAGGTTTCTCATTAGAAAAAATGGAGACTATAGGAGGTGTTACAATATGTTTTAAGTGCTGAAAAAAGCAACTGTGAAACCAGAAATCTGTATCTAGTGAAAATATTCTTCAGGCATGAAGGTAAAACAGACATATCTCCAAATAAAGGAAAACAAAGAGAAATTATCACCAGCAGACCTGCAACGCAAGACATGTTAAAGAAATTTGTTCAGGAGGAACAGAAAGGATTATAGAGGAAATCAGATCTTGGGGAAAGAAGCATCTGAAATAGTACATATCTGCAAAATTATAAAAATTATTTTCCTTTTAATTTATTTAAAGTGTATGCCTATTTAAAGCAAAAATTATAACATTGTCTTGCAGAGTTTGTAATATATGTGGATGTAATTCACAAGAAAACTGTAACTGTCACGGGAGAAGAGGAAATAGATTTCTTTGGCTAAAGATTTTTACTTTCTTTTTGGTTTTTACATTTTTTTAATGAAATGATACAATATTAACCCCATATCAACTATGAATATTTAAGGATATATATTCTAATATTCTAAGCAAACACTAAAATTATTCATAAACTGAATTCAACAATATAAAACAAAAATAGTATACATAACCAACTTGAATTTATTTTGGAAATGTAGGGGTGATTTAACATTTGAAATCCGTCCTTGTAATTCACCTCATGAATAGAAAAATACCAAATAATCATCTTTGTAGTTTCAAAAAAACATTAGTTATAATTCACCTTCATTTATAGTAATAATTCATAATAAAGAATGAACAGAATGGGACTTCCTTAATCTGATAATGGTTATATACAAAAAAAATCTACAGCAAACATCATCATTAATATTGAAATCTTGAGAGTTTTACTCTTGAGATCAGGACCAAGTCAAGAAAACCCACCATCATGTCATCAACATTGTACTGTAGATTCTAGCCATTGCAATAATGGAGGAAAGAGCATGGAACTGAGAAGAAATTTTTAAAAGAGTTAACATTTGCAGATAGCATGATACACTTGAGTGCATAAAAAAATTCCTAAAGAAATCTACTCATCACCTATTAGAATTAACACACACATTGAACGAAGTTGCTGAATATAAGGTAAATGCTAGGTATTTGGATTCACTACTGTGAATAAAATAGTCAAGATTCTTACCTTCATTACAGCATAAATTTTTGTGTGGAAGACAAATACATACATATACAAGACACGTTAAGTGTCTTAATAGAAATTGTGCTATAAAACTCCACCCATTGTTGGAGAGGAGATTGTTTTAGAGCAACAGGAAAGAGGCAACCACAGAAGTTCGGTGTAAAGGCAGTCAAGGCAGAGGGGCTCGGCCCTGAATCAGAAATGAACTTGGCCTGTTAAAGAAAGGAAAGAAGTATGTGCAAGTTGAGCACCGTGAGCACAGGGGAGAATGGAGTTCAGGCAGGAGGAAAGCAGGGGTTTAATCATGAATACCAAGGAGTTTGGTTTTATTCTAAAGTGGTATGAAGTCATTGGAGGGTTTAAGCAGAAGAGAGCATGACAGACCCTCTCCAGATTTATCTCATCTCCACTTTTCATTGTTTGTTGGTCTCATTTCTTCCTGTTAAAGACAGGCTTGCTCTCCAAAGTGGAGGGATGTGACATCATAAAAAAATTAATCCTGGTGTATAAAAGGAATTGAGACTACATAACTTATTAGGGAAAAGCCCTGTGATTGGTCAGAGGGGCATGGCCTAGGTCCATGGCTCTGCAACTTAATGGGCTTGTGACCTGGGCATGTCCCCTTACCCCTTCAAGTCTCAGTGCGCTCATTTTCTAAGCAAGGAAATAATATAAGTACCCATTTTGCAGGATTGATTTGAATGTTAAATGAAACCTTGAATGAAAGTGTAGCATAAGGAAGGCCACAGAGGAAGCGCATTCAAAAACTAACTTTAGTGTCATAAAAATGATATCTTAAAAGACCAAAGAATACATGTATTAGAATTTGATCTCTGGATAAGGCATGACTTTCTAAGTACAATAACAACAAAAGAAATCACAAACAAAATACACACAAATTCCAAATGTTATTCTAACAAAATTTAGAAATATCTGCAGGGCTGGTATTGTCCAGTTGTGTAAGTTTTAGGCTATACCATCCCAAGAAGCCACAGCACATTTTTATAAAATAATCACAAATAGAACTAGAGAGGGGATAAACTGGGTTTAAAAATAAAATAAATAGAACAGTTAATACCATACTATTTAAGAAGTTCTGAAAATAAAAAGAATAAGTCAAAACAAAAGTTAACCACCAGTTTCCAACTGTCAAAATGGCAAAGGTAAATGCTACAGATGTCTCAGTGAGATGGAGACCATCTCATGCCAGCAGTGTAGGAGTGTGAATTGGTTTGCTCCCTACAGAAAGAACTTTGGCAGAATGTATCAAGACCACTAAAATATGTGCATCTTTAAATATGAGAATTTTCCTTCTAAGAATGTAGGAATTTATGTTAAAGAGTCATAGTGACAGACCAAGATTAATGTATACAGATATGCATCAGGGTGAAAATTAGAATGGCCACAATAACAGACTGATCAAATAAATCATGTTATCGGCATTTGGAAGAATAGTCTCAAAAAATACCTAACAGCACAAGAAATTGCACACAACATAATATTAAGTAAAACAAAGCTCTTTTAAAACCATGCAATGTGAATCCGATTGATGGACTGAATGGCTAGAAGCACAGAGCCGGAGCTTGTGATGTGGGTGGGTCACAATCACATCGAGGAGCAGAGGGAAGTCATCCACCTAGAGAACTGAACGAAGTATATTTGTGGAGTGGAGCAAAGCAGAGCAGGTTCCCTTGCTGAGTTAATCCAGGTTCAAGTCTGTTCCTGAGACCCAGTAACAGTTATCTCCCGTGCTCCAGAAGCCGAGCAGTAGCCTTCTAATAATGTATGTCTTGTGGGGAAAAGAGAAGGAAGGAAGGAAAGAAGGATATAGAGAGGGAGCGAGAGAGGAAGAGACAAAATGTTAGAAGTAGGTCCTTTCTGGGTGTAAGAATTATGGGTAAGTTCTTTCTCTTTTTTTATATATTCATGCACGGTTTCAAATGAGCTCATAGCTGCTTCTTTATACCTGCTTAGATCTTCTATACAACCTCGCCCTGTCAGGAAGTAGCATGAGAAAGCATAGGAGGAACCCTGCAAATTAGGCACTCTCAGACCAAATTAGGCTCTCAGGCCAAACCAGTCATTAAACTGCCCTTGTAGCTAATGCAGGCACTGCTTGGATGACTCAAGTAAATCCTCAGCATCTCAGAGTTCTACTGTTTCCCAGGCTCCTTTCCATGGTGCACCAGGCTGCACCTAGAACTGTGCTTTATGTGACCTGATGGCAGAGGGCCTGCTGCATATTCTCTGGGCCTCACTTGTCTTTGAATCCATCTGACCTTGAAGAGGGGAATGACGTTATCCTGCCATCTGTCTCAATGCTGGACATCTCTGAATGTTGCATCTTCTTAGACGTGACCATTGGCATTTGTTCCCTATGGGTTGTCCCTGCAGCTTCTGAGTTTTTTGCAGGATCCTAGCAAACCACCACCCACCAGAGTGGTTGCTCCACTGCGCTCTGTCCAAAGGTACTAGTTTTGTCAAAGCTGGAGAAAGAACTCACATGACCTCTGTAGATCTCATTACCCTTAATTCTTCGATTATTAATTGAGGAAGTTGGGCAAAATGGCCCCAGGGTCCATTTCAGTGTCCAGCTCAGTGACTTCAAGATTCTCAGGAAAGAACTCCTTCTCTCAATGGACCTCCTTTCTCTTCATTTCCTGCCTTTAAAGCTGTCTTACCAATGGGTTTCAGCCCCCAGCAAGTTCACTACTGATTCAGTGTGATCAAAGAAAATGACAGTAGAACATTTCTTTGGAGTGAAAGGGTTTATTTCCCATCTTGTTCTCTGGCAGTAGGTCGAGCACTAGCATCTCTGCCTCCGCTCAGAGGACTGGGCTGAGCTCTCTATATAGTGCAATAATAGCTTATTGCCTAAAAGTGTGGAATGGTAGCCTAGCAACAGACCAGTTACATCGGCAGGTGGTTTAAGTTCGGTGAGGGACCTGGCTATAGGAACCCCAACTTCCCCACACAAACATTTCCAACAACCTCCTTAAAACTGACTTTATTGCCCTGGCTGTGGGCTTGCTGCTTTGTCAAAAACAGGCATCATCTGTGATTCCACTTTAATTCACTAGAATTCTCTTAGGTTTGGAAACAAAGCCTGGGATAATTTTAAAAATATTCTCTTTTGCCTTACTGATCATTGTCCCATAGATATATTTCTCTTAGGGAGTTCATATGAAAAATTGATTATTGGAGGCAAGATTGAAGTGCTTCTGGAGTCCTCTGGCCAAATGACTCATGATACCATATTAGTAGCACTTACTTAACTCTGTTCATTAATTAATTGCACTCCATTCCCTGATGGCCTGTATCCCATTGCCCACCAGCCCTGGAGAGAGCAGGAGTTGAAGGTACAAGTGTTGGCTCCCCTGACCTCTCACATTCTAAGAGAGGGCTCATCCATTTGAGCTAATTCCCCAGCAGTAGCTGTGTGACCTTGGGGAAGTAACTCAGCCTCTCTTGGCCACCATTCCCTCATTTGTAAAATGAGGTCAGTGAACTAGATGATCTCTAGAGTCATTTCTATTTAGAAACCTGTAATCTGTGTTGTCTTTATAAATGAAGCCCAGCTGGCTCCAGGCTGTGGGGAGCCCTCAAAGAACAGAGCAGGTGTTGAAGGCTGGGAGGAGAGATGGGATTTCCTAAAAAGAAAAGGCTGTCCACCAAGGAAATATACCACAGCTACGTTTGTAAAATTTTACTCTCAGCTCTGTTTCTGGTCAGATTTCTGGGTCCTAGAGGGCTGTCTGAGCTAGTGGCAGACTTTGTGAGCGATGTCAGCATGCCCCACTGCAGGCTGCCTCTTGGAAGGAGGCCTTCTCAGGGCCTGCTGCCACTGGAAACAAACCGACCTGCTCTCACTCTGGACCCCGTAGTGTGTGAGCTGAACGCATTCGTCTCTAATTGCCTGCTGTCACCACGTCTATTGCCTTTCTGAGCCACTGTGTAAACATTTGTCACATAGCCTTTATGGTTCTTATTCACCCTTTCTCCAGTTTGAGACATGGTCTGCCCACCTCCTGTGCCCTTGGCCAGTGTGCTGGTCTCTCTATCCCTGGCCCTGGAGCACATGGCCTCATTTCAACATCAGGTCAGTATAGCCAAGAGGAAGGGAGGGAGGGAAGCTGGCTCAGGTGCCTGGGGATTTACGGCACAGCCAACTCATTACTGACAGGTTTTGCTTCCTCATTAACTATGGAAAGTGGTCCAGGAGCCTCACAAAGGATCCTGACACGGATAGCAAGTCTCAACAGATTGGGCCACAGCTTCTGATTTCATTGGTCTGAAACCTGACTGCATGGTGGTGCTAAGCCATTCTGACCGTGTGCCAGAGTGACACACAGCTTTTGTTGACGGGGCTTCTGGCTTGAAGATGGGGACTATTAACAAAGAAGGAAAGTCTCAAAAGATCTTGGCCCCGAAAGTCTCTATCCCAGCAACAAGAGATGGCGTGTACATTCTGTTTTAATTTCAGGACACAAGACATGCCAGGGAACCAGGCATTCTTACATTAACCTTCAATTGAAATCATGTTTGTGGGTTCTAACATCCTTACAAATAAAGCCTCCCTTCTTTAATATCACTGAATATCAGCCCTGGGAGAGGAACAGTACACGCACAAACAGAAAACTAACGCTTCTTATTTTCTTTCTAGAAATCTTGCCCTCAAAATTAAAATCGCTTTTTAAAATTTAAAGGCATGTTCAGAAATTTTAAGAAAATAAAGTGGTGAGTTGGGATGAATTTGAATAAAACAAAACAAAAGCTATCTATAAAATGTGTCCACTCAAGTTGTAATTTCCTGAGCTTTAATTGTAGTTATTGGTAAAACCACAGAACTAACTAAATGCCTCAGGGATTTGAAATTTCTGCCTCCTGAAACCTTTTTTTTTTTCCCAGCAAAGAGCAGACGGCATTTCAGTGCAGCTCAGGTGGGCTTCTGTTGGAACACTGTCTGCAGGCAGTGGGTAATTTCTCTGTTCTCTTGGGACAGCCACAGATCCTCAGGCAACTGGAACATTTTTATGTTCTGCTCACGTGTTTGGATTTTGACCTTTGAAACCTTTACTCCACAATCTAACAGTAATTGCTGTAGGACAGTCAAGTCATTGAGATGCTCTTTCCACCAATTCTTTTAGTGCCTCCCTTTATGCGGTTCCCTTGACTTTCCATTTAAGTGGCTACCAGGTTCATCTGTGAGCTGCAATTGGCTTGGTCATGTTAAAAAGTGACACTCACCTCTCTCTCTCTTTAGGATAAGTGGTCATTCTGAAGTGGCCTCAAATTCTGTGTCCCATGCAGAGAGGACAGGCTACTCCTTAGAGATCTAGGGAGACAATAACCATAGCAGCTGTTCTGTCAGCTCTGGTTTTTTTAAAATAAGACTTAACTATGTAAACTAGCAAAATTGTACCATTTATGCTGAGGTCTGTGAGCTCCGAGCATCCTATTTACCTGCTGAGACCCGTGTCTGCTAAGGTGGTAAAGACTTGGTCGATATCACAAAGGGTTAGCCATTAATGTCGATGCCATAGACCAAGAACTGACCCCATCTGTCCTTGTATATATGTGTGATTTGGGGCAAGTTATTCACACTCCTAAATTTCAGCTTTCTCATCTGAAAAAAAATGGGATAATCAAATTAGTTAAAGGGGGTTAATGGGGTTAAATGGGGTGTGCATATAAAGTGACATGAGGATTAAATGGGACAGTGCATAGAAAATGACAGAAAGTCTTAATATATGCCCATCCTGACTGGCTCTTCCTGGCTTATGGTGACCAGATACACACTTCTAGTTATCTTTGAAAGCAGTGACATGTGTCTCCATGCATGACCCTGAACTTCTAGCACAAAATATAACATAAAGAGTTCCTGCCAACATAAAATACTATTATTCTTAAGAATTGTACTGAGGATGCCATTTCCCATCTGATTTCTATTTGTGGCAACCAAGCCTGTGACACTGAGGAAGTCAGACACCAACACTATGAGGGAAAGAGTGAGTGAACGTCCTCTCCACCGTGGAAGCAGGGGCGGCTGGCACAGTTAGCATGGCTTGTCATGGGTGCTTGACTGTTCTTCCTAAAATGGCAGGCTCGCCCTTCCAGTCACGCATGGGACCTCTACAGAAACCCTCTCCCTCCCTATTGAGCAGCCGAATGAGAGCAAAGCTCACATGTGCTTTGAGCCGATGCCCATCTGAACTCAAATAAAAGGTATGTATAGGCTCTGTCAGTACAGATGGGCCCAGCAGGAATAACTCACCCCTTCCTTTGTAGTAATCATCGGTGGTTACTTACGCACGGACATGGGGATCCTCTGCCAAGCTGACACTCTAGCAGGAAGAGCGGACACGGGATGACAAGTCCGAGTCACACCAGGCTCTGTCCCTTCCGCTGGGATGGCCACACTGTGAGCCAATCCAACAACAGGATCCAGCACACCCTTGCTCCCCACTGCCTGGTCCGAGGGGACTCCAGCACCAAGGCCAGTCCCCGCTTATGCTGGGGGTGGGGGAGGCAGTTGGGGGGCTTCTGTGGTGAGGTCCTGGACTGGGACCAGGTAATGGGATGCTGAGCCGGCCTTCTACTGTCACCTCCAAAGGGGGATTGGAACACAAAGCTGCAGCAAAGGGGGCCACCTGCCCCCCATTCTCAAGGAAGTAATACATAACTGGGACTAGACGCTCCCTCCATGGCTTACTGAGAAGTGACCTACCATCTCTGCCCTCCACCTGTCTGCCACCCCAGCCTCTCTTCTCACCCCTTCATAAGCAGGGTAGGGAGAGAACACAAGGCTATCACCCTACCAAAGGGCAAGTCTCACAACTCCAGTCATTTCTCCTCTCTCCCTGGGGGAACTCCCCTCAAAAGCAAAGGAGAGAAAGTCTTCAAGAAAACCCAACCAAAACCAGGTGTGCAGAGAGAAGGGACTGGCATCTCATTGTGTGGGTGGATGTCAACCTGTGTGGCCCCGGGCAGCACATCGCCCCTCCTGCCCTTTGGAGAATGGAGTGAGGCAGCCCCTGGGCGTGGCAAGGATGGGCACGCTTCCTACGGACTTAATGGCCATTTTACTCCGCCAGGAGGACAGGCTGCCAGGAGAAGAGACCTCAGCAACCAGCAGCTGGGGCTACCTGGCTGTGGAGGCAGCACAGGCGGTGTGGTGCTGGCAAGGGAAAGAAATGGAAAGAACTAAGCATTAAGCCAGAAATCAATCTGACTTTTAGGTTAGACTAGACTGACCTGGATTTTTAAATAACTGAACGTTTTTAAAAACTATGGGTTCTTCCTGAGATTTTATTAAGGAATGAGAAGTACAGAGTTGATAGAGAATGGCTGACAACACTGAAGAGAAAGAGGTCCATTCTATGTTTGTGCCCCACCGAATGTCATACATATAAATGCCAACTATTAGAATGCTGAGTACCTCGAAAGGCAAAGCAGATTCAGAGTACGCAGACACTGTAAGTTCTCATTTAACACACTGGAACATAAAATGACAAACTCTTGTTTAGCATGTCTGGTAGATAAACTAATATCTCCTATTTCCTAAATTTTTCTCTTATTAGAAAGAAAGAGAAAAATGTGTATAATTCTCTCTTAAGTGATTTCTTTCTGAGTTCAAACTTTAGATAAGCACATACCTAATAAGGAGTTTGTCAGTTGACAAATAAGTAGTGTTTTTTTGGAAGATATTAGACCAATTACTATCTTCTCCAGACATGTCAGAAAATAACCACAGTATTTTACCTTCTGCTAAATCTTTGTACAGTTATATAGTTTTTATATATTGGTCTACTTTCCAAAGATTCTAGGCAACCAAGCCTAAAAAACAAAGAGAAATAAGAAATGATCAAATGTAGTTTATTTTAATGTGAACGATTATATAAAATATAATTGTTGCTGTTACCCTTTAAGAGACCCGTTTATCTTAGGGGGAGATATAAGGACATTGCCAGATAGGTGCCATTGTAACTGCTATGTTTTGGTGTTGGGTCAGAAATCCAAAGATTGATATTGGGGTGTGGAGAGACTCTGACTGAGAAAGTTTCTAGGTTCATGGATATTCACATATTAAAGAGACTGGGTTGTATCATGGTGGCCTCCAGAAACCAACCTACCCCTTGCAGCTCTGACCAGCTTTCATTTAGCAGAATTTCTATGGGAATGAACCTTTCAAATGAAGGAAGCTAGTCTGGAAAACTTTGGGGGTTACATAAGACTCCTTTTGACCCTGGATTCTTACTCTAAAAGGCCCACAAACTTTTCAAATCCACAAAGGTTTCAACTGTGGCTGACTCAAATAATAAACAGACCTCTTCCATATAGATAACTGGAGGTCCCCAGTGCACACTGCACTTTAAAATTATCCTAAAACCTTTCTCAGGGCTCCTTTTTTGGCTGCTCCTTTGACCACAATGATCTGGAAACATCCAATGTTACTTCAGCAAAACATATGCTTAGACACCTCTGTGACTGCCTCCTAACCTGCACCCCTGTGCACCCCCACTCCTACATTGTAAGGTCTGAGTGAGGGCCCCCCTTTAGCCCAGGGCCCCTACTGGTCTAAGCCAGTGGTTCTCAAACTTCAGTGTGCACAAGCATCAGCTGGAGAGCTTGTTAAAACAATTTTCATCCCCAGTTTCTAATTCAGGTGTCTAGAGTAGGGCCCAAGAATTTGCATTTCTAATGCTTCCAGGTGATCCTATGCTGCCAGGTTTTCTGTTATTTGCTGCCCATAGCACATTAAATGATACAACAGGTGAATTCCAGAAACATCCTGTTACACTCAGTAGATGAAAACTCTCTGTATGCCAGCATGGTGGGGGGATGAGGGAGGATTTTCTTTAAAGCAGTGGGTCTCAACGTTGGCAACACACCAGAATTACCTGGGGAGCCCAACCCCTACTCTGAAGATACTCCAATTTTCACTGCTCTGGGTGAGGCCTGGGCATCAGTATTTTTTTAACTCCTCAAGTGATTCTAATATGCATCCAGCAATGAAAATCACTGCTTTATAAACTAAGAGATGTTTCCCAATAGCAGGGCTCTGGGCATATGTACTGGGGGAAGAGACTGGAAAGAGGGAAGGGTAGTAGTTGACCTGGCCTTTTCAGTGGAGGTAAGGGACCCAATGCCCTCTGTCATGGGCCCAGCTAGCCCTGTGGATCCAAATAGCTCTTAGGGACCTGCATCTACAAGGAAATGACATTATCCAGTTTAGCAAACTAAACCAACTCAGGTAGGAAGCCTGAGTAAACAGGCAAAAGGGAAGGTAAACAAATTATAAAGTACATGATTAAGAGTAATTTAAATGGTAGAGGTAATATTTGCTTTCCAAAACACTTGGACTTGATAAGAGCTGATATGTACATGATACTTATCATGTTCCAGAGACAACCGTTGGTGCTTATCTATTACCTAATGGATTCCGTAATGATCTCTAAGGAAGATGCTGTCTTTATCATGATCATTTTACAGATGAGATTACTGCAGCTCAGAGAGGTTAGCCACAAGGTCGCAAGGCCAGGGAGGGAGCACGGGGATCAAGACCTGACCAGACCCTCTCCAGGGTCTGTGCAATCAGCCACCATGCTGGGCACTGCCCTTGTGAATATTGATGTTGGCAGTATCTGCTTAATCACCCAACAGGGAAAAGCAGAAACAGGCATCGTGGCCATCTCTGTCCAGGGTTGGAGAACAGCCTTTAAGAACCTCATCTGGTGCTACCCTCTCTCCAGCTTATTCCTGCTTCTGGCTTATTTTTCTTTTATCCTAACACCCCTTTCTACACTCCTGAGTCCCTCACCACAGTGTGGGATTCTGGTAAAGAAACAGCTTCGCGAATCTCAGAGAGGAACGTCCTTTTAAGGTGGCCCATCGTTTTCCTCTCATTGATGTAAGCATCCAATAAGAGGGCCTATGTGAAAGCTGTTAGAAATGGGTCCAACACGGTAACAGTGCTTCATAACCCAGCCTTTCATTGAATCCAAGGCTTTGCTCCATGGATCAGAGCTCTCCCCTCTGCCACTATGGCAGAGGCCAATGGGAACTTCCCTTTCAGACTCATGGTGCCTTAGATCCCACCATTCTGCCTCGGGCAAGTTACTTTGTCTCTCTGAGCCTCTGTTTTCCTACCTAGAAAGTGAAGTAATGACCGGACTTAATAATTAGGGTGTTCAGCAGGAGGTAAGGGCTCAACAGGAGCCAGAGTTGCCATTTTGAAGGTAAATTTCACCAGAGGAGGGTGGAGGTTTTGTTCTCTGGTATATTCCTATTGCTACAACGCCAGACATAGAACAGATACTGTCTTGCCGATTTGTTTCTTCCCCAGGCAAGTTCACTATGGATTCAATGTGACCAAAGAAAATGACAGCAAAACATTCTTGGGGTGAAAGGGTTATACCCAACTTTATTTCCAGGTGGCAGGTCAGTCACTAAAATTCCGTTTACTCAGAGTGAGTCTGCATGCAGCAAGCCAGTCTCTGCCTCTGGGCCTCTCTCTCTGCACAGCTGTTCTACACAGCTGTCCTCTGGGCCTCTCTGCACAGTCATCCCACACAGCCATCCCCTGGGCCTCTGTCCTCGGCTCTGCCACCACTCCAGCCTCTGCTCTGCTCTCCTGCAGTCTTGCAGCCCTGCCACCATATCATGCCCAGAGCACTGAACGGAGCTCTTTTTATAGAGTCAACAGCCATGTATTGCCCACAGGTGTGCAGTGAGTGAGTCAATCAGGGCCAGGTGAGAATCCTGGCCACAGGAACCTCATTTTATCCACAGATACTCAGTAAATATTTGTGACTGAGTTAATGAGTAAGTGCAGGAGACAAATCACTTGGCTGTTAGCTGTAACTCACTTGCTGAAATTCAAGGAACCTAGGTGTTTCTCAGAAAAGTCACTTTTCTTTGGAACCCAACACAGAATCCCAAGGACCTCAATATTTAGGGTACCAGTGTTTTATCTTCACACCATTTCTGGTTTTAGATTTCTGTGCATTTTCTTTCCATAGAAGTAACACCTCTACTTTCCCCAGGGCTTCTCTGTCTTCCTCCTAAATGCCCAGCTGTTCTACTTCCTGTCTCAGCACTGTCTTGCCCAACAGTCTTGGTCTGCCCAGGATTTCACAGCTTTTGCACTGAAAGTCCTGCATCCAAGGAAACCCCTCCCATCACCTTGCTTGGCACCCAGACATCTTTGAAGCACAAACACGTAACATTTGGGTGCCAGTCATTGCAACATAACATGTCTCAAAATGACTCATTCCTTTGCAACTGACTTTTGCCATAGAACAAGATAAGCCTTTCCTCTCAGTGTTTTCTGGATATGATCACAATGGCAAAAAGGTAAACATGAGTGAGAATGAATGTGTCACATTTAAGGAAAATAAATACTAATTTTTTTGGCAGAACACAAATGGGAATTAATGTAAAAGGAATGACTCATGTCCCTTCAAGATGTTTCCTTTTAAGTTGGATTATTTAGGCAGAAGGAAATGTGACAAAATGCTTATAATGAGGCAAATAGCAGTGAATTCTTATGAAAATGAAATGATGTGATTTTCAGCTCAGGATACATCAAAGGTTTGCTGGAAATGCGACTACATGGTTTCACAGAATCACATTTTACAGTTGTGTGCCTGATCAGAAAGATTGTAAAATCTCTCACTTAAGAAAGGAATAGCAATTCTCACCTGATCCTTGCAGGGCTAGTTTCTTATGTCCAAATGGATTTTCCTCTTAATGACAATTTACTCCATATAACATGGCTTGTGTATGATAGAATCTTGTTTTACAAGGCAGTCTGGTCCAATGTTTATTCATTAGGACATATCTAGCCAGCTAAGGACATAAATAGATGTTGTGGGCCTATAGTTGACACCTCCTTTTGTAGTGTGCCTTTCAACTATTATCAGATCTTCTCAATTAGAACCAGTCATTGCTACAATATTGAACTGATTTTGAAAAGCTAAATTTAATGCTACAGCTGAGCAAGGAAAAACATGTCTTCATAAGATGGCAGGTGTTTCTCATATAATTCTAAAACCCCAGATCACCAGAAAGTAACTCTCATTCATTCTAATTACTTTCCAAAGGGAAACTGCCACTACCTCAGCTGTACCATCTTTAGACCTCAGTACCTTCTAATGTCCTCTCTGGACAGATGTGGATTATCCTTTGCTGACACTAAACCAGTTATCTTTCTCCCCATGTCCACCCCCAATGAGACCCTTCTTCCTCCCCCAGCCCCAGTGTTAAAATGAAAGGTTAAAATTACAGGACCATATGCATGATAGTCAGTAAGGAGGGCTGATTTCAACCAAAAAAATTAACGAAGAAGACTTCAAGACTTATCTTCACTCTAAATTGTATTGATTTTAAGGGTAACCTGAATTGTACCATATATGCTGTTACAAGAAGACATCAAGATGCAAAAGTTGAGTATTTAATATTTCTTCCCCCCTCATTCAGATCAAGTTGAAATAAAGCCAGCTATGTGCAAAAATAAAATGCTGCATGTGAAAAGTATCTTCTAGTTTAAGGGCTAAGGCTTAAGCTGAAAGACTTCATGGGACTTAAAAGTCTGAAAAATTTGTTTTAATGAAAAAAAAAGTTTGAGTCTCTTACATGTTCAAAGCTAAAAATGCAATCACTCTTCAAAAACACAACTTCTTACAATCTCTGTGGGCCGATTTTCCTTTTAAACGTAACGTGTATGATTCACTAATTGATTTAGATATCTTGAAAAGAGCCAGTAGGTTTTTAAAAAGTTAATATTTGA